>NC_058134.1:106141396-106161841 GCF_016433145.1 Gracilinanus agilis
AAGTCTGTTTATCTATGATCTCTTTGGGGTACAAACCCAGCAATGGTATGGCTGGATCAAAGGGCAGGCATTCTTTTATAGCCCTTTGAGCATGATTCCAAATTGCCAGCCAGAATGGCTGGATCAGTTTGGCTTCAAGTTTTTAACAGGCTGTTCCATGGACAAGTTTTCCACAAGGAGGAGAATAAGGAACTTTATGGAAAATGTAAAAGGCAAGGTGGGATTATGAGAATGAGAGGAAAGCATTTTAGGATTTAAAAAAATGGAAAGGACACTTCTTTTTTTCATTTCACCAGCCTATGAGGATAAAGGTAAAGTGGGGATATTGGAGAAAATAATATTAAAGAAATCTGAAGACACATAATTTTGGAAATGCTAAAAATTTTCTCACCCTTTTGCATTAGTCATATCATCTCACCCATGAATTCCATCTGTGTTGCTGTACTGATCTCATAAAAACATAAGAATGAAATGGGACCACTTGAAATCTGCCATTGCCATGAATTCAATGTCATGGATCATATAACTTTGGAAAAATTATATGGAAATGTACATATAATTGGAAAAAATAAAAAAAAAATTAAAAGAATTCGGTGTTAAGTCACGGTCCTCTTTCACAGTCCTACCACTTGCTTAGTGGTGCCAAAATGAACTAGCAACATTTACAGTCATAATTTCTGGGCTAGGGTACCCTGCTTACAGAGTTCTTACTCGGAAGTGGGAAAGCTGGGATCTCTGTGCTGTTTTCACCTATCTTTGTCCCTTTTCCCCAGTACCTCTCATTAACACTAGATGGCAGTAGCTAAGCATATCTAAATAAGTAACCTGACAGGAGAGAACTTGTTACTTGAAGTTACCCCGCAAAAATATGCTTAAATAGTCCTAAAAACTCGATTGCTAATTTATTATCAATTGTAAATAATAATTAATGATTTGTTTTTTAAAATAAAATACTTTATAATAGGAAAACACAATATAATCAACAAATATTTATTATTCACCAGTTATATGTAAAATACTATGGTAGGCAATGGAGGATGCAAATACATAACCAATACCATCCCTATCCTTAAAGAGCTTCCATTCTTCTCTGGGAAAGGGAGAGGATATAACAACATGAACACGGATGGGGGGGGGGGGGCAGAGACAGATAGAGAAACAGAGAGACAGAGAGAGAAATGGAGGGAAGGAGGGACTGAGAGAAGAAAGGGAAGGAGAGAGGGAGCAGCTGAGGAGACAGAGAGAGAGAGAGATTCCACTGGGAGGTCTCTGAAAAGTCAAAAACAACTGAGATACACTTTGGTTGTAAACCCAGCTCCCTTGCTTTCCAGAATAACATATTCCAAGTATTCTGATCCTTCAATGTAGAAATTGCCAGATCCTGTGTTATCCTAACTGGGGCTCCATGATATTTGAATTGTTTCTTTCTGGCTGCTTGCAGTATTTTCTACTTGGCCTGAGAGCTCTTGAACTCTGAGATATACTTTGAAGGAAGCTAAGAATTCCAAGAGACAAATGTGAGAAAAAGAAGGCACACTGAGGGACTACCTGGGAAAAGCCTAGGAATACCAGGATGAAATAGTGTGTACAGGGGATAATTAGTAGGCCAGATTAACTGCTTGTACATGAAAGAAAGACTATTAAATCAACTGAGAAAGGTAGGTGGGAGTCACAGATTGCAGAGGTCCATAGATTTGCCAGGTTACGTATTTTGTATCTTTTCTCCTGACCAAATAGAAGGCCACTAAAAGTTTTTATCTGGATTACTACTACTGGATTTAGAACCCAAAGTTCCAGGCCTGTCATGTATTAGCTGAGGGATCTTCAGCAAATAACAAGAGGATCATAGATACAGAGCATATAGGATCCCCAGAGGCCATCTAGTCCAACCCCTTCCTTTCTAAGATGTGGATCTGAGACCTATGGAGATGAAGTGATCTGCTGGTGGTCATAAGGACTATAAGAGTTGGAGACAGGATTTGATCCTTGTTCCTCTGAATCCCAGAGTCCTCTGCTTTTTCCCCTGAACCTCCTTGCCTCTCCTAACCTTTCTGAGCCTCAGTTTCATATGTAAAATAAGGATGATAATAATTACACTACTTACCTCACAGGTTTGGGGGGATCAAATAAGATAATGTACATAGTACATAAAGGCATTTGTAAAGCACTATATTAATGTAAGCTATCATTATGCTTTTCAACAAGCTGCCCAACCCCAATTCCTGTTCCCAGACTTAGCAAAATTATTTTTCCCATCTCTTTTCTAATAAACTCAGAGTACTTTTGTACATAATAGGTACTTAATAAATGGTTGATTAATTAATTACTATTTCTCTCCCACTCTAGCCAATTCCACCCCACCCTTCACACAGGGCAGGGCATTCATTTCCACCAGTGAGGAGAGAGTTTCACACCAATGGGCTTTGGAACTGGAGTTATACTAACATAAAATCTATATTGTTTTCTCAGAAAAGTTCCTTACTTCCACCAAAGCCCCTTGTAGCATCCTACACCCACTGAAAGTTCCTACAAATGAAGAGAAGCTCTTAGTATTCAGAAAAGCCTCTCTCCATAGAACTGAGGTTGAACTAAGAATCACTTGATTTCCACTTACAAGCCCTGCCTTCCTAACCCATACACTCATACATACCACCCCAATCACACTACCCACCCCCACAGGGTTCCATATTCTTCTCTTTTTTTTCCCTTCTCGGTTTCTAAGGAGAACTGGCTCTATCTCCTTCCCCTTTAACACTCAACAAAGTAATACATGATGACTTTTCCAGCATACCCAGCTGAGCTATAACAATAATACCAACAACAAAAGAATTGGATTTGTTTTTGTGACACTGATGAAAGGGCTATGAGCAGAACACTAACTTTCCCCCACCTCCTACAACTGGATAAGCCTTGGCAGAATGGGCAGCAAGCTAAGCATGGATGGATGAAAGCAGTGATCACTTTGCGTTCATTTGTTCATTAAAAAGATTGATTGAGTACCTATAGTCCTGGGAGCAGTGTGGCAGACACTGGGGCAATTAGTAGGCAGCCAAGTAGCTGACAGAATGCCGGACTTTGGAATCAGGAAGACATGTGTTGGAATCCATCCCACCTCAGATACTTAGTAGCTGTGTGACTCTGGGAAAGCTGATTAACCTCTGTCAGCCTCAACTTGTTCATCTATAAAATGGGGATAATGACAATAGCATCTATTTCACAAGATTGTTGTAGGGATCAAAAGTATGTAAAGTGCTTTGTAAACCTTAAATTCCAATAGCAGTAATAGCAGTAGCAACAGCAGCAATAGTAGTAGTAGTAGTGATCATAGGTGCATCTATCACATCAATTAGGAAAATGGGTGAAAAGTTGAAAAGATGCAAATGTTTAGATCAACCATTCAGGGGTATCTATATTTGAAAGATGAGAAGAGGAAGAGGCAGATGACCCATAAGAAACAGTCAGAGAGGTTGAGAACCAAGCCTAGAGGTAGGAGGTCCTGGATTCAAAACTGACATCAGACACTTCCTAGTTGTGTGACTCTGAAGGAGTCACTTAACCCCCATTGCCTAGCCCTTACTACTCTTCTGCCTCAGAACCAATGCATAGTATTGATTCTAAGACAGAAGGTAAGGGTTTAAAAAAAAAAAAAAAGAACAAGAAACAGAGAATCTTGAGATAGTAGATTTCAATTCCAAAAGGATTTTAAAGGTTATCTCCCCTAAATCCCTTCATTTTGCAGCTAAGGAAACTGAGGTCCAAAGGGCATCAGTGATTTGTTTAAGGTCACACATGTAGATTCAAAGCTAAGCCTTCTGATTCTAAATCTTTCTACTCCAAGATAGAAGACAAATTTAAGGGTTGAAAGATGTAAGTACCAAGCTTAGCCAACTTGAGATAAATGGTCAGGCAAATAATAATAACTTACAGTTTTATAAATGTAGTCCTGCTCCCAAGAGGACCTCTAAGAAATCTTCCCTAGTTTCAAGGCACCACACCAACTCAAAAACCTTATCTCATGAGCCCAGAAATGTGTTTACTTTTGTCATCCTGCCAGAGGGCATAGTTCAAAACAAAGATATTTAACCAAATTATTGCATTGCAAATCAAGCGATAAGAAAACTCTTTCCATGCACACATGTGGTAAGGTCATACATGTAGAGGACATATGTCATTAGGAAATATGTGTGGCCAGCAAACATTCCAGGAATCCATTCAGTCAAGCTGCATTTGTGACCAGGGCAGCTCATGTCTCTAGTATTACAGGGCTTCTAATGTTATTTGGTATTATCAAGCTTCAATCTGAGCAGTATCTGGTATCATGTCTATACTGGGCCTCACATCTGCTGAGTGTCTCTGGTCCCTGAACTATTCTCTGCCTCCATAAGCTGGTTTCATCTCTTCTGGGTCTTCTACTGGCTCGGTGTTCTACAGAGCTAGGGAGCTTTTGAGCCAGCACTCTAAGAGAAATCAGCAAAAGTGTGTCCCTTTACTAAGATTAAATCTAATCTCTTGTGTGCCTATGTTTGGAGCCAATTTGGAGTCTGTTGTCCCAGACATCTGCCTAACTCAGGATCAGGAATTCCTTGTAACATTTGTTTAATCTTCTATGTCCCCCTTCAAAAAAAAACTTATTTTTGAGGACTCTAAAAACACACACAAAAGTTATGTACAAACTTAGAATATGAAACCCAATTTGCTCCCCAAATCCTCTTTGTCCAGCATGAAAATGAAAATGAGTAAGAAAAAAAGCTACCAAAGAAGTCAAGGTCATTGTCCTCCACCCTCTTGGCCCACATTCCTGATTTTATCATGTATATCTGCCAGCAATGAAAAAACTCCTGACTTCTCTTCCGTATTCTGGCCATTGCAAAATCTTACTGCCTCTCTCCATAAATAATAAGATATTCTTATTCATCAGTTCCCAAGAGGAACATAATCCCAGGGCCAATGGTTCCAGATGATTAAATCATAGCAATTTTAGATTCCGGACAACAAAAACATTCCACCCTAAAGCAGCTCACCAAGTTGTAATAAATATTAGACACACACACACATACACACACAAAAAAAATGCATAATCACATCCTCTACTATAGCACTTAGTTTTGAAAGAGCAACAGAACAGTGGATAGAACAGTCTGCTTACAGTATGCGTTGATCTTAAATTGGGGAAGTTGTTATTTAACTCAAAAGCCTAATAAGCATATACGATCATAAATTTTAAGCCTGAAGGAAACTATGAGTCATCTAGTCCAGCTTCCTCATTCTACAGATTGGTAAACTGAGGCCCCGGAAAAGGAGGTGATTTGCCCACAGTCACTCTCTCTGTAAGGAATAAAACTGGGATTTGAACCCAGGTCTTATTCCAAATCCAACTCTCTTTCTTCTAAACTGCGCCCAAAATGTTTTCTAGTTTTTCACCAACTTCTTTCTTTGTTTCTTTCTTCCTGTCTGCCTTTTTCTTTGTTCTTTCTATCTTTCTGTCTTTCTTTCTTAAACTCTTACTTTCTATCTCAGTAGCAGCTCTAAAACAGAAGGGTGAGGTATAGGAAAATAGGATTAAAGGACTTGACCAGGGTCACACAGCTAGGAAGTGCCTGAGATCAGGTTTGAACCCAGGTCCTCACTCTGCCACCTGGCTGCCCCTCCTCATCTTATTTCTGTAGTACCTCTTTCAAAGGAGTGTCCTTGGAACACTTCTGGAAAAAGGGCAAATTTTTACCCTTGAAATTTTACTGCCTTTGTTTATAAGTCCAACTTTTCTGGGAACTTCTAGCAAACAGGGCTCAAAGGACCTAAATAGGACTCGCCCAGCAAAACTGGGCCATCTGGTCACCTTATCTTGCCATTTGTGCCCATGGCACTACAAGACTGTCTCAGGCTGTGAGCTGCCCAAAGGCAGGGACTGTGTCTATCTTTGCACATCACCCAGCACAGGCCAGGGGCAACCAGCTATTTCATGAAGGCTTGGTGGTGATGCTGGGACTGATAATAACTAATTACAAAGCTTTCCTTAGTTGTTGTGTTTTTCACATCTGAATGTTGGATTTGTAAACAGCCAGTATGTGATGATGCCTTTGGGTATTAAATGCTGGCAGCCAGGGAAGGGGTGACATCAATTCCTGGCAGGGGAGAAAGGAAAAGACAGGAGTGCTCTGGCAGGGATTTGTCGGGAGAAGTCAGGTGTCCAGGGGGCTTCCCTCGGACAAATAAAACCTTCTGGCAAGAGGACAGGGACAGAAGGTGAGAGGAGAGGAACTCTAAGGGCTGACAGAGTTCTTTCGGCCAGAGAGCAGAGAAATCTAGCAGGTTCCTTGTGGGGAGGCGGCCAGTTTACTAGCTGTCACTTGAAAATCCTTTTTCGCCCTCCACTGGAAAGCTGCTACAGGGAGAAGCCCTGCCTCATCTAACAATGGCCAGGAGATTCCATTTAGGAGCAACGTCAGTTGTTTGATTCTGAGCTCATAAGAGTATTTTCTCCCACTCAAACTGAGTTGTTTACATAAAAAATAACTAAAATTTATATTGTATTTTCTAATGGCGAAGCACTTTTTCTCCTCTGATACCCCAACAGGCCCTCATCAGTTCACGCTTGGATTACCACAATGGCTTCTGGTTAGGCTCCCTGCCACAAATCTCTCTCCACTCTAGGGCATCCTCCACTCGGCTGGCAAGACAGTCCTCTGAAAGCATGCCGTGGCCATGCCATTCTTCCTAACCCTCTAACTGGGCTAAGAGGCTAACCACTCTCCAGAAAAATGAGTCAAGTACCAAATTACCTGGGAGCTGGAAACAAAGAAGAGAAGAACCCTACAGAAAATGCCTCCTGAGATGGATAATAAGGCCAGTCTTGCTGGAGCCAAAGTCATTGAAATGTAATTTGGTGTTGGATATACTAATGTGTATGCTAATGTTGCCTGAGAAAATAATAGGGCTTAGGACATGCCATGCTGGAGACTCTGTGACTTCTTTGTTGCTCAGTCACATCCACACTCTATTGGGGGTTTGGGGGTTTTCTTGGCTTGATTTGCCATTTCCTTCTCCAGCTCATTTTACAGATGAGAAAACTGAGACCAACAGGCTTGAGTGACTTTCTCAGGATCACACATGCAGTAAATATCTGAGACCAGATTTGAACTCAGGAAGATGAGTTTTCTTCACTTCAGCTGCAGGACTCTACCACTCTGTTACTCAGTAACCCAGATAATATGAATCTAGAACTGCAAAGAGACTTTCAGACAAATAAGGGCAAAGAAAGCAATGTGAAGGTGATGCCAGAGGATTCAGGAGGGAGCGTGCTACCCAGTTCCATTTTACCCAGAGAGGGAAAATGCAGAGAGACAAGCATTTTAAGACTGGGCAAAGCGGAATTTGTTTTGCTTGACTATACATATTTGTGATAAAGGTTGTTTTTTTCCTTTCTTTTTCCCCCTAGTGAGAAAGAGGAAGAGAAAATAAATATTTGTTAATGAAAAAATAAAATAATGTCTTTTTTTTTTTTAATGAGAAGGAAGCAGCACAAAGGGCAGGTACTATTTGTTATGTTTTCTACATACTTCTGGGTGTTGTTCAGGCTTATCCAAGTCTTTGTGACCCCATTTGAAGTTTTCTTGGCAGAGATACTAAAGTAGTTTAACATTTCCTTCTCTAGCTCATTTTACATATGAGGAAACTGAGGTAAACAGGGTGACTTGCCCAGGGTCACACAGCTAATAAGTGTTTGAGGCCAGATATAAATTCAGGTCTTCCTGAACCCAGGCTTGCTACTCCATCCACTGCCCTATCTAGTTACCCTTTTCTTTTTTACATACGAAGTGCATAATAAACCTATTTTTCTTTTAAAAGCATGTAAAGGGGCCTAATAAAAAGAGGCAGGAAAATTTCTTAGACCTTTGTTTTGTATGTCAAAAAAAAGAAATCTCCCCCAGAGATAACATGTGGGCAGAATCCTAGAAAGTCCTGAAGTTCTGATTTGAGCATCTCCCTAAGAAGAATAGTTCTCACTGGAACCCCAGGCTAAACTCAGAGTCCAAATCCTTCCTTGGCAATAAAAAAAAAACTCTTAGTTTTTAATAGTGATAAAAGTAAAGATGAAACAGGACATGGGACCAGCTAGAGATAACTGTAAAATCCTGAATCCTATGCTAATTGTGCAAAACTTAAGTGAGTAATAGACTGGACTCATAATTATCTAGCTTTATATATAGGCTTCGATGCCTCATCATGATATAGAGTGACCCTGGGTTTCCCAAGGCCAGATCCCAGCAAAGCACAAGCTCCAGCAGATTCTGCCTTCCAGGTCAGAAAGTCCTTGATTAAATGGACCTACAGTAGAGGAGAACAAGCTTGAGTCCAGAGAGGGTCATCACTAGGAAGGTCATAAGGTCATAAGGCTTCTTCTCTAGCCATTTTTCTTTTGACTCTGCCAAGAAGTTGTTTTCTACGTTGATAGAGGGAATACTCACTCTAAAAAAATCATATATTTCTGGAGTATTGAAGTACATGTTGATTAGACTGAAAGATATTCAGTTATTGTTGTTCTGTTGCTCAGTCATGTCCAGCTCTTCTTGACCCAAAGGGCCTTCTGTGTTCCACCAATTCTCAAAGTCTGTCCAAGTTCACATTCATTGTTTCCCAGATATTATCTATCTCATCCTCTACCGTTCCTTTCTCCTTTTGACTCCAATCCTTCCCAACATCAGGGTCTTTTCCAATGAGTACTGGCTTCTCATTATGTGGCTTTGGTTTCTGGTTTTTATCTTTTAGTATTGAAGCTTCAGCTTCATGTAGTATTTGACCTTCCAGGGAATCGTCTGCATTAATTTCTTGAAGTATTCATTGATTTGATCTCCTTGCTTTCCAAGAGACTCTCAAAAATCTCCAGCACCACAATTTGAAAGCTTTGATTCTGCCCATCTCAGTCTTCTTCAAAGTCTAACTCTTCCACATATTGCTAGTGGGAAAGCCATAGACTATACAGACATTCGTTGGCAAAGTGATTTCTCTGCTTTTTAGTATGTTCTTGGGATTTACTGGAGCTTTGCTTCCAAGGACCCAGCATCATTTAATTTCATGGCTGTAGTCGCCATCAGCAATGATCTTCATACACTATAGGAAAACAACCAGTGGTGTACTGGTAAATGCCAACTCTTCAAGAAAAAACAAAATGTACCCACAATATATTTTAAAATTTAATCTGCATTATCAACATTTTCTCCATATTTTCTTAAGTCTAGACAATCAACAAAATAATAAATCAAGCCCTGATTTAGAGCAGATCACACTGAAAATTTAACAATGCATTCTCATGAGCCAGGTAGAGCTGGCTCCAGCACACCCCTGACTGCTCCACCCCTTACCCCCATTCTAAAAGATTCACTGGGTATGGAGAACTGACTGGGATCATGCTGAGGAAGGAGTCTGAAGGAGAAACACATGGCAATGAACCAAAGGACAGAATCTTTAGAGAATAAAACTTGATCCCCTCTAATGTTGACTCCTGTTTGGGGACAACTAAGCTGAGCTATATTTTTTGCTACATAAGCTATATGTGAAAAATGCTCATTTTAAAAGTATAAGGTCATTCATTCCAGTGTCAGCAGAACTACTTCCCCTGGGATTGATCTAAAGACTAGAAAAGAGAAGGCTGGTTGTGGTCTTAATTCTAGGACAAAGCAGGCCATGAGTTTCCAAAACCATAGTATCATCTTTTTAGAGCCAAAATCATATAGGTTATTTATTTATTTTTAAACCCTTACCTTCCATCTTAGAGTCAATACTGTGTATTGACTCCAAGGCAGAAGAGTGGTAAGGGTAGGCAATGGGGGTCAAGTGACTTGCCCAGGGTCACACAGCTGGGAAGTGTCTAAGGCCAGATTTGAACCTAGGACCTCCCGTCTCTAGGCCTGGCTCTCAATCCACTGAGCCATCCAGTTGCCCCTATATAGGTTATTTATTACAGGATTTCTTAACCAGTTTTTGTATCCTGAACCCCTTTGGCAATCCAGGAAAATCTATGAGCCCCTTCCCAGAATAATACTTTTTTTTTTTTAATCCTTATCAATTCTAAGACAGAAGAACAGCAAGAACTAGATCATTGACGTTAAGGGACTTGCCCAGGGACACACATCTAAGAAGTATCTGAGTCCAAATTTGGGGATGATATTTTTTAATATACAAAATAAAATATACAGGATTACAAAGTGAACCAGTGATAGAAAAATGTAGTTGTCAAAATATTTTTTAAAAACTAACTTCATAGGCCTCAGGTTAAGAACCCCAATCTAGTATAACTCTCTAGTTATACAAAGACCCAGGGAGATTAAGGATCCAAGGCAGTTAAGTGGCATATCTGTAATTTGAACCCAGATCCTCTGACTTCAAATCCACTGTCCTCTTCACTGTCTTCTCAGATCCTCCCTTTAGATTTGGAAGGGATTTTAAATGTCACCTTTTCGGGTTCCCTACTTTTATTGTCCCAAATTATTAGACCACAGTAATTCTGTTCTTCCTAAAAAGTGAATACTGCCCTATGATGAAACGAACAAATCTTCATTCGAAAACCTCAGTAAACTGTCAGTTTAAAATCCTTTGTGGGAAGAAATATTAGCCCTTTAAAAAAATAATTTCTGGGAGGGTTTATGTTGGAAGTTGTCTGTAAAAGGCAAGTGTGTTCAAGATTTCGCTGCAGGCAACCTTAACTATAAAGCGACAATGTTTGTAGATACAAGGCAACCACTTGAGTCAACAAACATTTATTAAACACCTAATGTGTGCTCGGCACTCTGCTACTTCTGGGGCCAGTGGTCTAAAGATGAAACAAAACAGGGACTGTCTTCAAGAAGCTACTTGAAAGAAGGAAGCAGGAATGAGGTTTCTCAAGAAGAAATAAAGCAAGGAAAGACAGAGTCAGCTCAGTAAAGAAGTCATTCATTCCACAATTAAAGGCAACCTCATCACAGGGTTTTCATGTCATGACATCTGTATCACCTAAATAGGTTGGATTTGCGAGGTAATCCCACCCCCCCACCAGAGTCTAGTTAATTCCTCCTGGGAACCGTACCTGCCACTACATGCTGATTGTAGTGCTGATGGGAATGTAGAAGAGGCTCTGCCATTTAAGCATCTCAGTATCCACTGCACCCATTCAAAAAATCATCCAAATTCAGACTTGGAAGCGATCTCGGAGGCCATTTAACCAGCTCTCTAATCTAGTCCATCTGAGGACAGCTAGTTGGAGGAGCACTGGACATGGGGTCAAGAGGACGCATCTTCCCTAAGTTCAAATCCTGCCTCAAACAGTTACCAGCTGGGTGACCCTAAATAAGTTATTTAACCCTGTTTGCCTCACTTTCCTCATCTGTAAAATGAGCTTGAGAAGGAAATGGCAAACCACCGTAGTATCTTTCCCAAGAAAACCCCAAATGGGGTCACAAAGAGTCAGTCATGACTGAAATGATCAAACAACAGCCACAAAACATGCAACCAGGACAGGACAAAGGATCTCCACTACCACATACCTGACAAGTGGTCATGCAACCTCGTCAAAGGGCTTAATGAGAACAAGAACCCATGGCTTCCTGAGGCAGCCCACTCCACCTGATGGATAGCTCAATCATTCTGCAATCTAAATTGGCCTCTGCAACTTTTAGCCATTCTTTCTCATTCCATTCTCTGGGACTGAGCCAAACAAGTCTAATTCCTCTTCAAACACTTGAAGACAGCCACTGGACCCTCTTGACATGGCTTCTCTTCTCCAGTCTAAACATTCCCTTCAACCACTTCCTTCAACCGATCCTCAAAGAGCATGAATTCAAGCCATTCACTGTGTTGGTTGCTTTCCTCTGGACACACTCCAACTTTGCAAAGATTGTTCTAAAATGCAAGCTGTGCCCAGAACTGACCACAGTGCTTCAGGGGTGGTCCAATCAGGTCAGAGTATGGTAACCTTCTTATTCTTCCCAGTGTCTGTGGGTGGGGATAGTGGACCTCCTAGGAAAGACAACATGGGGGAGTGGAAAGGACACTGGACTTGATGCCAGAAGACCCAGATTTGAATCCTAGCTCCAACACTCACCAGCTGTGGCAACTCACATAACCTCTCTGTGCCTCCTCTAATTAGAGATTAATTTGGTCTGCCAAGCGATTCTTTCAAAATGCAAATACCCCCTGAGAGAATTAAAACTGTAACAGAGATAGAATGATTAGCTGGATAAACCAGTGTAGCAGTTGCCCTGTTTTTCCCTTGTTGCCTGACAGGTGGAGAATGAATAATAATATATTATAAAGTAATGTGTAGAATTTATTGTACATTTTTTAAAAAGCAAACAATAAATCGAGGTTTCACTATGTCATACAGAATGCTTTTTTGTGTTCTATGCATATGGAAATGTTATGGGGGGAGGTTTTTTAAGTTCAGAATTTTAAAAAAATGTAAGTATATAATCTATTACATGTGACTATAAGTATAACTGTCTCAGACTCTTCACTGCCTTGGGGAGGGGGAGAAAATCTGAATTCAAGAGTGAAAAAATTATTTTCAAAAATTGTTTCTATGTGCAACAGAAAAAAAATTTTAATTGAAAAAAGAGTATATTATCAAAATAAGGGAGAAGAGGGACCTCAAAAGAGGAAAGAATAAAGACAAGGTAAGTACTGCAAATCCTAAGCAACTTTTTCATTTCATCCCTTCTCCTTTCTGTTTTCCTTACTGGGCTTCCCAGAGCCCCTAAACTCTGTGATCCACCTGAGACTAGCCTCTCCAGTTAACACTTTACTCCCAGGGGCAGTTAGGTGGCTCATTAGATTGCAAGTCAGACCTAGAGCCCAGGAGGTCCTGGGTTCAATCTAGCCTCAGACACTTCCCAGCTATGTTACCCTGGGCAAGTCACTTAACCCCCATTGCCTAGCCCTTACCACTCTTCTGCCTTGGAGTCAACTCCAAGAAAGAAGGTAAAGGTTTTTAAAAAACAAATAAAACTACTACTCTGTGTGCCTCTGATGCACTTAAGCCTTAACAATAATTTGATAATTTTGCTAAGACAGATTTGTGCTATGGCCCAGTACTTTATTTTTTTTTTAATTTTAAATTTGTTTATTACATGAAAATATCCAGTTAACTCCCTCCCTCCCCTCTTCCCATTCAAAAAGGCATCATTTGACAAAAAGGTTTGTTTACATAACACCATGTCTTACTTATTTCTATTCATCAGTCCTTTCTCTTGAAGGTGGAAGTACATGTCATTTTTCAAACAATACGTCTGTTGCTGTGTATAATGTTCTCTTGATTCTGCGCAATTCACTCTTCATAATTTCATTAGGTCTTTCCATGTTTTTCCAAAATTAATCTGCTCATTATTTCTTGTGGTGCATAATATTTCATCATGATCATTCGCCACAACTTGTTCAGCTATTCCCCAATTGATGCACATCCCTCCAATTTCCAGTTCTTTTCCACCACAAAGAGAGCTTTGATAGACATTTAGAACATTTTTTGATAGATATTAGAACATTAGTAGGTTATTTTGCCTTTTTCCCTAATCACCTTAAGAAATAAACCTATTAGAGGTATCACTAGATCAAAAGGTAAACAGTTTTATTACTAACTCTTTGGGCATAATTCCAGATTGCTCTCCAGAATGGTTGGATCAGTTCACAGTTCCACCAACAGTGTATTAGTGTCCCTATTTTCCATGTCCCCTCCAATATTTGTCATTTTTTCCTTTTATCATTTCAGCCAATCTGATAGGTATGAAATGATATCTCAGAGGTATTTTGGTTTGCATTTCTCTAATCAGTAATGATTCAGAGCAGTGATGGTGAACCTATGGCTTGGGTGCCAAAGATGGTACACAGAATGCTCTCTGTGGGCTTTTGGCCACCCTCCCTGCCCTCCCTCCACGATCCCTCTGCCTCACAGAGTTCATCACTAGAAAGGCAGAGGGACTTGGGCAGAGATGCTTCCTTCCCCCTCTCCACCATGCCTGATGAGATTTTTTTCCACCGTCACCCACCCCTCTGCCCAACAGCCCAATAGGAGCACTTTCTCCCTCCCCTGTATACAGTAAGTTGGGGGGGGGGGTGTATACAACTGGCACTCAGGGGTGGGGAGGGTATGGCAGGCACATGGTCTCTGATGGGGTGGGCACAGCACTTGGTCTGGGGGGGTGGAGTGGGGGCAAGGCCTGGCACTCTATCTCTAAAAGGTTCATCATCACTGATTTAGAGCATTTTTTTCATATACTTATATGTAGCTTTGATTTCTTCACCCAAAAAGCTATCAGTTCATTTCTTTTGACCATTTATCAGTTGGGAAATGACTCCATATTCTTATATATTTGACAAAGTTTTTTTATGCATTTATATATGAGACTTTTATCCAAAATACTGTCTATGATTTTTTTCCCAATTTACTACTTTCCTTCTAATCTTGGCTACATTAGTTTAACCTTAACCTTTCTAATAAAGAAAGTTTCACTTTAGAAATGAGCTTACCTGAGGGGAAAGCTGGGTAGCTCAGTGGATTGAGAGTCAGACCTAGAGACGGGAGGTCCTAGGTTCAAATCTGGCCTCAGACACTTCCCACTGTGTGACCTTGGGCAAGTCACTTGACCCCCATTGCCCACCCTTGCCACTTTCCCACCTAGGAGCCAATACACAGAAGTTAAGGGTTTAAAAAAAATTTTTTTTTAAAAAGACAGAAATGAGCTTCCCTGGACAGAATGCCTTAGCTCAAGGGTGAAAACCACCCAGCCAGTGGATCAGATTGGGAATAAGGCTGAATTTCTGCTGCCTTCCTTGGCAGGAGCAATGAAAGATTACAATGTTCTGAGTCTCTTAGCATCTGTAGGGGATGTAAGAAGGGGTGAGCAGAATAATGCCTAAGGATGAGGCAATATAGACAACATGGGAGTTTGGTGTCAAGGTTATAGAGTTCTACAAGGACTTGGTCTCCTCCTTTTCCCTGGCAGTGATCTTCCTTAATCTCCTTTTCCCTTTCCTCCTGATTTACTCCCTCCTCTCTTTAAATGGGCAAATTGTGAACTAAAAATTAATCTTCTGATATAAATAGAAAATTAAGTATTAGTTTTTTAAATAATCTATTAAATTTATTAAATAAGGTGCTATGTTCCTTGTTTTCAATTTATAAAGCAGACACTTTATATTTACCTTTTCTTTAAGAAACCAGGTAGTATGCTGGGAAAGACTTCATCTGATGAGGTGTGGGTTTAAATCCTACTTTTAACATATAATTAATAGTTGGGTGATCAGTTTCCTCTTCTATAAAATGATGGCATGCTTCCTTGGAACCAAATTATATATATATATAAAGATATAGAGATGTATAGTGGTTCAAAATTTGAAAAGAGTTGTGTGTGTGTGTGTAAAATCACATTCAGTATTCTGAATAACCCTAGGAAATAGGGCAAGTATTATTTTCCACACCTAGATATATTTTACATCTGAGAAAACTGAAGCTCAGGGAGATTGATTTGCCTATGGTGCCAGAGTGTGTTAAGTGCCAGAAGCAGGATTCAAATCCAAGTTACTCTTTATTTCAAATCTAATATTTTTTCTACTTGGGCATAGTGTGACAGATGAAAACAAAAGTTTAGTTTTAGGCTTCAGTTGGGGTAGGTTTAAATATTAAATTATTAGAATAGTGTAAAAATGAGATGAATAAGAAGCTCACCAGTAGCTTTCTTATCTTTAGAGGCATGCATTCTCCCTACAACACTTCTTGTCCCCTTTTCTCCACTCCCACAACCACCACCCTGGTACAAGGCTTCACCCATCATGTCACACCTGGTCTATTGCAATAGCCAGATTCTGGTTGGTCTCCTTGACTCAAGTCACTCCACATTCCAAGCCATCCTGCACTCAGCTGCCAAAGTGATTTTCCTAAAATTCAAGTCTGGCCATGGCACCCCATCACCCAGTAAACTCCAGGAGCTCCAAGTCACTTCTAGTATCAAATATAAAGTCCTTTTTTAGGTATTTAAGGCTCTTTACACAACCTGACCACCTTCCTATATGCCATTCTTTTTACATTTTGCTCCCTTCCATGAACTCTAAGATTCAACCACACTAGCCTTCCTTGCCTCTTATTCTCTCAAATCTCTTTACTCCATTTCTTCTCAGTGACTATTTCCTATTCCTGGAATATTTCTCTACCTCCTGGCTACCCTGGCTTCTTTTAAGACTCAGCTCAAATCCCATAATCTAAAGGGGACTTTCCTAGTCACCTAATCTCCTACTGCTACTGCTATCCTTCTGAGACTATTTCCTATTTATATTGTATGTGTCTTCTGCTGAGTCTGTACCCTAAAGAGACAATAGGGAAAAACATGTGTACAAAAATATTTATAGCCACACTAGTGGCAAAAAATTGGAAAATGAGGGGGTGTCCATCAATTGGGGAATGTTTGAACAAATTGTGGTATCTGAGGGTGATGAAATACTATTCTGATGAAAAGAATAATGAATTGGAGAAATTCCATGTGAACTGGAATGACCTCCAGGAATTGATGCAGAGAGAAAGGAGCAGAACCAGGAGAACATTGTACACTGTGGTACAATCAAATGTAATGGACTTTTTCTACTAGCAGCAATGCAATGACCCAGGACAATCCAAAGGAATTTATGAGAAAGAACGCTATCCACATCCAGAGAAAGAACTGTGGGAGTAGAAATGCAGAAGAAAAACATATGATCACAAGGTTTGGCAGGGATATAATTGGGGATTTTGACTTTAAATGATCACTACTGCAAGTATTAATAATATGGAAATAGGTCTTGAACAATGATACATGTATAACCCAATGGAATTGCACATCAGCTCAGGGATGAGGGAGGGAAGAAGGGAGGGAAAGGATGTGAATCATGTAACCATGAGCAAATACTCTAAATTAATTAATTAATTAATTTAAATTTAAAATTTTTAAATAAAAAAACTAAAATTATACTGTATGTGTCTTGTATATACATAATTATTTGTCTTTTGTTTCCCTGATTAGAATGGAAACTGCTCTAATATGAATCAGGTTTTACTTTTTTTTCCCCCCTCCTATCCCCAATGTCTGGCACAAAGTAAGCACTTGATCAGCATTTGTTGACTGATTGACTTATTAGAACTTCATCTTCCAGTTTGTTTGAATATGTAGATTTATATTTCTTAAATGGAGATGCATAGTGGCTTTAATTTCCACAGGTGTAATGGAACCAGTCATGGAATATGTGCAATGTAAGCAGATTCGATCCTGAGACCAAGCATCATGCTGTCAGATTTGTCTTTATTTACTGAGCTCCACCACTCTTTGTCACACTCCCAAATCAATCCCAAAACAAAGGGGCCTCTTGCTATTTCATAATCTTGCAAACTACATCATGCAGATCCTGTATGTTGCCACAGCAAAACTGATTTCTTAATAGCAAGTGTCCAAATCCTGTTCCTTTCTCCTCCCCCTACCTTTCTTGGTCTTGCATCCTCTAGCATCTATTCCTTTCTCACATTCAGTCACCATCCAATCCCAATGCACCATTCCCAATGATGGGACATAGAGATCTCTTCCTTCCTGATTCCCCTAAAGTGCCTGCAATTAGCCCTCCCTCTTTTCCCCTTCACAGATTTCTAATAAGTAAATGATAGATGATTCACACATCAGCAACAAGAAGGGAAGGGGAAGAACATGGCCTGGTAGCCTTTTAACTGTACTCTTTCTTCAGAGGGCAAGTTGCCTACTGCTTCAAATTAATGGGTAGGGTTGAAGCTGGCAATGTTTAGACTTTGCATAACCTTTCCATACTGTCACATGTTTGCTCAAAAACCTTCTGGGCAGGGAAGAGTGCTTGCTGAACTCGGGCTCCCAGATCCTGAGTGCAATCCCATCTTTGCCAGTTCCCACCTGAGTGATCTTGGGCAAATCATTTAACTCCCCAGGGCCTCCGTTTCCTCAGCTTTAAAATGAGGGAACTGAGAAAGATTACTAAACTGTATATATCCCTTGACCCAAAATATCATTCATCTAAATATCACTACTAGGTCTATATCCTCAAAGAAGTGAAAGAAGAAAAGGCTCCATATGAAAGAGAATATTTTAGGAGTTCTTTTTCTAAGAAAATGCTGAACGAGCTGTAGTATATGAATGCAACTGCATACAACCTTACCATAAAAAAAAAAATTATAAAAGAGACAACCTCAGAAGATTGGTATGAACTGAAGAAGAGTGAGAGCAGGACCAGGGAAACAACTTATACAATAACAACATTGCAAAAACAAACACCTCTGGAAGATTTAGGAACTATGATCAACCATGATTTCAAGAGACTAATGAGGCATATTATTCACCTCACGACAGATAAATGATGCACTCAAGATTCAGAATAAGACATATTTTTGGTCATGGTCAATGTGGGAATCTTTTCATTTAACTATACATATTTGTTGCATGGGTTTGGTTTTTCAAGGGATATGGGAGAGAAAGAAGACAAAAGCCCATTAACTTAAAAAATAGAAATTAAATGAGGAAACTGGACTAGGTGACTTCTGAAAATCCCTTTCACCTCTAAATTTGTGATCTATAACTACAGCATAAAGTCCAGACTCCATGCCTGCCATTTAAGATCCTCCACAGTATGGCCCCAACCTACCTTTCCAACCCTATCTCCTACTCTTCACTCCCCAGCATGAACTCCTCACTCCAGCCAAACAGGTCTGTCTGTCATTCTCTGAACACACCTTGCAGCTTCCTCTTTCCACACCTTTCTCTTCTCATGCCATTCCACCACTAGGTATACCCTCCCTAATCTCATCCTTCAAGGCTCAGCTCAAAAACTTCCTTTCCCAAGAAACCTTCCCTGCTCACTACCAGAAGTAGGCTGTTCCTTCTCTGAAGTCCTCTTGTATTTTGAAATGTTCTTATTGCCTTATGTTCCAGCTATTAGGTTTATATCTTACTTATCCCCAAAATGGTAAACTTAATGGCTTATGCCTCATGGGCCATGTCTGCACATAGTAAGTGTTTAATTCTTGTTGAATTAAAATTTGCCTTTCTATATTTAAACAGTTAGTCAGACATTGAAGATTTATTAAACCCTTACTATATGTCAGGGGATAGAGTGCTGGGTCTAGTCAGGAAGCTTCATCATCATGAGTTCACATGGTAGCCTCAGACACTAGTTATGTGCCACTGGACTTAACTTAATCCTGTTTGCCTCAGCTTCTCATCTCTAAAATGTGCTGGAAGAGAAAATAGCAAACCACTCCAGTATCTTTGCCAAGAGAACCCCAAAATGAGGTCATGGGGAGTTGGACATGACTGAAATGACTAAACAACAATATGCCAGGCTTTGTGTAAAGACATGTGAGAATAAGAAAGGAAAAACACAAAAAGTTCTCATCTAATAGGGAAGTCAATGTGCAAATAACTATGTATACACAAGATAGAGATAGAGATAGAGATAAAGATATAGGTATAGATATAGCTATAGATATAGATATAGTTTAAATGGGAGTAATCTCAGCAAGAAATCACTGAGGTTGAAAGGGAAGACAAGGAGAAAGGGGTCAAGTAGGAAAGGCCTGCTGCAGAAGGTAAGATTTGAGCTGAGTCTCAAAGGAATCCAGGAAAGCCAAGAGACAGAGGTAAAGAGAGAGGGCATTCATTGAGCCTTAGACAGAATGGATACTAAGTAATAATTTAAAAAAAAAAAATTAAAGCCCTGGATTTCACTTTACAAGAATTGTGGATCTTGCTCAGCCATCTACTAGCTTGTGTGACCTTCGAAAAGTCATTTAGCCATTCTGAGACTAAATATCCTCATTCATAAAGTGGAGTACAGTTGTTCTAAAAGTGTGATATGGGGACCACTGGGGGTCCTCAAGTTCCTTTCCAGGGTTCTAAGGGATCAAAACTATTTTCATAATAATACTAATTATATTTTAATTTTGAATGTGGTAAATATCAAGAGATATAATTCACGTTAACAAAAAGATTGGGATGCCTTCAATAATTTTTAACAGTGTAAAGAGGTCCTGAAACCAAAAAGTTTGAGACCCACCAGTGTGGAGAGAGATCACAGAAGTCTGCTCTCTTTCTGCTGCTTACTATCCATCCAACTCTGATCAAGTTATTAACCTCTGTAGGCTTAGGTCTGCCCACCCCCCATAAAATGAGGAGATTAGACTAAGATCCCTTCCAAGTATAAATTCTTTGATCTTATAATTACATAAGACAGTTCTCTCTAGCAGCTCTGAGATTCAGATGCTATGTTTCTATAAAATGAAAAATGCATACAAAAATAATTTGAAATTGTAAAAAACACTAAATAAATGTTAGGTATGTGCTTGAGAAGAAAGAAAGGAAGGAAGGAAGGAAGGAAGGAAGGAAGGAAAGAAGGAAGGAAGGAAGGAAGGAAGGAAGGAAGGAAGGAAGGAAGGAAGGAAGG
>NC_058134.1:106171754-106341228 GCF_016433145.1 Gracilinanus agilis
TATATATATATATATATATATATATATATATATATATACATATATATATATATATATATATGTATATATATATATATATTGCTCTTATAACCTTTCTTTTTCACATTTTAGACATCAGCTGTGCTTGGGTTGTTGTTGTTTGGGGGTTTGGGGGGGGTAGAGTAGGTGTTGTGATTGTTAACATTTATATATCACTTTCAAGTTTGCAAAACACTTTATAAACATTATCTGACTTTTCCCCCTTATAACAACTCTGGAAGGGAGGTGCTCTTATTATTCCCATTTTACAGAAGTCAAAACTTAAGACAAATGAAATTAAATGACTTGCCCAGGTTCACACAGCAAGTAATTATCTGACACTGGACTTAACAGGTCTTTCTAACTCAAGGGCCAGTGTTCTATCCATCTCTTAGCTGCCTCTAAACTCCTATTCTGATATAAATAACTGAAAGCAACATAGTCCTCCTCAGGATGTTTTCATTTGAGCATAAATCAAAGGCTTCAGATAAAGGAATAAAAACTAAGGGTAAAATTTGGGGCCTCAGGTAGAAAAGGGAATTATCAGTGGTGTTAAAATCATACCCTGTTAACAATTACCTATTCCACTGCTTGTTGAGGGATGAGCTATATTTAAGAAATTATAACATCATGACGTGCCAACTAGTCAGAATAATGGACTTTGAGATCACCTCACAAAGTCCAATCTGGCTCTGAAATTAGTATTTACTATTTAAGAAAATAAAAACAACCTGATAGGGGGCAGCTGGGTGGCTCAGTGGATTGAGAGCCAGGCCTAGAGACAGGAGGTCCTAGGTTCAAATCTGGCCTCAGACACTTCCCAGCTGTGTGACCCTGGGCAAGTCACTTGACCCCCATTGCCTACCCTTACCAATCTTCCACCTATAAGTCAATACACAGAAGTAAAGGGTTTAAAATTAAAAAAAAAAAAAAAAAACCTGATAAAATGTGCTTCATATATAACTGTTTAGGAGAACAGTCTTTACCTGCAACTAGGTTTCTTCTATAGTCACCTCAAAATTAGAAGGGATATACTTTCATCTCTTTTTATCCTTTATTTAACTTCCTCTAGGTCACTGAGTCACACATAAGTGTACATTTCTGAAAAGTTTTATCCTTAAAGAGTTGTTTGTGAAACATAAATTCATTCTTCTCCGGGAGCTTCACATCATGAGGGAGTAAACCCCTGGGCCTGAATTTAATCTGAGAATGCCTTTTGGAAGGGGAAGTACTTGAACTAGACCCTAGAACGGTGATGGGCAAACTTTTTAAAGAGGGGGCCAAAGGAAAGGAAATTCTCATCTGTCAGTCTGTTTCTATGGCAATTCTTTTGAAGTTTCCTTGTATTGTAGCCTACTCATTGTATTTATCAGATTAGGAATTATGTCACATGGCCATATAGAACATTTCAGGGGGCCACATCTGGCCCACAGGCTGTAGTTTGCCCATCACTTCCCTGGAGGATAGAATTTGGAGAGGAAGAGAAATGGGGAAATTCATTCCAAAAAAAAGAAAGTCAAGTCAGCAAAAAATTATTTCGCATCTGCTATGTACCAGGCACTATACCAAGCTCCGGCATACAAAGAAAGACAGAAAATAGTCCTTGCCTTCAGGGAGCTCCCATTCTAATGGAAAGAGGCAAGGAAAAAAGGGAAATGAACCTTTGGTGTTGGACAGGCACTGACTTACCTTGAGTGGAAGGTACTTGGTGGAGAGTAACAGAAGATACTTCTGGACAAATGAAATGGGTTCATGTTTTAGGGGCCCTTGCATGAGGAGTTTGGAGCCAGCCTGGTACAGTGGATAAAAGAATGGCTCTGGAGTTGGAGAACCTGGATTCAAATCCTTCCTCTGACACATACCTACCTGTGTCACCTTGGACGAGTTTTTTGACCTCTCCAGTCCTCAATTTTTAAAATCTGTAAAATGAAGAGGCCAAAGATGCTTTTCATATGCCTTCCAGCTCTAGATCTGTGATTCTATGGTACAGATCCTATTGGATCAGCCACCATCATTGCTCCTGAAAAGAAGTTTTTCTAATGTACAAAAGTGAAATGATCAAGAAAGCTGATGTTTTTCCATTTTCCCTTTTTAGCCTGCCCTGTCAATTTCTACCGCTCTGAGATGGACACCCCCAGCTGCCTCAAGTGCCCTCCCCACAGCACAGCTAAGTCTGTGGGGGCCACAATCTGCACCTGTGTGAGTGGCCACTACAGAACTCCTGGGGAAGGGCCCCAGGTAGCATGCACACGTGAGTGGGGTGGGTGTCCTGGGTGACTAGGGAGGGAAGGGTCCCAGATTATATAAAGGGGTGTACTGCCAGTGGTTCTCCCCACTCCAAAACAACCAGGTAAATATACCATCTTCCCCTAAACCAAGTGGACGTGTCCCTGACATACCAAACCAGTGAACAGAATTTCTAGGGAATAGGGCCATCATAGATTCCCCAGTCCATTCTCTTCATCACAAGAGATTCAGCTGTGAACTTTATACCTCAAAGAGTCTCATTGGTAGAAGTGACCTGATATTGAGAATTTCTGCCTATCTGGCTTTATATACCTTCCCATAGGTCCTCCCTCAGCCCCTCAAAACATCAGCTTCTCTCTTTCGGGGACTCAACTCTCTCTGCAATGGAAGCCACCCAAGGATTCAGGAGGACGTCGAGATGTGAGCTACAATGTGGAGTGTGCACAGTGTCAGGGAATAGCCCCAGATGAGGGACTATGTCAGCCTTGTGGGGCAGCTGTGCACTTCTCCCCTGGCACCAAGGGACTCACACTGCCTGCCATTCAAATCGATGGCCTTGAACCCTACGCCAACTATACCTTTCGTGTTGAAGCCAAAAATGGAGTATCTGACCTGGACCCATCTGGTTCTCCCAGCGCTACGCTCAGCCTTAGCACTGGACATGCAGGTGAGGGCTCCTGGAAAGGGGGCCACCAGAGCAATGCTTGGGGGAGGAGTGCTGTAGACCATCAAGGAGCAAGAAAAAGCGATGGAGGAGAAATCTAAAGTCCCATGTTGGGCTCTCCCCTTGCCAACATCCTAACTTTATTTAACTCCTTTCATAGTAGTTGACTAATCCAATGGCTGATTCTTTGTTTCCTGATCCAGTAGTTTACTAATCCTGACTCTTAATATTCAGAACCACTGTCCGGCTTATCCTTGAGTCTGGTGAAGAGAGGACCCCGACGCCTAGAGCTCTCCTGGGCAGGTTCACGACCTCGAAGCCCTGGAGTAAACCTGAGCTATGAGTTGCATGTGCTGAACCAGGTCAGACCCTGCCCCCCAAACCCATCCCCAGCCACATCCTGAGAAATTGTATTCCTTCACCAAGTAAAACATTCCCACATGACAATGTCTTTACCACTTGCTCCTCGCTGATGCTTCCTCACAAAGCCCTTCCTCACCTGTTCCTTATAATCACCAAAGCCCATCCCACCGTGTAGGAGGAAGAGAGACACCAGATGGTGCCAGAGCCCAGAGTGCTGCTGACAGAGCTACAGCCAGACACTACCTATGTGGTGCGAGTCCGAACACTAACTCCTCTGGGTCCTGGCCCCTTCTCTCCTGATCATGAGTTTCGGACCAGCCCTCCTCGTGAGTAATCAATCCTCTGAGCCTGGCCCGCACTGGTCTAATCCTCCCAGTGAGACCCTCACCTTCCCCCACACATACATACATGCACCTGGACACATGCCCCAGCCTTTGTGTGAGTGACCTTTGCCCACACACAGATGCCACCCTCTCCTCCATGAGTGACCCCTCTAAGAACACAAACAAAAGCTCCCACCGCACCTGCAGCCAGCAGCTCCCTAGTTAGGGACCACACACCATCAAACCATGCTGTGAGTGCTCCCCCCCACACACACACAATGAGAGGCCTCTCTGCACACACACAGTCATTCTGTCTAACACAGTGATGGGCAAACTATGGCCCACGGGCCAGATGCAGCCCCTGAAATGTTCTATCCAGCCACTCAACATTATTCCTAATCTGGAAAATACAATGAGTAGGATACAATACAATGCAACTTCGAAAGGGTTGCCTTAGAAATAGACTGACAGATGAGCATTTCCTTTGGCCCCCTCTTTATAAAGTTTGCCCATCACTGATCTAACAGGATCTTCTCAAAAAATTTACACCAACCCTCCCCAGTGAGTTAGTACTTTCACACGACTCACAAATACTCCAGTTTTCCAATGAACAATCTCTTGGACATAATCATAACTAGGATGTGTACAGCACTTTGAGATTTGATCTTCATGATAGCCTCATTACAAAGGGGCTATAAATTTCCATTCTACAGATGAGGAAACAAGATAGGTTAAGAGTCATGTAGCTAGCATGTGGACAACTAGGTGGTACGGTGGATAGAGCTCAGGGCCTGGAGTCAGTAAGTGTGACTCTTCATGACCCCATGGACCATAGCCATCCATGGGGTTTTCTAGGCATGGACGCTGGAGCAGTTTGCCATTTCCTTTTTTAGTGGGTCCTTCTGTCAGGCATTCAGAAGTTAAGCAGCTTGCCCATGGTCACATGGGTAAAAAATATCTGAGGCTAGATTTGAACTCTTCCTGATTCCCAACTAAGCATTCTATCCACTGCACTAGCTAGCTGTCTCCTAGAGTCAAGAAGACCTAAGTTCAAATCTAGCCTCAGATGCTCACTTAGCTGTGTGACTCTGGGCAACTCACTTAACCTCATTTTCCTCAATTTCCTTGCCAGTAAAATGAGCTGGAGAAGGAAATAGCAAATCACGCCAGTATCTTTGCCAAGAAAACTCCAAATGGGGACACTTCAAATCAGACATGACTAAAAAACAACAGAAAAACAATGGCTGCCGGTCTGTATTTGATGCAGAAGTCAAACAAAGTTCCTGATTCAGGGTCCAGAATTTTATGCACTGGCCCCCATGAGTGATACCCTCTAGATTAATTAGCCTCCTTATTGAATGAACTGTCTCTGAACAAACATACCAGCCACCTCTACAGCAAGGTACCACATCCATCCATCCCTCAGAGTTGTACCATTCCTCCACCTGCATATACTCTTCTCCCCTCCCCACAAGCAACAGTTTTCCGGGATATCACATGGATATCAGCTCTGAAGTGAACACACACACACACACACACACACACACACACACACACACACACACACACAGCACACCCTTCTCAGTGAATTATCCCCATATGGCCCACATATAACCCTCGCAAACAACCTCACACACAAATATCAGACTCTAATGACTAACCCTCCCCAATACTTATGCTGCAGCTCCCACAAAATGATCTTACACAAGATGCAGCAGCCACTAGGCCCACCACCACCATTAAGTGATCCCTCCCTACTTCTCTCCTCTCCTCTCCCTACTTCCATGAATATGAATTTGATGAAGTGGCCATGAAGTTCCTTTCCAACTCTCATATTCTCAGGGATTAGCCCCATAACCACACCAGCAACACCCCATTGAATAGAGAATCACCTGATCTCCATTCATTAATCTAGTCCTTCCGTTCTAACCTTCTTGCCTTCATGGGGTTTCAAGATCCAACATGCTTTATCTCAGTTCATTTGTCCTCAGTATCTAAGGGCCTGTCTGGGGGAGAGATCGTGGCTGTTGTTTTTGGCCTAATGCTGGCGTTGGCTCTGATCCTTGGATTCCTCATCGTCCGTACAAGGTATGAGCCAATACAGATTCTCTCACCAGTGACCACTGCCCTTCTCACTCATGGCTTCCGCATTCCAGTCCTGATTCTAATGCTTACTCTACATCCCCTCACTCATTATACTTCTAGTAAATTAACTCAGGTGAAAAACCATTATCTCTCTCTCCACCCCCCTCTATCCCTCTCTCCTCTCCTCCCCCTCTCTCTCCCTCCCTCTCCCTCTCTTCCCCTCTTTTTTTCTCTCTCCCTCCTTCCCTCTTTCCCCCTCTCTCTCCCTCCCTTCTCTTCTCTTCTCTTCTCTTCTCTTCTCTTCTCTTCTCTTCTCTTCTCTTCTCTTCTCTTCTCTTCTCTTCTCTCTCCCCCCTTCCAAGAGAATAGACCTGAATAGAGATAGGAGGTGATATGAAGGACTCTGACAAACTTTTTTTCCCCTCTATAATGTAGGAGGAGAACTCAAAAGCAAAAAAGGCAGCGAGAATGTCCTTCTGATGGTGGAGATCGTGGTGAGTCAGTAGTGGGGAGCAGTGACAAGGGACCCTGATGTCATAGAAGGCAATGAATATGTTGGGGACTATGATTAAGGCTAGGAAAAGGGATTAAGGAAACAGGGCTTCTGAGGCTTCGGATGGTCTTTAGGGATCTCAAGTTTGGGTACTTAATTAAGTTTAACTTAATTAATCTTTTGCTAAAAGCACTAGTGTAGCTCTAGGGTAATTATCTATTAGCTGTTACCTCTTTTGCACCCTCCGCCCCACCATGTTCACTCACACAAACACACCTTCCATCAGCCCCAACCCAAGCTCCAGACTCCTTTCCCCAACCCAGCTATAGTCTGGGTCACACTTTATAGGTTGGAAATGTTTGCTTGCAGGGAGAGGAATAGGACTTGGGAACATCCAGCTGAGACAGATGGACCTTATCCCAGTCACCTCATTAGAGATCCAGCCTCAGCTCCCTTATAAGAAAGCAAGGAGAGAGTTGACATAATGGCCCATCTAGCTGCTGAGAGCACCCAGGGAGTACACGCTATTGTGACAGGGAACATGGAGGAGGTGTGAGCATTGAAGGTGGTTTGGGCAGTGGAAACTAGTGGAGCAGGCAAGGAATTTGGCAAATCGAGGGAAATTGGGTAGCGTACTTCATATGATGGGGTTGAGAGAGAAGTCCTTGGGTTCTTTTGCTATTCCACCCCCATATTTCTCAGGAATAAAAGACTTTAGAGAATGATGGTAGGAAAGGAGAGGGCAAAGGGCAAGATCCCCAAGACAGAACTAAACCTCCCTCACCCCTAAACTATGAAGGGATGATTTGGAGGGAATCTTGGTAGTAGAGGAGAGGGTAGAAGAAGCATAAATCAGTAGTCTGTAATTGATTCTCTACCCCCCCCCCCCATTAAGTATCTCCAGCTGACCCCTCCTCATTCTTTTCCCAGAGGACAAACTCTGGCTGAAGCCCTATGTAGACCTGCAGGCATATGAGGATCCTGCGCAAGGTGCCTTGGACTTCGCTCGAGAGCTCGACCCAACGTGGCTGACCGTTGACACAGTCATAGGGGAAGGTGAGCTCTGACACACCCCATCTCTACCACTAGCTTGTCCATCAAATGTCACTACCACTGAACATCCATCCCTTCCCATTCATCCTCAGCTCTCTCTCAACAAACACACACACGCACATACTCGTGCATCTCTACACTATCTACCCCTGACAGCGCCAAGCCATCTGGCTTTTGCTCTCCCCTCTCAAAGGATGGGAATGTTCACTTCAGGGATCTTGCACCCTCCTTCTCAGAATGAATCCTTTTGGCATGAATAAGCTTTGAGTCCATTCTCCTTGAGGGAAAACAGTAACTAAACCATAGAAAGGACTGTAGTGACACCTCTATTAAGGAATCATCTGGCAGTGAAGACCCTTTAAAAGAGTCCACTGAGTTCAAATCTATAATTAGGTGGTACAATGGATAGAATGCTGGCCCTGGAGTCAAGAAGACCTGAGTTCAAACTCAGCCTTGGACATTTGCTAGCTGTGTGACATTAGGCAAGTCACCTAATCTTTGTTTGCCTTGGTTTCCTCAACAGTCAAAATGGGATAACAATAGCACCTATTTCCCAGGTTTTGGGAAGATCAAATACAACGAAATTTTTTAGGTGCTTTGCACAAGACCTGGCACATAGTGGGCACTACATAAATGCCATGATTTATTGTTATTATTTTTTTAAACCCTTGTACTTCGGTGTATTGTCCCATAGGTGGAAGATTGGTAAGAGTGGGCAATGGGGGTCAAGTGACTTGCCCAGGGTCACACAGCTGGGAAGTGGCTGAGGCCGGGTTTGAACCTAGGACCTCCTGTCTCTAGGCCTGACTCTCACTCCACTGAGCTACCCAGCTGCCCCGATTTATTGTTATTATTAAATTTTCCCAAATTGTGAAAAGCAGAGCTCTATAAATCCAGTCATACACACTTACACTTGTTTTCACCTTGTTAGGGAGTTGCATCGTAAAGCAGGTAAAGTTTCCTGCCTTCCCAACCGGTCCCATTGCTCCTCAGTGCTCTTAGGGAAGGATCTGAATACAGATACTTATATTTATTGACTAATCACACTTGAGCCCAAAGAAGGTTCGGTCACAGATCACAGATTTCATACTAGGAGGAATCTCAGCAGCCATTTGTCCAATCCGCTCATTTTTTCACAAATAAAGAAACTTAGACCTAGGGAGGGCCAATGATTTGTGCAAGGCCATAAGCTAGTAAGGGGGAGAGCTGAGATTTGAAACCAGACCATCTGACTCTAAATCCAACACCTTTTCCATTGTACTGAGTGGTCATCATTTTTTCATTTGGATAAAAATAATCAACAACAATGTTTGACAAGAACAATAATGTTTGTATAATACCTTAAGATTTGCAAAGTGCTTTACATATAATTTTATTTCACCCTCACAACAACACTATGAACTAGATGTTGTTATCCTCCTTTTACAGATAAGTAAACTGAAGTTCAGAGAGATTTGTCCAGGGACATATAGCTAGTAAATGTTTTGAAGAGCCATTTATCTCTCTTTTTTAAGGTTTCTGCATTATTAAAGGAATCTGGGATATCAGTAAACATATACATATGTTTTATATATATACACATTCTAACATGAAATTTATTGCTTATATATTAGATGTATATATATTTTTATATATCAGTAAGCAAGTAAATATATTTAAGTAGTGGGGGAGAGAGGAGATCTGATTAATCTTTTGTTTTTTTACATCACCAAAATATCTTTTGTGTCCTCACTGCTCCCCCAAAATAAAAAAAAGGGAAAGAAGAAAATATTCAGCAAAGCCAATCAATACATCCCCCCAAAATATAACATTATATGCAGTCTTACATGAACATGGACTTCCTCCCTAACAGTAATGTTTGTAGAGGCAATTGATCTTTAGAACAATCCTGTGAAATGGGTGACATTATCTCTATTTTATAGATGAGGAAAATGAGGCAAACAAGGTTAAATGACTTGCCCAGGGTCACACAGCTAGAGTGTGTCTGAGGCGAGATTTGAACTCAGGAAGGGGAATCTGCCCATCACTCTACTGTACTATTACCTAGCTGCCCCATAGTTACCATAGTAGATGGCAAGCACATTATTTGAGACTGACCGTAATGTTCTGTCTCTCTTCTTCCTCCCCATCTCCAGGAGAGTTTGGGGAAGTGTATCGAGGGATCTTGAGAATCCCTGGCCATGACTGTTTCACAGTGGCCATCAAGACTCTGAAAGCTTCATCTCCAGATGGTCACTGGTGGAATTTCCTTCGAGAGGCCACTATCATGAGCCAGTTTAATCACGAGCACATCTTGCACCTGGAGGGCGTGGTCACCAAGAGTATGGAAGAAGGGGGTTTGGGAGATTGGCAGGCATCATGATTTTATCACCAAGAGTTTTGGGGTGGGGTTGGGGGGTAATGGGATATGGGAACAAAAAAGGTATAGTCCCTACACTGAAGGAGAGGATTGGGTAAAGTCACCAAGAATGGCAAAAAAAAATTTTAATGGGTATAATGGCAAGAATGATGGGATTTGGGAGATCTGTTGTGATTAGATTAGGATGTAGTAACCAGTGGGAACCCTGGGTGCTAGACTGAAATCCTAGGATCTATTATGTGAGTGAAGTCACTTTAGATCTGCTTTCTGTGTTCCAGGGAAGCCCATTATGATCATCACCGAGTTTATGGAGAATGGGGCCCTGGATGCCTTCTTAAGGGTGAGGGGGCTTGAATCAACTGGGATATGGAAGGAGGAAGTGGGGATGAAAGTCAGCCTTGTTATCATCCCTACTGGATGGGTGTGGGCTGGAAGCATTAGAAGGCAACCCTAAGGGTCAGTAAGGGGGTCAGCTAGGTGTCTCAGTGGATCGAGCCAGGCCCAGAGAAGAGAAGTTCTGGATTCAAATATGACCTCAGACACATTCTAATTGTTTGACCCTGGGCAAGTCACTTAACCTCCATTGCCTATCCCTTACCACTCTTCTGCCTTGGAACTAATACATAGTATTGATTCTAAGATGGAAAGTAAGTGTTTGGTTTGGTTTGGTTTCTTTAATAAGGAGGGGTTAGTAGGGAGAGATGAAAGAGGGAGGAGTTAAAAAAAAAGGGACATTCTAGGTGGTATTCCCAGCTCCTTGGAAGGAAAGGACTACTTATTTATAAAGTGCTTAGCATAATGCTTGGCACATAGTAGGTTTGTTCTAATAAATGCTTGTTTGCTTGTTTCCCTTCTATCCTGCCATATCAGGCACAGGAAGAACAACTTGCCCCTGGACAACTGGTCTCCATGCTTCAAGGTATTGCCTCTGGTATGAGCCACCTGAGTGACCATAGGTATGTTCATCGAGACCTAGCTGCCAGAAACATCCTTGTGAGCCAGAACCTGTGCTGCAAGGTATCTGACTTTGGCCTGACCCGATTGCTGGATAATGACCGCGATGGCACTTATGAAACCCAGGTCAGATAGCTTTCTGTTTCTCTTGCTCTTCCCCAGTACATACAATAGTTTTCAGTCCTCTCTATTTTCTTAAGACCCAAGTTCAAATCCTGCCTCAGATACTTAATGCCCTGGGCCAGTCACTTAACTAATTTCATCCTTTTCCCTCTTTCCTCCTATATAGAATAGAGACAATAATAGCACCTACTTGATAGTTGTTCTGAGGATCAAGTGAGATCACATGTGAGGTACTTTGCAAACCTTAAAATTCCATATAATTCCTTTTATTATTACCTTTGTATCTCCTTCCTATTCCAGGGAGGGAAGATCCCAATCCGTTGGACAGCCCCAGAAGCCATTGCCCATCGAGTCTTTACCTCAGCCAGTGATGTGTGGAGCTTTGGGGTTGTGATGTGGGAGGTGCTAAGCTTTGGGGATAAGCCTTATGGGGACATGAGCAACCAGGAGGTAAGCCTGGGATAATCCTGTGCCCATTTCCAGTCAATATCCATCTGTCTGTCTCTTCTTTCTCTATATTCTGTATTCCTTCCCTTCATCCTGTGTCTCTCTTGGCTCCCTTATCTTCCCTCCAAAATGCCCTTTTTCTCCTTTGGGCCTCTTTATCTCATCTCCCTTCTTTTTTTCTTCTTCCTGTATTTTGGGTCTTTCTTCTCCATTGTTAGCATGTACTGTCTGATTCTTTTTTCTTTCATTACCTTCTATCTACTTCCTCAAGAATCTCATGCCTTTCTACCACATTTCATCCTCCTCTATTCCACCTCAGGTGATGAAGAGCATTGAAGATGGCTATCGTCTACCTCCTCCTGTCGATTGCCCTGCCCCTTTGTATGATCTCATGAAATGCTGCTGGGCTTATGATCGAACCTGCAGGCCTCGATTCCGACAGCTTCAAACACAGCTAGAACAGCTGCTCGACAGCCCCCATACACTGAGAACCATTGCCAACTTTGACCCTCGGTAACTATACAAGGGAAAGGGCCAGGGTTGATAAAGCTGGCTAGTTCAGCAGAAGACAATGTTTACTACCATATACTAAGAAGGATCATGGATACTGGTGCTGGAAGGGACCTCAGACCCTCTAGTCCAACTACATTGTTTTGAAGATTAGATCAGAATTCAGTACTGTCTATCCTGGTGAGGGGGATAAGACACACACAAACCTTACAGATAAATAGAAAGAAATTTGAAGGATAAGGTAAAAATAGTTTCTGATCACCCATAAAAAGCATCAATAGTCTGTATCTCAAATATTTCTGAACAGGTTCTGAATCCCAAATATCCCCGACATGCAAATAACCACACTAAATGACTGTTCATCTGCCTGTGGAGCCTTTTTCCTACAGAAATAAATATGTGGATTATGGTCTGTAATATATCACTCAGCTGTGCTATGGGTTAAATACCCATTTGTATGCTATCCTGGAAGCTTAACCACCCTTTAACACTGTTTCTAAGGAAACATTTTCCAAACAAGCAACGTACAAACAAACTCTTGGAATACACCCTGTTCATGAGTTGGGGACTGCTTGTCTATCTTTTTGGAATGTGTTCATCCTTTTCCTGGCAAGCTCAATGTCCTAATGACTTTTGGCTCTAGCTCACAGTACAGGAAAGTCCATCATATGGAACATGGGTGTCAGTAGGGACAGAAATAAGCAGAAATTGGAATCATAGAGTCAAAAAACTGGAAGATCTTAGAAGCTATCTGATCCAAACACTTGGCATCATCCCAAAGAATGTTCATCCAGCCTCTGCTTAAGCATAACTAGTGTTGGGGAACGCAGTCTTCCCAGGTAGACCATTGCCCTTTTAAAGCAACTCTTCTTAGTTACGAAACTTTTCTTTGTATTGAGTCAACCTGCCTTCCTCTAACTTCCGCCCTGGGGTCAAGCAAAACATGTATCATCTTTTCCATAAGTCAGTCTTTCAAATAACACCATTGATAGTACCATCACTATTCCAGAGCCAAGTGGCCACACCAGAAGTCAAGAACACTTGACTTCAAACTTCCTGCTACCTGCATACCAGGAACAAGAATAGCTATTTGCAGGTTTGATGGGTCAGCCAGTATCTACTCCCCTCCCCCTACTCTAATGGTATCCACCCAGTAAAAGCCTCTAGGGGCAGGACGTGATCTTTTTCTCCATTGAGAGTTGGCAGGATTGTGATACAGCATGTTAAAGATTATCCAGATTTGTAGTTTGGTTGCACATTTTGCCATTTCTGTAGTCAGCATACCTTGAACATACATAAACATTCATGTGCACACACACACGTGATCTTGCTAGGGAGGGAAATGGAAAGCTGGGGTCTAATCTAACACTATTATGGATATTCCATAGACATACAATCGAAGGCTGGTTAGAGAATGGTCAAAAAAGCTAAGGCAGGAGGGAATTAGGTGGCTCAGCAGATTGAGAATACAGGCCTAGAAACGAGGTCCTGTGTTCAAATGTGACTTCAGACACTTCCTAGCTGCATGGCCCTGGGCAAGTCACTTGACCCCCATTGCCTAGCCCTTACTGCTCTTCTGCCTTGGAATCAATACACAGTATTGATTCTAAGCCAGAAGGTAAGGATTAAAAAAAAAATTTTTTTTTAAAGGGGAAGGCAGGCAAGCCACAGAATCCCCACAAGCATGACAACTACATCCTCTCTCTTAGCGTTACCCTTCGGCTGCCAAGTGTAAGTGGCTCAGATGGGATCCCGTACAGAAGCGTCTCTGAGTGGCTTGAATCCATCCGCATGAAACGCTACATACTGCACTTCAGATCTGCAGGGCTAGACACTATGGAGTGTGTGCTGGAGCTGACTGCCGAGTGAGCAATGACTGGTACCGGGGAGGGGACATGTGGATACCAGGTAGCAGGGATTGGAATTGACTACCAGGCAAAGGGCTCTTTGTGGCTTGTTTTCAGAAAATTGCCTTTCTGCTCTTTTGACTCTCTAGGGACCTGAAGCAGATGGGAATAACACAGGCTGGACATCAGAAGCGAATTCTCTGCAGTATCCAGGGATTCAAGGACTGACTTGTGGAGAGGACAAACTTGAAACCTACCCATAATGGCCATCTTCAGCAGACCATGCTGAGGGTGTAATCTTTTAATGCCCCAATCCCTTATCCTAGATCATTTATGTTCTTGGTGCTGCTCTCACCCACACCTCCTATGGAGGAATTATACCCTGTGGTTTGGGGGAGGAGATGTTGTCTTGTTTTCTACTTGGAGGCAGGTAGGTAGTTATGGGCAACACTTGGGGGCTATTAGATGGCTTTGGAGATCGGCGTGTGAACTATGACATATATATTTTTTGTAAATAAATAGCTTAGGACAGATATACCTACCCCTTTATCATGTTGTTGGGACCTGCTGCTCCCCACCATAGCCTTTACAGAATAGAACAGACATTGAAATCTAGGGGACTGTGGGAGTGAATACTTTATTTGTAATTGTGGCCAGGGTCCCATATTGTGTGGTCCAAAGAAGGTGCTACGAGCCCAGCCTCTGGGATAGAGCCAGGGCACAGTCTCTCCTCAAGCCCCTCAACAGAGTATGAAGATTGCTGGGAGTGAGCCAACCAACAGCTTCAGCGTAGGAGCAAAAGCAATAATGCTGCCCAGACTGTCAAGCTCCCCAAAAGGAAAGGATACAAAAAGAGGGGACCGGAAGATGCTGTGAAGCCTGGAGCATGAAACAGGTGGTCCTTGTACCAGGTGGGGAAAGGAATATGAAAATTAAGGAATTGGTCTTGGGTTCTGCTGTTCATCACTTCCCTACCCCGTAGAATTTAAGAGGGACTAGCATAAGACTAGCTGCAACTTTTCTTGTGGCTTGGGGTGGGGAATGAGGATGAAGTGAGTGAAGGAAGACTTGATCTTAAAGTAGGTAGTTCTCTGCTCTGGTGTGGATCCTGGGTCTTCAAGATTCATGAAAACGAGTTCACCCTCAAGTCTGGGCCCGGGCAGTGTGGCAATGACGACACAGTACATGTCCATCCAGAGGAAAACAACCATTCTCGTCAGCCTCAATGGACAAGGGCTTCCCACAGTCCTGTTGGAAGGGGTGGGACAAGATGATAAAGCACTGGTGCACACACTTCCCAGCTCAGAGGCTCAGTGTACCTCCAGTAGTTCCCTATCCCTTATACACTATGGGCTCTTAACGCTGAAACTAGGTTACACTTCCAGTCATTCCACCTCCTTCCCCCTTCCCCCACTTCTTCTCGAAACCCTTTAACTTCCTCTTCTCTGTTCTCAGACCTTCCTTTCTGTAGGATTAGCAGTTAAAGGAAAAACCTTTATTTCTACCCTGCCCCTCCTTATCCTAGGATAACTAAAATCTCTTTTTCTAAAGAGGAAGGAAACCTCACTTGCCCAATTGTCTATTCTCCTAAATCCTTTGTGAATCATGAGAGAAAAAAAACAAGATCTCAAGGATATCTTCAAGAAGTCATAATCCCACTTCTCTCCTCTGCACCCAGAGAATGGTCGGGAGGAGATGGGAGGGGAGGGACTGACCTACCTCCTGGTTTCTCTCCAACTCTCAGAATTCTATAGGCTGAGACTTTTTAAAAACCCTTTTTGGTTTCTGATTGTAATGTCACCCCCTTGCCACCAGAGACATGGAAATTTTTGTGGGAACTTATGATTGTTCTGACCTCACACTTGTAACATTTCATGTGGAAGTTTTTGTCAAGAGCTACCACCCGCACGGTCTCGTCTCGGCCAGGTTCAGGCATGATGGGTTCAGTACAAACAGAGCAGCGTGGGGCATACTGCCTGGAGAGGGTGAAGAGAAAAGAGACAGTCAAGTGTCAGGTGGGAGGTTGTTTTTGGGGGGGTTGGGGGGGGAAAGATAAGGAAATTCTCTTCAAGCAATGTGCTATTGGAAGTCTGAAGAGCAGAAAAGGATGAGAGAAAGCTCCACTAAGGCAATACAAAGCAAGATCATCCAGTAAACAAAGCTTCCCAGTTACAGGCACAGCTAGGTGGCACAGTGGATCTCTTGAGCACCATCAAGTCAGAAGCACTTGTTCAGTCATGTCTGACTTTTCAAGACCCCATTTAGGGTTTTCTGAGCAGAGATACTAGAGTGGTTTACATTTCCTTTTCTAGGCATTTTATATATGCGGAAACTGAGGCAAACAAGGTAAAGTGACTTGTCTAGAGTCACACAGCTGAATTCACATATGAATTTAAGTCTTCCTAATATCCAGCATTCTACCACTTTGCCATCTAGCTGGAAGTAAGAAGACCTGAATTCAAATTTAGTCTGAGATATGGCTTTGAGATCCTGGGTAGGTTATTTAACCTTTGCCACAAGTTTCTTCATCTGTAAAATGGGAATGACAATAGCACCTACCTCCCAAGGTTGTGAGGATCAAAAGAAATCCTATTTGCAAAGTGCTTACTACAGTTCCTGGCACCCACAGTAAGTGCTATATATAATCATCAGCTATCATTACTATTTTCATCTCTCCAGGTAGACTTAAGACTTGCTGCTTCCCTTTCCCCAGTCCTCCCCAGCCAGGATTCTCCCTAGTCACACCTCCCATAAGAGCTAAGCTTTACCTAGTTCTGTTTAAGTCCAACTGAACCCCTCCATCACTAGCCTGAGGGGGGAGGAGCTGTCCAAGTCCCCAGTGCCTTGGCTGCAAAAAGGAGAAATGTTTCTAGTCCCAAACTGGCACTCAAGGTCGTTTCCTTGGAACATTGTTACCAACAAAAATTACAGTAAGAAAGAAGCTTTTGTGGGCTGGCTTGAGACTGTAACCACCATATATATAATTCATTGTTTCTCCCGAAACATGCACCCAAGACCCAAATAACTGCTTCAAAAAGGAGCTCTTGGAACACAAGCCTTGCATAAATTAGGAACTTGCATAAAAAAAAGTCTATACATATACATGTGGAACGAGTATAAGACATGGCTCCCAAAGAAGGTTCAGAAATAGCAAATTAATGAGAGAAACAGGAGCTGCAAGCCAACATACTCAGATACACCGTAAAATGTACAAAGGCAGACTCGCTGGCCTTTTCCTGACATGAGAATAGCAGTGGAGATAGAGAATTTGGACCAGCTGGTGACATGCACCAAGGCGGACAGGACTAGTTATCCCAAGACCTGGGAGTTCAGACTTGAGTGGGGCCGTGGCTCACCGGTGATAGTCAGGGACACAGTGGGGCCGGTTGGCTTGGTCCACAATGAAGGAGGTGCCTTCCAGGGGACAGGCACACACCACACAGGTGAAGCACTGGGGATGAAAAGCCCGGCCCGTAGCTCTCAGCATCCGCTCGGTGATTGGCTCTCCACACGTGCTACACTTCTCCAGAGTGTTCTGGGTTTGTGTGAAACAAAGAAAGAAGCCAATGAGCTTTTTATTAATTTCCAGGCTCTCTAAATGTATTACAAATACTATTGGATTTGCACAAGGGTTCACAAGGGTCTGGAACTCCACTCCCCAGCACATACCCAACTGGCAGGACAACACCACTACCACCTCCAGTCTCCCCAAGTTTTCCCAGGCAGCTTCCTCACCTCATAGCACTGCTCACAGTAAGGTGCCCCTTCAAGGCTATAGAACTGCTGCCCCTGCAGCTGCCGCTCGCACTGGTGGCATGTGAAACATGTGACATGGAACAGGCGCCCAAGAGCCCGAACTGCAGGCTGGGAACGTACCAGGGCCTGGTGGCATCGACCACACCACTCTGCAGGGCAAGGAGGAGGAGATATGGGACAATAGAAATGGCAGGAAGGGCGTGGGAGAAGTCAAAGAAAGGGTACCAGTTACAACAATCCCGAGCAAGGCTAGCTAGAGATAGGGAGGGCAGGGAACATAGTGAAATGGTGGTGACCTGGATCTCCTTCCTGTTTAGGACTTTAGTGGGAGTGGGATGGGGAGGGGACTGTGAGTCTCACCATTGGTGGGGGGCTTGTTACTGGTTGGCTGCTCCATGTCTTTCATTAGCTGCTGGGTCAACTCTTCTAGCTCTTCTACCTCCCGAAGAGTTAGAGGCCCTGGGGCCCCAGGAGGGCGCACCTAGAACCCCAAGAGCCTTGGTTTTTCTCTTTGCAAATTCTTTTAGCATGGCCTTCATTCCTTTCCCAACTGTCTCACCATCTGCCCCTCCCATCCACTGCCAAGAAGTTCTGTCCTAATTATTAAAGCCCTTAACACACCCTACTATCCCCCAAAAAGAGGGGGGAAAAATTATAGCCACCCAGACTTACCCCAGACCTTTTGTAGTCCCCCCCCAGACACATTTAATATCCCCTTTGCCCAAATCTTTCATATTCAAAGTATCACAGACAAGTGAGAAATAGGACTTCAGCAGATACAGGCCACACACATTGCTCAGAGCACTATAGCACTGGACACACACGCCACAGATACACCAGAGCCATGGATAATAGGGTTCTTGAGGTGGTAGGGACCTGAGAAATCATTTAGTACAACCATTACATTTTACAGGTAAGGAAACTGAGGCCCCAAGAGATACCAATTTGCACAGAGTGGCACAGCTGAGGTTGAACCTAGATTTTTCCAGAGCCTAGACCAGGGCTCTTTCTACTACACCTCTTGTAAGAGGGTAGCAATGAGCAGAATTCTCCACTGAGACCATCTATGACAATTTTGAAACCAAGTACATGGAAATCAGTACAAAATTGTACTTTTAGATGGATTTGTTAAACATGTAAGTGAAAACTCTCATAGGTTCAGCCAACTTTGGTAGCACAAGGGAAAAGATGTTTAATGACTCCCAGGATTGGAAAAATGTACAACCCAAACACAAAAGCCTCACAGAATACATAAATACATATACCCTTACAGAACATGCACAGCCCCCATCTCCAAAGAACATACACACCAGAGGCACACCTACCCGTCCCAACTGCTGCTGAGCAGCCCTGCCAGCATAGAAATATAACATAGGGCAGGAAGATCAGGTTAAACCCAAGATGCTGCCTATGGGGCCCCTTGACTGTCCCACTTCTGAATTCCCACACTGGGGATCTCAGGGCCCCATGTTAGAATGAGGACTTCTGGAGTCCACAAACTGCATCCAAAGCACTGGGGTTGGGGAGGAATAACTCTATGTGGATAACAATGAACCAGTTAACCCTCCCCCAAACAAACTATTCACTAGGAAAGCCCCAGCACTCTTGGGGAAAGGTGAAATAGCCCAGACCACACCAGCATTCTATATCATATTACCATCTGCTGGACACCACTGGAGAAGAGTGCTGACTTTGCTACAAATTCATAGTGTCTAACTTCAATTGGACTCAACTGCTGCTCAGCAGTTGTTATTCAGCTCTTATTCACTGTATTGCATTCCCCATGACAGCTGTTTCAAACCTTTTTCCACTCTTCAAGCCCCCAATCTCCATTCCATTCTACCACCACCCCCACACTCCCAACAGATGACTTCATCCCCTGCTTTACGAGAGCTCAAGTTCCCTTATATTTAAGTTCTATCTCCAAACATCATTAAAGCTATACTACTTTTAAGACCAATTTTTAAAAAATCCTCATTCATCCTTTGCTTCTTCCTCCCTGTCTCAAAAAAAGAAGCACACTTCTTTTCCATGGCCAAGGCATCCTGTCTTTGGTCTTAAAACCATCCGTTACCACCTCCTCATTATGTCAAATCCAACCCCCTCATTTTACCAATGAGGAATTTGTGGCCCAGAAAGCTTAAGTTATTTGTCCAAGGTCACGCAGTCCTCTAATCACACATCCAGCAGTTTTTCCCATTACTCTCCTTCAAATTTATTATGTCCATTATCCGTCTGTCTTGTAACATCTTGATATTTTCCCTGCTTTAAATACAAAAAAACCTTTCAATCTCACTACCTCAAGTGATCTTCTCCTTTCAGTAAATTCACTGTTTCCATTTCGTCAACCATCTGATTTCTTCTTTAATTCTTACAACTTATCCCCACCACTCTACTGAAACATCTCTCAAAGGTCACAGATAACCTTCTAAGGACCAAATCTACTGGCCTTTCCTCAGATTTCATTCTCCATGACCTTGCAAAACACTGTGGACAAGTCCCAACTATCTTTAAGTTCTCCTCTGACTTCCACACGTTGATGGAACAATATACCAATGTCACTTCTCTTCCTATCTCTTGGGCCATGACAGTATCCTTTATTGTTCCACTTCCTCCTACTACTCTTCAGTGTAAGTTTCCTCAAAGTCTGGTCCTCAAGCCATTTACTGTTCTCATTCAACTTCAATCTTTTTTTTTTTTTTTAAACCATTACCTTCTGTCTTAGAAGACAAAAGAGTGGTAGGGAGTAGGCAACTAGGGTTAAGTGACTTATGCAGGTCACATTGCTAGGAAGTATCTGAAGCCAGATTTTAACCCAGAACCTCTCATCTCTATGCCTGGTTTCCAATCCTCTGAGCCACCTAGATGTCCTTGATTCTAGTTCAATCTCATTTTTTAACTTCCACGTGGACAATTCTATAGAGATATCCTGATGCATAACTAAAATAGAATTCTCCCACTTTTTCTAAAAGCTTATCCTTCTTCTGATTTGCTCATGTCTGTCAACAATGCCTTCATTCTTCCTAAGCTGGAAACCTTGAAGTCATACCTCCCACTCTTCCCATATCTAGTCAGCAGGGCCTATCAATTTTCCCATCCATCTATCTTTCCCTTCTAAGTAACTCAGTCCTGGACTGAAACCACAACAGCCTCCTAACTAGCCTCTCTCCTCAATCTATTCTATAAATGCCTTGCAGATCAATCTTCTACACTTTTTCTATCACTATTCCTCTCTGCTTGGTACTCTCACTCCCTGGGGCCTAGGATGTTATTACTTACCAGTAATAGCACATAAGTTCTAACCTGACTTTGAGGCTCAGCTCTAGTTCTTCTTTCATGAAGTCTTTCCCTAATGTGTCACTTCTAGGGAATCCCTCTTCATTCTGGATTTATTTTCCATACTATTTGGCACAGAACAGTATGAGCTAAGTATTTTTATATCTATATCCTGTTCTCCCCAACTACATGGAAAGCTTCTCAAAGTCAACCCATGTCATGTTTCTTAACAATTTCTAATACCTGGCATGTTATTCTACATGCTAGTAGGTGCTTAATAAATGTTGACAATATTATTAGTGATGCTATTGCTAGAAAGCTCCCAAGGCCCAGGTCAACCCCCACAAAATGAGTCGTATCCATTCAGGAAACAATGTGGTCAGCTGATAAGGGAAAGTCAGTTAACCAGACTCCCTTAACTTTTAACTTCCATTGTGAAAGAAGATGAATTTAAAAAGGACAAAATAGAAAAATCTCTCAGTATTGACCTAGTGATCCCCTGAGTCCAGGCCCAGAGTAAAGTAACTTGGTTTGGAGGTTGCTCTCTAGAACAGTACCACTAAAACACTAACCAGTCAGACCTTCTATGAATGTAGTGCTTTTACTTACCCACTCCCAGCCCTGCCCCACCCAAACATCTAACCCGCAGCAGGTCCCTCCTCTGGGGGTGCTATTTCCCTTCTTCCCTTTGGTTGCCCCACTACTCAAGCTGAAGAAGTTTACCCACCCATATTCCACCTTTGGGTTCCAGAAAGTCCTGCCTTTTATATACTTAGCTCCTCCTCTTGTTCCTACTTTTCAGACTCATTTAGTGCCCTCTCACCTGGTCCTGAGCAGGAGGCGGCACTGGACGTTGCTTCTCCTGAACACGGGGCTTCTCCCTCTGTTGAGCATAGGTGAAACTGGGAGGCTGTTGAGGAGATCCTGTGCCAGTGGGAGGTGAAGGACCCGCTTTCTGATGAGGGGGACCCCCAGGTGCTGGAGGGCTAAACTTGGGAGTTACAGGGGTAAATCTGGAGGTCACAGGGTTAAACTTGGGGGTAGGAGTAGGGGCTGGTGTTGATGCTGTGGGTTGGGGTGGGGTTGGAACCATAGATGGAGCTGCAGCTGGGGCTGAAGCCAGAACTGGAGGACCTCGAGGCTGTGTGGTTGAGGTCTTAGCCACAGATACAGAATGGGACTGAGGAGGGCTAGTTGGAGTCAACCAAGGAGGAAGAGGTACTGGGTTTGACGCTGCAGGTGGGATGCTTGGCTTGGGAGGGAACTGGGGGGCAACTGGGGGAGGCAGAGATCCAGAAGAAACCTGCAAGGTAGGGAGGGGAGGGGGGAAGGGAAGGAAATGGGTTAGAAGAAGGTATTATCCCATCATATCGCATATCCCTCTATGTATGTATACATTGTGTATCTACAAAGACATAGCCCCCCACATACACTTCAGACCTCCCACTTTCCCTACCCTATCCCTCACCCTGGGCTTGAAGGGATCATTCCGGGTCATGTCATCCAACAGGGAGGACAGAGAGTCCATCTCCAGGTCAATGCTGCTCACCTTTCCTCTGGGCTGAAGAGTAAAGAGTTTGAGGACCCAGCCAGACTTCTCTATATGTCCTACAATGAGTTTAGAGACTCCCCTTCCCCAAGGACAATCTAGCCTATAGGATTATATCAGTTTCATACATAGTTCCCTTCTCTCATTGAATACTTTCCTGCCCACGGCTAGGGGAAGGCCTTCTAGCCTTACAGCCCTTTTATGGAGTATCAGTTTCATCCCAGGGCTCCCTTCCCTTTGCTCACCTGATGTGTTGGGGCTGGCGGTTCAACCCCCACTTCTTCTTCCAAGGGAGGTGGAGGGGAAGGGAATATCTCTTCGTCTGGGGCAGGGGGGAATGGTTCCTCAAATGGGGGTGGAGGTGGTGGAAAGGCCCCTCCCAGGGAAGCTTCTCCATCATCCCCAGGTAGCAATGGAGGTGGCGGCAGAGGAAAATCTAAAGGCAGAAGAAAGAGGTCCCTTAACAAGGCCCTCCCTCCTACTGTTCCCTTATGAGAACCCAAACTCCCAAGAACTCTCCCTCTTTCTAGGAGGGCCTGTAAAGGAAGAAGGAAAGCCCCAAGGATGAATACTTAGCTTCCTGTACAGGCCTCTGAAGTCCAGGGTATCTCAGCACACTTTAAAGTGCTCACTTTACATAATGAAGGTGTGTTTTGGGTCAGGAAGTCCGGAATTCGCTCCTCCATTCAGTTTAAGAAGTAAACTCACAGAGACATGCCCCACATACTCCCTCTCACACCCACCCCCAGGCAAGGAATTTGAAAGGAACCTAGGAGTCCTGGCTCAGGGCCATGGGCTCCAAAATGAGGCGAGAACATCTGCACGGAACTGAGTGACTACGGCTAGGGCCCAACCCCACCTCGAACCCCCCAGGCACAATCCAAAAAACGCTCTCCCAGCCCCGGCCCTCCAGGTTCCAGGCATCGTCCCCAAACCCTTACCTTCCGGGGGAGGGGGAGGGATCTCGCCGACCTTGCCCATCTGCGCTCTCTGGGCCCCAGGCCCTGGAGGGGTCTCAGCTGCCCCGGGACGGAAAGGGTTCACTTTGGGTTTGGGGGCCACGACCGGGGCAAACTTCTTCTGCGGGGCATAGAAGGCGGGCGCCGAGACGGAGACGGAGATCACGGGTGGGGGGCGGGGAGCCGCCATGCCGAGGCCGGGCTGGAGAAAGGGCCACAGTTACAGGGAACCCAAGAGGAGAAGGAGGGAAGAGATAAAGATGGATAGATGACTCATCCCGCAGGGTCCAGGACCCCCCGCCTCTGGTCAGGGAAGGGCCTGCAGACCCCTCCCCGCAACCTTACATTTTCAGCAGCCGCCTGCCTGCACCCCCCACCCCAGTCTCACCACGGTGCTCAGTCCGTCTACTTGGCCACTCCGAATGAATAGTCGTCAGTGCCGCGTCCAGTCCAGCTGTGGCTCAGGGCGTCCGGGTGTCCCGGGCTGCTTCTAGAAGGGGGGGTTGGGGGGGTGGAGAGAGAGAGGCTGGGAGACCATACAAGGAGCGGCCCAGGGAGGGGGCGGGGAAGAGGGCGGAGAGAACTAGGGAGGAGGGGTGGCTGGGCTAGGGGAAGCAGGCAGGAAACTCCCCCAGGAAGGGGCCCAGAGCACGCCCTGGGCGGGGGAAAGCAAAGAAAGATCCTCCCCCACTTGCAAACCTCCCCGCGGGCTACAGTCAGAAACCGACCAGCCCTCCCAAAACACTCTCATCTGATGTCATTTCCTGACCTTCCCAACGCCACCCCCACCCCCCATAGCCGCCCCCCTCGCCTTCCCAGACACACAGCTGCCAGAGATCTGACTCACAGTCCCAGTAACCCCTACCCCACCCACACATTCACCTCCCACCCCAGCTCGAGTTTGTGCTACCAAAGTTGGGCAGGGGGTGGAAGGAGCAGACCCAGCTCTCTCCCCAAACCAACCCCTTGGTTTTTTACTCCTACCCAGCTGTTCCCACCAGCTGTTTTTTTTGCCTCCCAACCTTCCCCCGGTTCCTTGATCTCCTACCAACTCCCCGAGAATTCCCGCCCACCCCCAGCTCTAGATCTAGACTAAGGGGAGAAGGGACATAGACCTGCTCCTATGCACTCAACAGACTTCCCATCCCACCAACAAATACGCACACTCAAATCCACATACCTCGGTGGGTGCTGGAGTGAAATGAGGAAGGACGGTTAAATCACCGAACCCTGTTTCCCTAGGTGTCCAGGGGAGATTTCTATCTCGGATCACATCATAGCTTCCCTCTAGTCACTAGGGAGCTGCCAGGGCTTCACTCCACAAGCCCCTCAGGACTAGTCTCACAATTGCTAGAAGCAATTGCTAGGGTTAGTTCAGAACTGGAGTGGAATGGAGGTGGGTGTGACTTTCTCAGTTACTAAAAGGTTTTTGGGGGGGAGGGGGTAGTATAGAGAAAGAGTAAGATGAGGCATTTTTCACACAAACACCCCCAAGAAGCTAGAACCAATTCAGTTTTGGTGCATCTCTTTCCATTACCTCCCCTCCCCCACCAAAGAAAACTAACTAGCTTCACAGACTGAGAATTATAATTGGAAGGACCTTAGATCTAATCCAATCCCTCTACTTAAAGAGGAGTCTTTAGGCCTTAAAGATAGTAAATGTCTAGGTCAGAGGTCAGCAACCTTTTTGGCCATGAGAGCCATAAACGCCACATTTTTAAAAATGTAATTTTGTGAGAGCCGTACAGTGCTAACAGTGCGCACTCCTGTAACAGCGCCTGAAAAAAAATTTACTTTATGGCTCCTGCAGAAAGAGCCATATCTGGCCCTCAAAAGAGCCAGATATGGCTCAAGAGCCATACATTGTCAACCCCTGGTCTAGGTTATACACCTAGTAAGTAGTGGTGGGTGGACTTTTCCAATCTTCTAAACAGAGAACTCATCTTTATTCTTTATCCCTTATTACCAAATCCTATAGTTTCTTCTCTTGAAAGACATCAAATCAATTGAAATTTATTCAGCACTTATAGCATGCCCAGGTACTGTGCTAAGAAATAGGGATGCAAATACATCCCCATTGATGAAAAGACTGTCTTTGCCTTCAAGGAGTCCTAAGTTCCTTGTCTGTGATGTACTCCTTTATTTTCTATTCCCACCATCCACCATATCAATTCAATAAACAAATCAACTTGCCAAATATATTCACTAAATACCTACTACATACCAATGGTCACTGATTTCAGAGATGAAAACCAGCACAGACACTGACCTCAAAGAGCTTCTAAACTGAGGAGATGTCATGTATGAGAATTATGTAATACTAAAGTAGTACCTCTGTACCCCACTCACAGTTGGGTCACCTTTATAGGCTGCCCTAAATTCAAGATACTTTGAGTCTACAACCACATTCATTAGCCCCTAGGAATGTGTTAATTTTTACTAGTCGGTAAGCATTAGAACTATATAAAGTTTATATTAAAGCATTTAATGAATTATCTTTATAAGAAAGTAGTAATAGAAATTCCCCCAAAAAACTGAACAACACTTCTACAAATATACACCATCAGAACTATACCTAGAAAAGAGGCATGGAGAGGCACATAGGCAGGGAACCCTATTCCAGAGTACACAGAGATGAACAAATCAAAGATTTGTTACTGAATGTCTTCTGCTAATGTCATGCTGCTCCAACTATGCATGCCCTCCAAAGGTATTGTTTGGTTTCTCGTCTTGGATGGTCTTCCTCCATGGTTCTTGCCAAAAATGGACCCACCAGACAAAAGGTTGTATAGCTTTTTTCTGCTTCCAGTTTCTAGCTTCAGCTGGAATCATCAGTTGAGGTGTATCTTTTACAGTAAAAGGGAGAGGAGTGGGCTCTCCGCCATGACTTTTTTTTAACTGAGAGTCCAAAAGTCTCATCTTTTAGAAAGGGCAGAGAACCTTCACAGTCCAAGAGAAACTCAATTGCTTTCCTTCTCTAAGAGTTTAAATTTAGGTTTTATGCTAAATATGAGAATTCTAAAGTAATATTGTGGTGTCTGATTTAAAAATATTATAGCTTAAGTCAAAATGACTTTTAGCAGCTTTATTACAAAGAGGTAGAAAGAATAAAAGTGGAAAATGTAGATAGAGACAGAAAATACTGCCTAGCTAAAATATCCTAAATTTAATCCTAATGTCTCCAGACCACAAATGTGAATCCCAAAGCAAATCTCACCAGAATCCAAAGTCCTAATTAGGAAGCCGAAATCCAAAGAACCAGGAGACACTGAAGAATCCATCGAGAACCTTCAGTGCGCATGAGGCTAAGACCATCAAGAATCTCACCAGAACTCACGATGAAGAAAGTGTCCCACCAAAGAGCCAATGGGTAGAGAGGATCTCCTCACCAAAGAATCAAGGAAGGAATCACTGCACTCACCACCACAAGCCAACGAAGGATCCAGGGAAAGTCTCCTCCTCCAGTCCAGCTCACTAATGCAGAGAATCCTCAAACTGGCCTTTTTAAAGCACTTCTAATTCTGGGAGGTCCATAACCCACATGTGCTAGAGTGAGGGACGAATCAGAATCAACTGACCCGCCCTTTAGGCAGTCTATGAGAATTGTCTATTTTGAGTGGACATGCAAATTAGGAGGGAGGAATAGGAAGTGAAGCATAAATGACCCCTTTAAGAGGAGAAGGTCCTCAGTTAGCTGAGGTCTTCGATTGAAGAGGGTGTCTGGTGAGGACCTCTTCTGGTTCATGAAGGAGTGTTGGAATGCTGAGACTCTGGTGGGACCTCTGACTACTTCCCTTTGAATTGTCACATGGGTAAGTTAAGCTGACTCCCTCTCTTCCCTTGGCATTTCTGGAGACTCTACCCTCAGGGGGACCACTCTTGCCTCTCTAATTGTAAAAGGCCTTGTGGCTAGAAGCCTTGTTAATTAACCTCTGTGCCCCTCTGTTGGGCCTCTAAATTCTTACCTGGTCTGGGCCTCTGGTCCGGGCCAGAGTTTCTCTCTCTCAATTTCCCGACCTTCAACCTTCCTAATTGTAAATAAACTTCCATAAAAGTCAATTTTGACTTGAGATTATTCTTAATTGAGGACTGATAATAGTTCAATCCTCTGGCAATCACCTTTTAATATATTGAACCCACAGAACCCCTTTTTCCCCCTTACAGTTCTTGATTTGATTAGCTAAAAATAGGCAAGTGGAGAGTTAATCCTATCTTCACAATCCTCCCTGTGATTCTTTGGGAGACTAGTCTCCCCAATGAATCATTTAACATAACTAGCTTATACCTCTAAAGATCTTCTAGCTAAAGGTGACTACAATATTGCGCTTTCTAAGAGGAAATTACCATAGTTGGAGAGAAGAGGGAAATAGAAGAGAGAGAGAAAAAAACCAGTGTTTGCTAGGCACATTGACAAAAAAACAATTAGGAGGCAGTCTCCTTTGGCATAAGAGTTTACATTCAGAATAAATGTGTTCAACCCCCTTCAATACAATCAATTACATCCCAATGTTCATTCTGGATCTTCTGATGCAGTGTAAGTTTCTTTATGGCACTTTCCCCAAACAATTCATTTTCTTGATTTGGGGAGTTAGCAAGCTTCTTTTCCTGAAATTTTTCTCAAAAAATTTTAAGTCTTAGATTTTACAAAAATTATACACTTCCCAGAGATTAATGTGATATTTCTCAGAGCCTTTATTGATCACATTGGACTTTTCTTTTTCATAAGCAGAAATTACCTTTGGGGCAAAGTTCTTTTGGGTTGTAGAGTAGTTATTCAACTAATTTGTGCCCACAAGGCATGAAGTCTATTTTTTTTTTTAATTTTTGTTTCAGTTACATGTAGGAACAATTTTTTAACAATTGTTCTCCGACATTTAAAGATCCAGATTTTCTCCATCCCTCTCCATCCCCTAGGAGTAAATAGTCTTTCATGCAATACATATTTCCATATTGCTCATGTCATGACAGAAGATACATAAAACATATTCAGTAAAGAACTCATGTAAGGGTGAAAAAGGGGTTTTATGAGTTCAATATATTAAAAGATGATCACCTGAGGATTGAACTACTATCAATCCTCAATTAAGAATAATCTCAAATCAAAATTGACTTTTATGGAAGTTTATTACATGAGAAGAGAGAGAGGAAGTAAAGAAATAAATACCTATCCCACTAATTAATCCAGGTAGATCTTAACCCTCAGCTGAGGGTTAAAGGGCCTGAGACCCGGAGGTAAATGAAGCAAACTTTATTCACAGAGTCTATAAAAAGAAGTTTTTAATAGAAGTTCAGGAAGATACAGTCTTTAAACTCACCACGTGGAACAGTCTCAGTCATGAACCAGCAAAGCTCCCTCAGGTCCCCTTCACAAAACTAGCAGCCCTTCACCAGACACCCTCTTCAATTGACTACCTCAGCCAACTAAGGACCTTTTCCTTTTGATGGGGTCATTTATGCTTCACTTCCTGTGCCTCCCTCCTAATTTGCATGTCCAATCACAATAGACAATTCTCATAGACCACCCAGGGGGCGGGTCAGTTCATTCTGATTCATCACTCACTCCAGCATATGTGGGTTAGGACCTCCCAAGATTGGAGGTACTCTCACCTTTGGTGATTAAATCTAAAGATGGGCAGTGTAGACTTAATCTAATTATCACACTCATGAAGTAAAAAAGTAAAAGATGGCATGCTTTGATATATAATCACATTCCAACAATTCCTTCTTTGGCTGCAGATAGCATTTTTCATCATGAGTCCCTTGTGGTTATCTTGGATATTTGCTTTGTTGACAATGGTTTAGTCCTTCACAGATGATCATTGTATAATATTTCTGTTACTGTACACATTGTTCTCCTGGTTCTGCTCACATCACTTTGTATAGTTCATATAAGTCCAGGTTTTTCTGAACTCTTCATATTCATCATTTTTTATAGAGCAATAGCATTCCATTGCAACCATATATCACAACTTATTCATCTATTCCTCAAATGATGGAAAAATCCTAGGCTCCCAATTCTTTGCCACTACAAAAAGAATTGCTAAAAATATTTTGATTCAGGTAGGACCTTTTCTCTTATCTTTGATCTCTTCAGGGTATGGACTCAGTAGTGGTATTGCTGAGTCACAGATTATGCATAGTTTTATTGTGGGAGGCCAATAAGAGAAACAGCCTCAAATAGATAAAAATCTGAGACTCCTTTTTTGACCCCTTTTATGATCCACACCTTTTCTTATTAAAAAAAACATTATAGGGGGCAGCTGGGTAGCTCAGTGGATTGAGAGCCAGGCCTAGAGACAGGAGGTCCTAGGTTCAAATCCGGCCTCAGACACTTCCCAGCTGTGTGACCCTGAGCAAGTCACTTGACCCCCATTGCCTACCCTTACCACTCTTCCACCTATAAGTCAATACACAGAAGTTAAGGGTTTAAAAAAAAAAACATTATAGGGGGCAGCTGGGTAACTCAGTGGATTGAGAGTCAGGCCTAGAGATGGAAGGTCTTAGGTTCAAATCCAGCCTCAGACACTTCCCAGCTGTGTAACCCTCGGAAAGTCACTTAACCCCCATTGCCCACCCTTACCATTCTTCCACCAAGGAGCCAATACACAGAAGTTAAGGGTTTAAAAAAAAAACATTATAGTCTCGTTGGAAAGCTTTAAGTTCTTAGCAAACCAACAGTTAAGAGGTTAACAGTTTCTCTTTAAGACAGAAATGCAGAAAATTAAGCTCAAAACTGTTCTCAGACAGTCAAGATCAAAACTGGACAAAAGTTAGACAAGATTCATCTAGCAGGTGCTTTTCCTTCTGATAAGGTATAAGACTCAGCCTTGGGACTTTTGTTCTCATCCAGCATTATCTTCATGAGAAAATTCTTTGTAAAACTATAACTTTATTTTGCTCTGTAAAACGATGACATAACTTTGGCTTGACTGCGCAACTGCAAAGTCCTTTGTGTTTGTGTGTGAATTGGGTTTGGTATACATTAAAAAAATAAAATCCTAAGCTCATTGAGAGAGATGGAGAAGCAGCTATGAGTTAACAGTCAAGAACATCTTCCGTGGCCTGTTACTTTCTTATCAATTAAGCCGTCCTCATCAGATTACCTGGAGATGTTGGATAGCTTTCAACATTTTATGGCCCTTTGGTCAGGGCTCTGTATTGCTCTCCAAAATGATTATATCAGTTCACCATCAACAGTGTATTAGTGTCCCAGTTTTCCCACATCCCTCCAACATTAGCCAATCTGATAGGTACGAGGTGGTATCTCAGAGTTATGAAGTCAATTTTTTAACCTTTGCTACATGGTCACCAAAGACAGAGTCTCTGTTCCAAATTTTTATCTAACTTAGGATTCAAAAACATTTATCACGACTTTTCAAATTACAATTGCCAAACATCATCACTTAAGAAATACTTTAGGGGCTTCCCTTTCAGCAAAAGTTTGCTTTTTCCCAACTTTGGGATCCTTTTTGGTTCCATGTACAAATGAGTGGGAACAGAAAAAAAAAGGCCAATAATACCTCATTCCCACTATCATTTCAATGGCTTTCTTTCAAATTTCTTTTTATAGTTCATTTCCTATACGTGCATGTATACATATATGCACATACATATACATATATGTTGTTTATTATATTCATTTGGCCACCACCCCAATCTTAGTTTCATGGATTCAGGTTTTCTTCTTAAATCTGATTGACTCAAATCCTTAATCAGAATGAAACTAAGGTGGGGTAGCTGGGTGGCTCAGTGGATTGAGAGCCAGGCCCAGAGATGAGATGTCCTATGTTTAAATCTGATCTCAGACACTTCCTAGCTGTGTGACCTGGGCAAGTCACTTAATCTCCAATCCCTAACCTTTCCCACTCTTCTGACTTAGAACCAATATATAGCACTGATTCTAAGAAGGTAAGGTTTTTAAAAAAGAATGAAATCAAGGACTTCAGAATAGGGTATTGGCACTGTTGCACAAAGTCCTCAGATGAAGGAACACTGATGAAGGTTTTTTGATTTGTTTGTTTTTTATTAAGGAGAGGCAAAGGACTTTAGACCAGGATCCAATCATAATATTATTTCTTAAGATTTCCTCAGGGAGACTTCAGTGGATATATTTCCACAAATGTATGGGTGGGAGATACTTTGTTTTAAAAGAGTCTTTAAGGAAACATTTTGTCTGACTAAATCAAATGCTTTTTCATAATCAACAAATAATGAGTTTAATGGAATTTTAACAGTCTCTCATTTTTCAATCAGTTGTAAAATAGTAAAGTTGTGGTCTATAGTTGAAGATTGCTTTTAAAGTCTGTTCCCTACTTGAGTACTATACTTGGGGATGCCCTCAATTACTACATAGGAAATTCTCAAAAAGATTCTGTATAAATGGAAGAGTATGTACATAGGTGATTAGTCTCTGATGACCTCTTGGTTGCTTTTTTTCAGTATTAATAAAGTCCAAGATTCCCCCCACACACATTTTTAGTATCGTCTCCTTCAGATACAATGTATATTGGCCGACCAATGGCCAGTTGTGCCCTTTTCAACATAAGCTCTTCTATAATCCACCTGCTTTTCTTATCTTTGATCTTCTTAAGCATTTAAGAGCTGATAATACAAAAAGACTTCTGGGTAGAATCAACAAAATAGAGTAATTCTCTCTGAAATAGGAATTTTATGTATAAGATGAAGCAATTTCAGCTATCTCCATGGTTTAAGGTGCCAAGAACCCTCATGAAGTAATAACCTAAAGGACTAACAGAGGCTAATCTCTGAACTCTAACAGGTTTGCTTAGCACCTGTTCATCAAACCTCCCTACCCCCATCCCAGGCTACCACACTCTGGCAGGGTTGCAAAAGGCAACCCAAGGGTTTGCAAAAAAAAAAAAAACTTAGTTCTACCTTCTTCCCTGCATTGTCGAAATCCAAAAGCCAGACACTTACTCTGCCTGGCAAAATAGCATATTGTGTTGTAACATCGCTCAAAGAACTGGGGAACAAAAAAGAACTGAGACAGGACACCAGGATGTGTGGGGATCCACCAGGCTTAAAGGAAAGTGGCCTAGTATACTGCTAAGGCCAATTCCGTCCCTTAGGAAGTCACTTGGGGTAGAAAATGAGGCTGCCTGCAAGAAAACTGAGATAGCTTTGAAGTCTAGCCTTCTAGAAAACTGCCATCAAAGGGAAAGTAGTCAGAAAGAGAATGACAGGGGCAGCTAGGTAGCACAGTAGATAGAGTGCCAGGCATAGAGTCAGGGAGACCTGGGTTCAAATTTGGTCTCAGACACTTCTTAGCTGTGTGACACTGGGAAAGTCACGTAGCCCCAATTACCTAATCCTTGCTGTTCTTCTGTCTTAGAATTGATACTGACAGAAGGTAACAGTTAAAAAAAATAAATGATAGGGAAATAAATACTAAAGATCGCAAGAGGAAAAAAAAATCAGCTAAAGACTTTCAGAACAAGCAGATGAACCAATAGAGAAGATATTAATAATCAAAAGGAATATGGATCCCATTTTGAAAATGACAATAACAGTGAGTATGGGAATAAGTCTGATCAGGATGCATTTTCCTAGGCATCTCTCATTGATGCTGTGCCAAATGGCCTGGCTTTATCAGTTACCCCATTATACTGAGAAGGAGGAGAAGGAGGCTTAAAAATAAGCCAAAGACTATGATATTGGCTAGAAATCCAGAGACTTTCTTGATCAAACAATCCTGGTTGTGTATATAGCATTCCGAATGGAGGCTGAGTATCTCCTGATATCTGAATTATAGCTCCTCTAGACTACTCACCCTGGATGTTCCCCTCCCCAGTTTCCCACAAATGAACACTATATAACCTGTAGCCTCTTTCTCCCTGAGGAACTCAGCTTTTGCCTGGATTCCAGCACATGTCTTATCTCTCTCTCTCTCTCTCTCTCTCTCTAAGGAAATAAAAATAACTGCTATGGAAACTTTTTCTCTTTGATTATTTTTCCAGGATTGACACCATCCAAATGAAGATAGATAGATAGATAGATAGATAGATAGATAGATAGATAGATGTAGATATAGATATAGATATAGATATAGATATAGATATAGATATAGATATGACAAAGGAAACTGAAGCAACCAATACCCAGTGAAGCAGAGGACCTATGAGTTTCCAAGAGCATAGAACCACAAGATATTAATGAATTGAGATACAAGTGGAAAAAGCAAGACTGTTCCTGCCCTCCAAGATTTTATATTCTAATAGAGTAAGATAACATATATGAGGCCATGGGGGACTAGGTAGGGATAGCTTAATTAGGGAAGTAATGTTGACCTCAGTTTCAATGGACTCTGGCAAAGGAAGCCATGTACTAGCATCAAGGAATACTTCCCACATAACACTTTAGTTCTTGTTAATTCTGGTTATGCAAAAGCTTTTCAGTTTCATGTAATCAAAGTTATCCATTTTGCAATTACTTCTGTTCTTTTTTTTGGTTAAGAACACATTTCCTACCTATAACTGTGAGTAGTATATAATCTATTTGTCTTCTAACTTTTTTTATGGTATGGTCTTTAATATTAATATCACTTTTTCTTTGTTGTGGAATATGCTATAAAATATTAGTTTAAGCTAATTTCTGCAAGTTTGCTTTTGAGTTTTTCTAACAGTTTTTATCAAATCGGGAGTTCTTTCCAAGAAATTTTTTATTTTCTGGTTTTTGAAACACTGGATCATTATTTCTTATTCTCCATTGTTCAGTCTGCTCCAATGATACAATTCTATTTTTAACCAATACCAAATGGTTTTGATGACTGCTACTTTATAATATAGTTTGAATTTTGGAATTGCATTTGTTGTTCTTTAGTCGTTTCATTTCTGTCAAACTCTTCATGACCCCATTTAGAGTTTTCTTGGCAAAAATGCTGGAGCGATACTTCAGCTCATTTTACAGATGAGAAAAGTGAGTCAAATAGGATTATATTATTTGCCCAGTGTGATACAGCTAGTAAGTATCTGAGGTCAGATTTAAAGTCCTGTCTTCCTTACTCCAAGCATTACTCTCTAGTCACTGTACCACCTAGCTATATTCTGTAATTATATTATAATTGTTGATCTTTTTAAATGGAGTTACCTCACTCAAAAGGGAACTCCCTACATTGATGAAATCACAGGGGAAAAAGGGAAAAAACAGAGAAGACAGTAGCCTTAATTTGCACTCATCTTGTCAAATTGGTTCTGTATAAGAAATGGGATTGAAGATTCCTTTATCTTTGACCTACATGATAGCTTTCAAGCTGGAAGGGACCTTGAGACTATCAAGATAACCCTTTCATTTTATAGATGAGGAAAAGGAGGACAAAAGTAACTTGCCCAAGGTCACATAGTAAACAGGTACTGACAAAGTCAGGAATTGAATTGAGGTCCTCTAATTCTGTGTTCTTTCATGGAAAATTTCTTTCATATTATTGCCACTCTATTCAGAAGTCGCTGGATTCCTGGTGTTCTTAATTTAGACAAAACAAAACAAAAAATCCAAATCTTCTGGCAATAACTTTGAGACACTGGTTTTCACTACCAAGCAAGCCAAAGTTTCTGAATATTTCACCAAAAATAGCCAGCTCTCTGAAGTACATCTGTCCCACTCCTACCTTGGTGCCCCCTGTTGCCCACCCTTAAAGACCCAACTTCCATGTGTTATTCAAAACTTCTTATGTATCAACCCTCCCAGGTCTGTCTTCTCCCAAAGGACCTTATGTGCCATATTGTTCTTTTCTTACCTCCACCATATACCCCATCCAATACACACACCCCAAAAATTCAAATTCCCTCAATGTATATTCTAAAAAATAGCAAATGGGAATGAATGCTTGATAGCTTCTAGGTTTCCAGAAGTATTTGCTTTATAAGGAAAAAAGGAACTAGGAGTTCTCAGAGAGATTTCAAAATAGCCTTTTTGCTTTCCCTAATTCTTTTCACTCCTCTCCCTATTCCCACCTTTTCCCCAGTTTCAAGAAAGGGATTAGATAAAGAGCTTTTAAACTTGTTGTTATTGTAGTTTTTAATTTGTTAACTACATTTTAATATAATTGGTTAACTTTGTGATCCTCTGTATTTTAATTTTTGCATCTAAGAGCATTATTCTGAGAAAGGGTCCACAGGCTTCACCAGACTGCCCAAAGAGATCCTGACACCAAAAGGCTAAGAATCCCTGGGTTGAAGATTGCAAATACTCTTTTCCTTTTCAGGGTTAGTGGGATAAACTAAGGTTTTAATTTAATTTAAATTGATAAAAGTCCCTTAGAGGATTTAGGGAATCCAAAGGCTTTCAGAGCACAAATTTCTTGTTTCCCCCCTGGTTCCTTCTTCCATCCTTATACCTGTCCAAAGAAATCTTTGATTTGATTGTGTAAAAGTAATACTAATTGTGGGATAGATTAGATAAGCAAGCCCCAGCACTGGGTTGAGCAGGTAGCCCAATTTTCTATAAACTCAAAAACACAAAATACTGGAAGAAGAGCTCCCTATATAAAAATTGTTAGAAACCTAGAAAGCAGATCAAGAAGTTTCGAGTTCAAATATGAAGACACTTACTAGTTGTGTGACCCTGGACAAGTCACTTAACTCTTATTTGCCTCAATTCCTCATCTGTAAAATGATGATACTGGAGAAGGAAATAATGCAAACTATTCCAGTATCTTTCCTAAGAAAACCCCATGGACAAAGTCCATGAGGTCATTTATAGTTGGATAAGCCTGGGAAACTGAACAAGAACAAAAGTACCAGAAAGAAAGATTAATACTTAAAATGATATATACTGATAAGCTCCAAAAGAAAATACACTTTTATTGCATGGCTGAAGGAAGAATTCTTAACCAAATAAGGGATCTAGATTTTTATAAAAAATAAAATAGACAATGGATTGGCCTAAATTGGTGGAGTTAAGGAACTTTTGGTAAATAAACTCTCATTACTATTGCAGGACTGTATCTTCTCTGCAATTTATCATTTTAAAGAGTGGAGGATGGGGAGGTGGAGCAGAGAAGCAGGACACTAACAGGTTAAGTGCTTTATCCAGGGTCACAAAGCCTGTCAAAAGCTAGATATGAAAGTAGGTCTTCCTGACTCCAAGTCCAACTCAATCTATTATGCCACAGTGATAGGATTACATTAAATTTTAAAACTTTTGTACAAATGAAACCAATAGAGTTAGAATAATTTTTTAAAAAATCTTTGTAGCAGATGTCGCTAATGAAAGTTTGATATCTAAGATGTATAGGGAATTGACTCAGATATAAGGTCCCCAAATTTTAGCTAGTAAGGCTTAAAATTGTACTTTGGGGATACTCTGTATATGTCTGAATCATTCCCCAATAGAAACATGACCAAAGGATATGGACAATTTCCCCAAAAACTCAACAACCATGAGCAAAAATTTTCCAGATTACTAAGGGAAATATAAATTATAATAACTCTGAGATTATACCTCATACCCATCAACAACAAAAATGATAAAAGACAGGGATAGTCAACATTGGAGGGATTATAGGAAGACATACTATCAATAAATATTTTTAAATTCTCCAAATTATCATTAACAAGAAAAATACAAATTAAGATAACTTTGAGATTGCACCCCACAGTCATCAATTTTGCCAAGATGATAATTCGTAAACTTGGTAAACTAAGGTAAAATTAAGGTAAACTTGCCAGAACTGTGAAGTGATGTAACCTTCCTGGAAAGTGATTTGGAATTATGAAAGAAAAGTCACTAAACTCTTCATACTTTCTGACCTAGAGATTCCACTACTCTATACTAAGGAGGTCAAAGTCAGTCATTCAACAAACATTTATTAAGTAACTACTACATGTCAAGCACAATGCTAAGTGATGGTAATAGAAGGAAAGATAATAGGTTAATCCCTGATCTCAAACTCACAGTCTAATGGGGGAGACAGTTGCCATATAAAGAAAAATATTCCCAGCAGCACATTTTATGTCAGCAAAAGGACTGGAAACAAAGTGGATTCCCATTGAATGGCTGAACAAAATAAAGAGAAGCATGAGAAGGCCTGTATGCACTGATATATACAGTTAAGTAAACAAAACCAGCAGGACAATATATGCAACGATAACAATAAGACAAGTAAAAATACCACAAAAAGGCAGCTAAACCGATTAAATCTAATAAACAATCTTGGTTTTAGAGAACCAATGGTGAAACACACACATAGGGGAACTATAACTCTGGAATATAGCATATGTTTTTAGATGGGGTAAATTTGTAAGCCGGTTTGACTTTTTTTTTTTTTTACTACAAGAAAGGATTTAATGAGTGGGGATGGGGAAAGGAGGAGGTGGAAGGAAAGAGAGAGAGAGAGACAGAGAGAGAGATGGAAAGAGAGAGACACAGAGAGAGAGAGACAGAGAGAGAGAGAGACAGAGAGAGAGAGAGACAGATAGAGAGAGATGGAGAGAGAAAAAACAAATCAATCAATGATCTCAATCTCACTGTTATAGTCTTAGGATATTGCTGTTAACTTGTTTCAGTCATGTCTAACTCTTTGTGACTCCATTCGGAGTTTTCTTGGCAAAAGTACTGGAGTGGTTAACCATTTCCTTCTCCAGCTCATTTACAGATGAGGAAACCAAGGTAAACAGGGCTAAGTGGTTCTCCGAAGGGTCACATAGCTAGTAAATGTCTGAGGCCAGTTTTGAACTCAGAAGATGTCTTCCTGACTCCAGGCCTGGTACTTTACCCGCTGTATCACCTACCTAGCTTAGTTTTTGAGATACAAGAGAAAAATAATCCTTGCCTTCAAGGAACTTATTTTCTAATCACTGGATATAGAGAAATAGATAGGTGGATGGATGGATGGATAGGTAGATAGATAGATAGATAGATACATTCATACATACATACATATATACATAAGATAGACTGAATGGATGGATGAATGGATAGAGAGATAGATAGACAAACAGATAGATGGATGGATGGATGGATGGATAGATATTTTATCAAACATTTTCCTATATGCCAGGCACTGTGCTAAGTGCTGAGGATACATATAAAAGTAGAAAAATCATCTCTTGCCCTCAGGCTTACAATGTAGTGGGAGAAAACAACACATAAAGGGGAACTGAAAAGAGGCGGTACCCACCTAGGGGAATGGTGTAGAGATGCCCAGCTAGTAATAGTTCTAGGCAAGAGAAGAAGAAATGTTTATCTATCAAAGTTAGGAAATCCAAGGATGGAGTTCAAAGTTGTAGTTGTGGGAGAGATGAGGATGATGACTGGAAGAAAGGCAACATGGTGAATAGGTTGCCAGAACAAGGCATGAAGGCTTAGGGGTGAGGGTGAGGGACCTGGGACAGAGTTCAAGCTGTAGTTAGAGTGGAGAAAGAGAAAGAAGATATGAGTAATGGTCTAAAAGAAGGTTTGGGACAATCACATAATGTTAAGAGAGCTAGAGTAAATTTCCTTGCTGATTAAGAGGGTACCTTGTGCAGGATTTATGGTGTAATATGGATTAGAGTTGCACAGATTAAGAATGTATAAATGATTTGCCCTTTGTTCCACTAGATAGATTTCTGACTGATAAGCTAACAAATCTATTGAAAGCATTCAAAAAAGATCATTTCTCTGTTTCTCAGAAGCTTATTCTGAGAAAAATATTATGATGTTTAAAAAAAAGGGATCAATAAATAGAGAACATTTAGAAAATAATACAATCTTTTAGTGAATTGCTTGTTACCTATACCTGACTACCATCATGCTAAGATATAGATGTCAATTATGACACATAGGACAAAACAAGGCAATACAAAAATTGGTTCCTTTACCAAGAGAGGATTTATCCCATTTCAAGGTCCATATTTATTTAAATGCTGCTGATGGAAAGCTCAAACCAAGGCTGAGGCATGGATCTTATTATACACAGGTCTCCATGAGAGGCCCTCATCCATATTTTTCCAAATAAATTTTTTTAAATTATAATTTATTCTTTTCAAGTAATAGATTTGGCAGCATTCCTGATCTTGTGCCAGTTTTGAGATTGAGGGAGAGCAGGTCCATCTTGAGTACATATTTTCCTCATTCACTTTTACATCTCCTATGTAGAATAGATTGCTGGTTGAGGCAATTGAGAAGGTCATTGGGAGATGTGTTGTTTGGTTATGTATGAACCTTGAAACCAGAGCTTGGCTTCTTCCATCAAAACATTTTTTTATCTGTAATGTATGCTAGGGGGCACTGTGAGGCAACCTTTCTATATCTATTCCTTTGAGTTCCTATTAGTATTTTATTCTTTCAGATTTCCCATAGTTGTATGTATAAAGGATTTTTAGGGGGTAATTTTTAGGGGGCAAAAGTTTGGAGTCAATAAAAGGGCAACTTTCTCATGCTAAGGTCTGTTACTCCTTTGTCTCTTTACTAATAGTGAATATTTTCCCACACAGGAGGGGACATTATTAAAACTGAATAACCATAGATGCTATCCATTCCCACTTTAGAATTGCCAAACATTTTCCTATGGCCCCTACCCTGGAACTCGAGTCTGACTTTGGCTACTTTAATACATATTGAAGTGCCTGACTTGGGGCTGTTATGTACAATGACACTGCTTCTATCTTGAAGCATAAAAAACAGAGGGCTCTGAACAAAAGTTTGCTGTCCCTTGGCCATCCCTGGGCTCCCAAACATTTGTTACGATAAGCCCCTTGATCACCCCCCATGGTTTACCTAATCTTTCTGTTACTATTCTGTAGGGAAAACCAAGACATTTGGTGACCTTGTGGGATTACTCAAAGTGTACTCAGTGAGACCATCAGTGGTATGGCAGAGATTTAAATTTCACAAGTGGAATGAACAGCCTGCTAGGGGCATTGCTATTTATATTGCAGAGAGGCATCATTTTTCTCAACACTGCAATCTGGGGAAATTCTTAGACAACAAGTTGGGAGATCATATTTACAAAATGCATGATGAAGACCTCTATGGCACTTCTTAGTTAATATCTCTCATTTCTAATACCTAAAGAAAAAGCTCTGCTACTATCTTCCACCGAAGCTAAAGGAACAGCTACTAATAGAAGTGATATCATGAAGACAGAAATTTCTAACCAAGAGGATGATAAGAACACAAGTAATAGATGTAATATCTGCAGATCTACTTTTGGCAGGTTAGGCTGATGCCCTAAGAGTAAATTGTAAAATGTGGGATGCAGATGCTACAAATAGAAGGACACCTTGAAAAGGTATGCCATTTAGAATTCATAGGAGTAAAGCCCAGAAGCTGTCACAGCAGTTCAAATCCCTTGGAATCAAGTGATCTTGATTATTTGCATGATTATTGAATTTCAGAATCTATTATATTCATTGGGTCAGGGGCAATATGCTCTATAATTGGACATGAGTACCAAAGGGAAGTTAACTCTGGTGTGGTATATCAGTAATCATACCTTCTATTATATTTCCACACAAATCTCATTAGAAAAGTTGTTGAGACCATTGTTCATTCTTTTAAAAAATACATTAAAAATATTCTTGTTTTTATATCACCCACATTTCCTATTGTGTCCCCTCTCTACCCTTTCCCAGAGAGTCATCATAAAGAAGAAAAGTTCAGCAAAACTAATACATCCAAGAAATCAATCTTTATGGCCTTTCTCCTTTGCCAAGAATCTGGAGAAAGTGTCTTCTCATATAACTCCTTTGGGGCCAAACTTGATTACTGTAATCTCCACTCATTCTTTTAATTTTTTTATATATCAATTATTTCCTAATGTACCATCCTTATCTACCCCTATTAGAAGCCTGCTTTGGAATAAAGCAAAATGGCTCAGTAAAACTGATCAACACAGCAATCACATAAGATAGTATGTGCTTCATATTTTGTACCTGCAGTCCCCTTTCCAATTAATAAAACGAGGGAAGAGTGTTTTCATCATCTCTTCCCTGGGGCCATGATTGTTCGTGAAATTCAGATTGAATTTCATCTGAGTTCAGCATTTTTTTGTTGTTTTCCTTTACATTCTCATAGTAATCATGGATATTGTTCTCCCAATTTTGTTTATTTTATTTTGTCTTCCCATGTTTTTCTGAATTCCTCCTTTTTTTTTTTATTATTTTCTATGGTAAAAAGAATTCCATTACATTCATAAACCACAATCCATGTTCAGTCATTTTCTAATCGATGGGTATCCACTTTGATTTTGGTCTTTCACTACCACAAAAAGTCCTACTAACATAAAATTTAAAAAGCTTTTTCATAACTGAAATAAATGATTTATAGGATTAGAAGAGGAACTAGAGATTTAAACCATTTCCATCATATATTACAATAAAAGTCTGATAGAGTAGGTATATGCATGGGGAATTAACAAAATATAAAATATCTAACATTCCCTCATGGATAAATGGGCAAAAGACATGAATAAATATTATGTTTTTTAAAAGAATTATAAAATCTAAATGACAATGCAGAAACATGTCACCAATAATAGTAGGAGAAATTTTATTTTTTATTTTAAAAAACCCTTATCTTCCACGTTAGAATCAATATTGTATACTGGTCCAAGGCAGAAGAGCAATAGGGGCTGGGCAATGGGGGTGAAACGATTTGCCCAGGGCCTCACAGCTAGAAAATGTCTGAGGAGTAGGAGAAATTTAGATGTAAAACTATGGTCTTATTGCATACCATGCAAACTGACAAAGATGGCAAAAAATGGGAACAGTGTTAGACAAGATGGCACACTAGTCCATTATTTGTGGGACTGTGAACTTGTTTGGCTATTCTTTTTGTCAAAGTGAAATTATGCAATAGGAATGACTAAACTGTCCAGATTTTGTGATTCAATAATCCCCCTACTAGGCTTGTGGCCCAGAGAAGTAAAAGACAGAAGTGAAAGTATACAAAATGTTTAAATCTTTATAACAGAATTCTGTGGTAGCAAAGGACTATACTATAAATAAAGTCAGAGCCCATCACTTGAAGAATGGCTAAAAACAATCCGGCATATGAATGTAATGGCATATTATTGAGCAATAAGATATGAATATGAGGAATTCAGAGAAATATGGAAAGATTTGTATGAATTAAATCAGAATGAAATGAGCAAAACATAAAAGAACTATATATGTATTGATTTAACTTAAAAAATCACTAAAAGGAAGTAGACTGAATAATTGGGGGGGGGGGGCGTAAGGGGTGGAATCAATGGAGGAGAGAGACAGAAAGATCTAGTGAACAGAGAGGTGGCTTCTCAGCCAGGAAGACCCAGGTTCAAGTCCTACTCCTAAAACATATTGTCTATATGCCTCTAGGCAAGTCCATTAACCTCTTAATACCCTTGGCATCTAAAACCATCAGTAAGCAGATTAGGTGCCAATATGCATTGGTGGTGATATACATGTATGTGGGGGGAGGGGGGACAGTTTGGGAGGAATTCCCATCATTGAGACTTTCCCTTTATTAAGGAAATCACAAGTCTGATCCCAAAACACCAGTAATAACAACAATCCAATGAAGATCCAGAAGAGTAGCTAATGAAAATTGTCTCCCTCTTTATGGCATCAAGATGGGGACTAATTGGACAGAATGTTATACCTATTGTCAAATGTGATCACTATATCAGATGGGTTTTGTTTATTAATTATTCTGTCACAAGGGAAGATAAATCTCTAGGAAGGAGAGATTTCCCCCCTCCTCTCAGAAATGACAGATATAAAGACAAAATGCATCCATTAAATGTATTCTTTTTGGTTGCTGTTACAAGTCTTTTGGTATATAGGCACTTTTTTTTCTATCCTATCTTCCTTGAGGTAAATGCTCAGTAGTTACTTGGTTCAAGGGCACGACTTTTCTTGCACAATTCTCAATTTTCGTACAGAACAGCTGGACCAGTTCACAACATCACCGATAGTGCGCTAGTATGTTTGTCTTCCCCAACATCAACTATTTTCATCTTTTATTGTTTTTGCTAAGTTGATGGGTGGGATGTGAAATCTCATAGTTATTTTTAACTAGCATTTACAAATTCTTATTCATTTGAAGCACTAAAAACAATATTTGTTGATGATCCACATTTCTTCTTCTAAAAACTGCCCACCCCCTCAGACCACCCTTCTCTTTTCCCCTGCATCGTTCAAGATTATATTGATTCAAGATTCATATTGCAGGAAACTGTGTTAGGAATGTACTGTATGGTGATTCCTTCAGGATAATCTTTTGTTGTCATCCCAAGGGAATGTTGCAATAGCCTCTTAGGAACAACTAGTTTACACCACAAAGAATCAGCATCCAAACCATTCATATCATTAACACAGTCTGACTACAGGAAGTTGTTATCAGATTTTGCCTGCATTGCCAAAGAATTCCATTGTTGGGGAAGGAAGGCAGCCTCTGCAGACAGTAGCCCTGAATACTGCCTCTGCCCCTCTCGCACTCAGAGGCTGACTTCAGGTAGCTGGGAGAAGTTGGGAGAGACAGAATCTGTAGGCTGATATTTCTTAGTCTGGAGCATTCTCTTGCTACTGCAGAGCCAATATCCCTGTCTTTTGAAAAGGAAAGATCATAGAATTCCAGAGCTAGAAATAGAAGAGGCCTCAGAGGCGATTTTGGTCTAATTCCCATATTCTATGGATGGAGAAACAGGTCTAACTAGTGACTTGCCCAAGATCACATCAGGTGTCATTGGTAGAGATGAGATTTGAACCCAGGTCCTTTCATTCTGAATACAGTATAATTTTCATGTGACACACTGATAACAGGTTGGAACAGTATAGCCCTTGGGGACTATTATTCCTTGGCTGGCTTTCCCTATGTGTTTCTTTATTCTGTGTGTGTGTGTGTGTGTGTGTTACAATGGAAATCTTGAGTGCCGGACTCTCCTTCCAAGCTGAGGTCATGGGCCCAAAGAACACACTGCCGTGCTTGGAAAATGAGAACTCTAACTGCTGTATATAAGACAAAACCTTCTGAGCCCTCTTTCTCAGCTGTACCTGCATCAGAAGCTCTGAGACCACATAGTACCATAAGCATCATGGAGGGTATTATGGAGGGTCTAATGAAGATGATACAAAGATTGAACAGCTGCAGAAACATCAGGGGGTTGATGGTCAGTTTGTGGCACAACGGGAGTGACCTATACAGGTGATTAGGCAGCTCCACTATCAGGACTAACAGCTGCTTCAGTGTTACCTCTGGTTGAGCTCTTCACTTTTTTTTTCCCCTCCATCTATATTTCAGGGGCAATAGGAAGGGTCACTAACCTCTCTAGGTCAGTGGAAGCTGGTCATTAAAACAGCCAAGGGGAGATGGGATGTTGTAGTTGAAATGGTTAAATTTAAAGTCAGATAACCTGGGTTCAAATCCTACCTTTGTCATTTGCCTATCTAAATGATCCTGGGTATGTGCCTTATCTTCCCTCAAACACTTACTAGCTGTGTGATTGAGCAAAACACTTAATCCTTTTTGCCTCAGTTTCCACATCTCTAAATGAGGGGGTTGAACTAGATAGCTTAGTCCAACACCCTCATTGTATGAATGTGGAAATTTAACACTAGCCTGCACCCTTTTTTTGGCACCCCAAGACAATCTTTGGATTTTAAAGAGAAAGAAAGTTTAATTTTAAGATTGAAGCTACAACTGGATTTCTTCCCCCACTCCTTTGCTGAATAAGGGTAGAGACAAAGCTTTTTGTTTATCTATCTGTAAACAAGCCTCTTAAGATAGTGTAGCAGAGAAAAGTGGGCATGTGAACTATGTGGCCATTCTAAATTAGATCAAAGTGTGAAAGTGTGACTCCTAGCATCCCGAAGACCCTCCTCTTGTCTTCCTGTGGTCTGAGTGGAGTCTTGGAAAAGGGACTTCATGAAGAGCATAAATTGGAGTAAATTGGAGTACTGGGAGGAAGTAGGGGCTTTCCCCCTAGGAATCCAAAGCAAACAGATGTGTGATCCTGGCTCTCAGAAAGCAAGGCAGACAGCCATCTGTGGCTGGTCCCTTCTCTTTCTCTTGCCCACTTTTTATTATTGAATAAATAATTATAAATTAAGATTTGACTCCAGAGTGTTTTAACCATAGCAATGAGGAAGGTAGACCCAAAGAAGTTATGTGAAGGGATAGTTGAGATTATTTAATTCAAAGTGAGTTTTTGTTTTCCAGTCTGAAAAATGGGAATGATAATTATAGTATCCACTTGATGGGATTAGAAGACACAAATTAGATCTTGTATTTACATACATTATATGTAAATTGACCATTGATATGACCCTGATGAGGAAGGATAGTGTCTGTGGTAGTCATAAAGGGTTTTATAGGATTCAAGTCTTACCTCTGATCTGTGGTAGGTAGGTTTCTACATGGGGAGCTCCAGTCCTATGATATCAGAGATCTCAATAAACTCCTCCTCATCCCCAGACTCCTATTATTACCTTACTTAGTTAGCACTCTGTTGTTATTGCTGTTCAGTTATTTCGGTTGTGTCTGACTCTTTGTGATCCCATTTGAGAGAATCGTAGCAAAAATACTAGAGTGGTTTGCCATTTTCTTCTCTGGCTCATTTTACAGATGAAAAAACCGAGGCAAACAGCATTAAGTGACTTGCTTAGGATCATGCAGCTAAGTATCTGAGGCTATATTTGAACTCAGGTCTTCCTGATTCCATACCCAGCATTCTATCCACTGTGCCACCTCAGGGCCCCTAATTAGCCCTTGCCTAATTCAGTTATGCCAGTCATACTTCCTCTGGGACCTCAAAATACGTTGGTTTCAATTGAACCAAAAAAGAATAAGATATTATGGCCTTTCCCTGGAATGAGCCCCTTGCCCTACCCCACCCTTGTACCCTGAAGATGCAGAATTGAGCTGGCACTTGCAAAGTTTGCTCACAGTCAGCCAACTGTCTCTTGATCATTCCCTGGGGTTTCTGTCTTCTAATTCTATTTACTTTTTTTTAATTTCCATTTAAATATGATTTAATTCATATTTATGTCCTTCCCCAGAGAAAGTCATAGGATGTCCAAAGATACAGTATTTTAGGTTCAAACATGCCCAATGATATTACAAAGCCTTGCTACGCTTTAAAAAAAATCATCATAGGAGGCCACTGCTAGACAGGCAAGAAAGTTTTGAGCAGCTGAGGATTATCTAGCTATTGAAGGGTTCTCACGGTTAGTGATAGCACATACTACAGTTTAGGGCGCAGGTCCTGATCATCTACACTAGCACTATCTTTGGACCCTTTTGTGGAATAGTAGAAAGTAACCTTTGAGAAAGCATGGAAGAGAAAGAGCAACACCATTTGGGACGATCTGGAAGCCCCAGGCATTCCAAACACAGCAGTAGTAGGACCACTAGGGTTGCATTTTCCATACAGTTTTCTTAGCCATATGGCCCCTTGCTATAGGAAGTGGAAGCCTCACCTCAATTGGAGACCAGAGCAACTGGCCTCCCCCAGATCTGGCTCACGGTGTTGGGTAGAATATGATTGAGACTTTTTTTGAGCAGGAGTCCAATTTCTAGGTCCATGAGGAAAGGACTCAAGTGATGGCAAGTCCAACTGGAACTGATAGGGTTCTCCTGACTCTAAGCAAATTGTGCTGAGGCCTTGAGTAAGAGGGTGAAAAGAAATTCCCAAGGGATGGGGCATTTAAATGCAGGCCTCTACTACAGAAATGGAAGGAAACGGTGTAGAAGCCAGCAATTCATCCTCTGTATAGGCTCCAGGAACTACAAAAAGGGTAGAGGCAATAATTGGAGTGTTCCTTAGAACAACTCAAGTATCAAAGAAAAAACAGCAACAGAGTTGTAGAAGAAAAGCTGAGTGCTGGACAAAGAATAAATTAGACAATTATATAGTCCTTTAAGATTTTTGGAAACACCCTATCTGCATTTTCTTATTTGATTTGAGAATTTTTCATAGGAGCTAAATGGATTCCGTACCCATCCACCTGTCAACCTACAGCCCTTAGCAAGGATCACACAGAGAGGCAAGGTTACAGTAGCACTCACGGTCACTGAAGGTTCATGGGACTTGCTTTTGATGGACTGTCCCTGATTTTGCTTGCCTCTACACATGGGCACCTGTCCTGCCGGTTCCTAAAATTATTCCCAACCTCGTCCCCCATTCCCGTTCTATTTGCATACCACACCTGGCCCACATAAGACCCCTGCTACAAAGCAGATGGTACGTGATGAGATGCCTACCCTGCTTTCTATATTGTTAACTAGCATTCTGTTAACTGATTGACTTACAATTTTATACTACAATTAGTTAAGCTTGATGCCCTCACTGGCTTTCTTGTAACAGGACAGCAGGAGACAATAACACTATAAGGAAAAACAACCCTCAGAGACTTTCAGACCAAGTGTGAGTCCAGAGGATCAAGGATGAAGCATGCTAACAACTACCTCTGACAGAAAAGTGACGAACATGAGGTGAAGAATGAGATATCTATATCTTCAGATGGGGCTAATGTGAGTATTTGTTTTGTTATAAGAGAAGGCTTGTTGTTGTTGTATTGTAGAATTATCGTAGAAGGGGAGGGAAGGAGGTTAATGACACCAAACATTATATTTTATATAGAAGTGTCATTGAAGCACTTCTAAAAAATGCACAGGAGAGATCAGAGGAGGTTCGGAGGGAGACAGGAAAGTAGGATAGCTTTGAAACGAACATGTGAAATTATTATTAAGCATTTTTTAAAAAGCAAGTTATGCATAATGGAGATTCAAGGTTCCATATACAATCCTCTTTTTTCTGTTGTTTGTACATGGAGGATTCATTTGTTGGTGTCTGTCAAGTTCAGAATAACCAAAATAAGAATTATTCAAACAAACCGACCACTACTGCCCAGTGGGCTTGATTTGAGAGGCTCAGCTAGAGTGCTCTGTAATGCCTGTTTAGGATCGGATTACTTGTGAATGATAAAGGTCATGTGGATCAAGTCTATGACTTTCAATGATTCAGGCTTTTAAAAACTACATTTAAAAAGTCCAGCACAGTCAGCCATTCGCTGGGGTTGTCTCTTGGCTTGATAGTGGCTCTGTTCTGTGACATGTTGCATATCCAAAGAGCATTTTGCTATGGCATCCCAACTTGCTGCTGAAGAATGGAGCTCCTATGGCTATGGAGTTGTTCAAAGCTGTAATCAAAGGAGGGCCCATTCACACTGTCTTCATTTTCTGGGGGCACTGACAAATATCTTGCCAAGAAGTTTCCTCCACTAAGAAGAGGAGTTGTGGGAGATTCAGGCAAAAGAACACCTACAGTGAGAATGTTCTAGTAGAGTCTCCCTGTCAAACAAGTCCTTCCTTGGCTCAAACCTACACTTTGAGTAAAGGTCCAATTGGACTAGTATAACTGGCACAGTTAGCACTTGATGCCTCAGTCAAACTGGTATAGCCACTCCCGTCACAACCACCACAAGGAGGGAAAGGTCTTAGAAGGGGGATACTGTTACCACAAAGTAAGGGCATCTGGGCTGTAGAAGTGGTGAACCACTTCTGGTTAACCCTGGGTACTGCACCAGCCTCTTGTGTTTTGTGGCTGGCTGCAAGGTTGCCAATAAAAAACAGAGAGAGGTAAAATTTCTAGATTGATGCTTGTTAGGCTACCAGTTCGATTGCTATCGAAGAGCTATTTGTTTTTAAAAGGGGGTAGTCAGATAAGATGTCTGTACAAGAGACCGGTCCAGCTCTAGGGGTCTGTCATCCTTGGGTAGCCTTTTCTCTAGTTCTGTATATTCCTCTACTGTGTATCCTTGAGGAAGTTCTGTGTGCCAGGCTGTTCTGTGAATTCCCTGAGGTTCCAGGAAAAGAAAACATCAAAAGATTTGGGCATTGATGAATCTGAGTCACAAGGTCAGCAACAATGTGCCCTAGAAAGCAGCAAAGCCTTTCCCTATTTCTTCTCTTTGCACATGCCTATACACATGTGGCGATCTTCCCAGTCCTTAAAGTTTTCTCTCTACTTTTCTACTTGTATAAAATATTCTCTCATCTCTCTCTTCCCTTTTACCACCAAACTTCTTGAAAAGCAATCCGTATTGGAGCAGCAAGGTAGCACGGTAGAGAGAGCATCAGACCTTGAGTTGGGAGGACCTGGGCTCAAATCTGGCCTCAGATACTTCCTAACTATCTCACCACCCTGGGCAAGTAACAACCCCATTTGCCCAGCCCTTGTCACTCTTTTGTCTTAGAACTGTTACTAAGACAGAAAGTAAGAGTTTAAAAAAAAAAAGAAAAGAAATCTGTGTTTTCTGAATCAGAACCAGTACATGTGTGAGCTAACAAAGGATTTTCTTTTTCAGTGATATGAAGTGCTGTTGGCATTGTAGATTTAGATCTGTGAATTTTAGATATTAAGAGTTTCCATTATAGGGGATTTTCCCGGTTGGTACCTAATCAAAGTTAACTCCTTGTTAATAGGACTGAAAGATATGGCCTCTGCTTTGACATTGAAAATGTTTGAATTTCCTTATCCTGCTCATAGGCAGCAACTGAGGGCAGTTACTTGGCACAGTGGATAGAATACTTGGCCTGAAGTCAAGAAGACTTATCTTCCTAAATTCAAATCTGGCCTAGCTGTGTGATCCTGGGCAAGTCACTTAACTTGGTTTGCCTCAGTTTTTTCATTCGTAAAATGAGCTGAAGAAGAAAATGCCAAATTACTCCAGTATCTCTGCTAAGAAAACCCCAAATAGGATCACAAAGAGTCTAAGGCAACCCTTTTCAGAATTGACTACAAAGTATTGGTTCCAAGACAGAAGAATGGTAAGGGCAAGGCAATGGGGGTGAAGTGACTTGCCCAGGATCACATATTGAGGAAGTGTCTGAGGTCAGATTTGAACCCAGGACCTGCTATCTCTGGGCATGGCTCTCACTCCATTGAGCTACCCAGCTGCCCTCCTAGGAAGACCCTTTTACTCTAAGTTGGCTAGATTGTCATTTCTGGAATGCTCTCCAAATTCAATCAAGTCATTACAGCAGCTTCTACAGAGAGAATAGCAGCAACATTGGATGATGTAGGAGCTGGTATTGACACTGCTAAAGTAGAACTTTTCTAGCTTTATCCTGTACTACTCTATGCTCTAGTCAGTCATACTATTCACAATTTGTCATGCTCGCCAGCTCTTTCCCATGTAATGTCCTTGCTCAGACTGCTCTGCCCTTAAAATGCCTTCCTTGACGCACCCATAAGGCTTTACCTGTTGAAATTCTATCCACTGCCAAAGATCCAAGTCAAATATCATTTCCTCCATGAAGACTTTTCTAAGCCATTCAATCAGCAATTTGTTTTCTTTGCGTGGAATTGCATGGCATTTTGTGTTCAGCATAGGCTGTTCTCAGGTTCCATTTTGAATTATAGCTCTTCGTGGGAGCGGTAGTGCAGTCCTACCTCAGACACATCCTGCTTGTATGCCTAGACAAGTCACTTTCTTAACCTTGCCCTGCTTTAGGCAATTGTCTCAGACTATATACATTGGAGAGTAGCTGGAGAATCTGTCTCTGTAGCAGGGGTTTTCTCACCAAACAAACTTGGGTTCATGGACCTCCAAGGATTCTGTGGATGGATAATTTTCATGAGATTTCTAAACCCGAGTGTAGAAAAAGACTGCATCTTCATTTTCACTAACCTTTAATTTCTTTCAAGTATTAATGTTAAAAAAAATATTCTGAGCTTCACCAGATTGCAAAACAAATTTAAAACTGTCAGGCCAGACCATCACCATCATCACCAAAATATTATTTATGTATCAGCCATTTTCTCTCTAATGGACTGTAAGTTCTATGAGGGCAGAGATTATTTTACATAATGCTTATATCTCAACTACTCCAGAGCCTTTTTAAAGAAAGTGTTACCTTCTGTCTTAGAACTACTTCATTCCAAGCCATAAGAGCAGTAAGGGCTAGGCAATTAGGTTTAAATGACTTGCCCAAGGTCACACAGCTAAAGCCAAATTTGAACCCAGGACTTCCCACCTCTAGGCTTGGTTCTCTTTTCATTAAACCTCTTAGGTAGCCCCTACTCCAGTGCCTATGGCAGTTTTTAAATTGAATTGATTCAAACAACATTTCTACAAACTAGTCAATTATGCCGGGACCTAAAATCTAGCACATTTTTAATAAGGTTCTGATGAAGCACCCATACTAAATGTCAGTGACTGACTAATTCCACACAGTTCTTGCTGGTGACAACATATTTGTAAAAATTGGACTTATTATTATATATTTACTATTATTATATATTATACATATAATTGTCTATTATTATTGTAATTATCATTAGCTTCCTGACAATCGATTATCACTGATACTCCTCCAGACCTTCACTATTCCATTCAGGAGAATTTTGAAGAAACCTACTCAGTTTATGACTCTTGCTGTTACCAGTGTTTGCAACGTTTCATGGAAACTCAGCCTTCTAGGATTCCAGAGATTGTACAGCTTTAGGGGAAAAAACAATGTTGATATGTTTTATTCCTATGACACCAAAATTTTCCAGATATATGCCTTCCTCCCTCCCTCCCCTACCCAATGAGCCAGCCCTTCTAATGGCAGATAGAGGTAGAGCAATGGGGCTTAGAGTCAGGAAAATGTAAGTTCAAATTTGGCCTCAGACTCTTACTATCTGTGTGACTTTGGGTAAATTACTTACCCTTTTCTGCCTCAGTTTCCTCAAATATAAAGTGGGAATAATAATTGTTTCATAGAGTTGTGAGGATCAAATGAGATATTAACAACAACAAAAACAGTGCCTGACATATAGTAAGCTCTTAATAAATGGGTGTTCTTTCCCTCCCATAGTAAAAAGGGAAAAATATTCAGCAAAATCAACAACCATGACAACATTGTGCACCATTCCACAACCACAGTCCTCTACTTGTAGAAAGAGAAAGAGAAAGAGATTTATTTTCTCTGCTTTTCCTCAAAGGCCAAGTTTTGGTCATTAAAATTGCATTGGGTTCAATTTTAGGACTTTTTGTTCTCTTTATTTACATTTTTGTAGTCATTGTGTGTATTATTTTCCTGATTCTACTTGTTTCAGTCTGCATCAGTTCATATGTCTTCCCTTGCTTTTTTAGTTTCCTCATATTCATTTTTCATGGCCCGGTAATATTTTGATACATTCAGGTACATAGTGTTCTAGTTCAACAAATTCCTGATTGTGGAATCAATACAAGGTCAACTTAGAGAAAGAGCTCAGGTAGTCATAAAATTATTTCAATTTTAAGTATCTTCTTCCATAAAATGATTAATATGAAAAAATTACATGTTTGCACATGTAAAATAAATGAATAAATATATATGTATCAGATTGTTTACTGTCTGGGAGAGGAGTACTAAGGGAGGGAGGGAAAAATTTGGAACCCAAAATTTAAAAAAACAAATGTTCACAAATAAATAAAAACTATAAAAATTATTTAAATTAGGTATCTGAGTAGAAAGAAAAATATGGAATCTCAGGGTCAAGTTTTGCCCTCTGAAGCAATTATATTAGTGGTGCCAATCTTTGCCTCTATAGGTCATATACAACCCATGTCATGCCTACTTCAAGGAGAGACAGGGATTAGACCTGTGATTTCATGAATAAAGAGAATTTCTTCTGCCAATGAAAGTTGGTGTCCTCTCAGCAACTTATAGTCTTAGAAAGATGCCACTGAGAGGGGGGGAGAGGCAGCTAGATAGTACAGTGGATACAGCATCATACCTGGAGTCTGAAGGATGTGGGTTCAAATTTGACCTCATAGTCCTTGCCTGCCCTTAAATTTGATATTAAGACAGAAAGTAAGAGGTTTAGGTTGTTTGTTTTTTTCTAAGTTGCCTAGGGCATTGAGAAAGTAAGTGACTTGTACAGGAGCACAAAACCAGTATGTGTCGGAAGTTGAACTTGAACCCAGAACTCCTTGGCTTTGAAGCCAGTTTTCTATCATGATGTGCCTCTCATATACCTACTTCAAAAGCAGAGTAAATCCTTCCTGTGACTGCTCACTTTTGTGCCATGTTTTTTTGTTTGTTTGTTTTCTCCAAAAGGCTGAGTCATTTCTTTTTCTGACGGAAAAGGCAATCTGTGGTGGCCCACTTGCTGGTATGAAATGAGTTCTCGCAAGTCTAACAGTTCTGAATCAGGGTTTGTACATTAGGATTCTCCTTGCCACTGATGCTTTACCTTACCATGACAGAGCAGTGCTTCACCACAGACTACCACAAAGGTATCCGTTGCTTCTTCTTCAAGAATGTGTTGCCCACCTAATGGAACTCTGACCTTTGATCATCGTAGGAGTCGAGCAGTTCCATAATGACCTCTATGACTGTGATGTCATGTTTGTGCTGATAACAAGCCCCTTGTGGGACTGTTTTCTGAGGATAGTAATTATGTCAGCATGTACGCAGGCAGCTGATGCCACTTTTGAACAGCTCTAATTGTTAGGAAGTGGTTTTTTTTCTTCTTTTCCTGACATTAAGCCTAAATTTGTCTCTTTGCATCTTCCACTCATTGCTCCAGGTTCTGCCTTCTGGGGTCTAGAAAAATAATTCTAATCCCTCTTCTGCATGGCAGCCCTTTATATACCTGAACGAAGTCATTATGTTTTTTTAATCTTCCTTCTCTAGACTAAATATCCTCAATTCCTTCACCTGATCTTCATGGCTGTAGATTTAAGGTACTCCATTATCCTACTTAGTTATCCTCCTCTGCTTGATCTCCACCTTCTCAATGGCCCTTCTTAAACTGGTTCTCAAAACTGAATGTCACACTCCAGATGTGATCCAAAGAGGGCACAACACAGAGAATCCATTATCCTGTTGTTCCTGAAAACTATGTCTTTCTTAATGCAGTCCAAAGTCCAAGGAACTGTTTGACTTCACACCACACTGCCGAATCGTATGGAGTTCATAGTCCATTAAAATTCCTAAATCTTTTTTGGAGCAAAATGCCTTCTAACTACACCTCCCCCATCCTGTACTTCAAAAGTCAATTTTTAAAAACTCTTATCTTGCATTTAGAATCAATACTGTGTATTGGTTTCAAGGCAGAAGAGTAGAAAGGGCTAGGCAGTGAGGGCTAAGTGACTCGCCCAGATTCAATCCCAGGACCTCCTGTCTCTAGGCCTGGCTTTCAAATCACTGAGCCACCTTGCTGCTCTCTGAAGTCAATTTTTTGAACCCATCTAATACTTTACATTTCTTCCTACTGAATGCAATTTTATTAAATTCATCCCCATGCTCCAGCTTGTCAAGATCGTTATGGATCTCAATCATCATCCTGGGCTTTAGATGTTCCACCCAGCTTGATGTCATCTGAACATCTGATGAGTAGACCTTCTCTGCTTATATCCAAGCCATTGATAAACATGTTAGTCAGCACAGGGAGAAGCACAAATGCCCAGGGTACTCCAAGGGAGACTGTCTTCTCGGTTGGCATTCAACCTTGAATGATTCATTTTTTTTTTTTAAGTTCAGTGAGTTAAGCAGTTCTGAATCCATGTAGGCTGTACCTTTCCATCTTTTCCAAAAGAATGGTATGAGATCCTTTATCAAATTCTTTATTAAAACCCAGGTAAACCATTTCAATTGTATCCTTTTGTTTTATTACTTTAGTAACTGTCAAAGAAAGGAAACAAAGTTAGTCTAAAGTAACCTGCTGTTGTTGAAACCTGATTACTTTATCATCCCTTAGAGGACAAGCATGGAGGTTCCTCCCCTTCTGGAAGAGACTCAAATTTGGTTTTAGCTCCAGGGGTACAATTGTCCTTTTCCTTCTTTTCCTCCTGTATGGGCCATTAAATCACTCTCCATCCTCCTGACAGCTTCCCTCATCACCTGTTTGATTGTATTTAATAAGCTCAGGGATAGGTCTCTCTCTGAGCAATCTCTTCTCTTTTGCAATTCATCCTTCTTGGCTAACCAAATCATCTTTTTCATACATAGGTTGCTAACCAGCCTTCAGTTGCTCCCTATTGCCCTTAGAACAAAATGCAAATTCTTCTTCCTGTCATTTAAGATCTTCAGTAATCACACAATCCTAAACGTATAAAGAACATTAGAAGCCCTTTAGTCCAAACTCTGTCTGAACAAGAATCTCCTCTACCTTATAACTGAAAAGGCTGCAATCAGTTTTTGCTCCAAAATCTAGTGTAAGAGGGGAAATCGTTACCAGGAGCAGCAGATTTCACTTCTGAGCAGTTCCAAATATCAGCGAGTTTTTCATTACCTCAAGCTTAAATGTGCATCTTTGCAACCTTCACCCATTGCTCCTAGTTCTGCCCTCTAGGACCAAGCAGTGCTAGACTCTTTCCAGGGAGTATAACCTTTTAGTTTCCTGTTCTGAAATCTTCTTTCATCCAAGTCAAACATTCCCAATTCCTTCTTTTTGTTTAACGAAAAAACAAAACCCTTCCCTTCTGCCTTAGAATGGATACAAAGTATGGATTCCAAGGCAGAAGAGCTGTAAGGGTAAGGCAACTGGGGTTAAATCACAGAGCTAAGAAGTGTCTGGGGGCACATTTGAACCCAGGACCTCCCATCTCCAGGACTGGCTTTCAATCTACTCAGCCCCCTAGCTGCCCCCCTACTACTATGGTATTTATGAACTGTTGACTTGTATGACTTACCTGGCCTCTGACTCATCACTGACCAGATCCTTGTGTTTGGCGTATGCTTTGCTTGCTTCCAAGGTCCTGGCATCCTGCCTGCTCTTCTCAGCCAACTGCTGCCCATGATCCAATATGACAGTCAACCAAGGCTATCCCTCCGGTTCTCAGTTGGGGAATGCTATAGATAGACTGACCATATTTTCTGAACAAAAAATTAAAACACACGTACACTGAACCACCTCGCTGCCCTCTCCAGTCCTTAGGATTGATCCTCAAATGGCATGATTGATCTCCAAGCCTTCCATCCTTCCAGTTGCTCCCCTCTGTAAGTCTCATTTGTAAGAACTCTTCTTAAAATGTGGCATCAAGAGATGAACTCGACAAGAGATGAACACATTCCCAATGTAACTAGACAGGACAGAAATAGCACTCTTACCTCTCTAGTCTTGTCACTAAATTTCTCCATGCAATCTAAGACCACATTGGCTTGACAAGGTACCCTATTAAACTGTTGACTCATATTCTAGCTCTCACTCATGTTTCTTGGAAAATTGTGGATCTAGGGGGCAGCTGGGTGGCTCAGTGGATTGACAGCCAGGCCGAGAGACGGGAGGTCCTAGGTTCAAATTTGGCCTCAGACATTTCCTAGCTGTGTGACTCTGGACAAGTCACCTCACCCCCACAGCCTAGCCCTTACTGCTCTTCTGCCTTGGACCCAGTACACAGTATTGATTCTAAGACAAAAGGTAAGGGTTTTTCAAAAATGAAAAGAACTTAAATTTTCTAAAATATTTCCAACAGCTCTCTTTGTGGTGGCAAAGACCTGGAAACTGAAGTGATGTCCATTAACTGGGAAATAGCCAAACAAATTGTGGCATATGATTTTGATGGAACACTATTGGGCTATAAGAAATGAGGAGGAGGTTAATTTTTTAAAACCATGGAAAGACCTACATGAAATTATGGAGAGCGAAATGAGTAGAACCAAGAGACATATACATATATAGCTAAAGAGCTGATGTTTGAAGACTAACTTCTGATTGCTCACCTTCAGAGAAAGAAGGACAAATAGAAACCCAAAAGACAGAGTTTATATATACTTTTCTTTTTTATGGCAAGTGATGCCTCCTCTAGCGTGGAGAAAGAGGGGAGGAAGGAAAACACCTGGGAACTTGGATCTAAGCAACAAAGAAAAATAAAAAAGAAGCAAAAGAAGAGAATTATGGGCCTAGGGTGCAGAATTATATATATATATATTTGTATATAGCCAATGAGGGAATTTCTTCTTTTTTATAATGGGGTGGAGGGTGGAAAAAAAGAGTCCTGGTTTAAAAAAAATTTTTTTTAAATAGAGAAGTTGGTAAAAATTAATAATAATGATAATAATAAATTTTAAAATAAAATAAAAACAGAGATTTGGGGGTTACTACAGTTGTGAATGTAAAATGGGGGTGATGTTAGCGCTGTAGTGAGGATCAAATGAGATATGATCCGTAAGGCACTTAGCATAGTGCCTAGCACATAGTAGGTGCTATATAAAGTTAGCCCCTAGTTATTATTATGAATACACTTTCAGATGAGGTCACTATTATTAGTTTGGTAGGATTATTTTACTTTGCTACAAGAAAGCGTTCATAGCATGGGGGTGATCTGAACATATTTGTAAGAGAAAACAAAACTCATCAATAAAAAATTTTTTTTTAATCTTAAATCTCAGAGAGGTTAAGTGATTTGCTAAGGGGCTAACCACCAAGTAAGAGCTGAAATACTAACTGAAGCTGGGGCCTATAGATTCTTTAGCTCTTTTCACCAAAACATACACTGCGCTTCTCTACTTTGGCTCCTTTGTACAAATATGCAAATTAAGTCTTTTAACAAAGGACTATTATAGTCATATATTTATTCAAGGAGCATGATCATTTGAGGAAAGGAAGAGCCTGACACTTGCTAAGATTTAGACTGTTAACTGGTCAGACCTAGCATTCCTAAGCCTAATCTTTAAAAAAAAAAATAATCTTAGTCAAAATCCTGTCCCCCAGGTATTGTTGATATAATTTATTTTTAATTCAAAGATATTTTATTTTCCCAGTTACGTGTAATAACACTTTTCCACATACATCCTCTGAAATTGTAAAATCTCCCTCACTTTCCCACTCAGAGATTGTATACAATTTGATCTGGGTTATAGATGAATTATCATGCAAAACATATTTCCATATTGGTTATTGTTCTAAGAGAGCACACATATAAAACCAAACCCCAAAATAAAATAGTAAATAAATTTAATATTCACCTAATTTATCATGGTTTTTTTTTTATTCATTATCTTCCAGCTTAGAATCAACGCTAAATATTAGTTCTAAGGAAGAAGAGAGGTAAAAGGTAGGCAATAGGAGTTAAGTGACTTGCCCAGGATCATACAGATAGGAAGTGACTGAGGCCAGATTTGAATCCACAACCTCCCATCTTGAGGCCTGGCTCTCGATCCACGTAGCTGCCACCTCTTTATGTTCTTATGAGGCAATCCCCTAAACTCCTTCAATTTGTTGGGAGTATTTTTCTCCTTTCATTTCATTCATAATCACTTCATTACTTTTACCAAATCTCCTTCCCTGGAGGTTACACATACCAAAGAGTTTTGACTTTGGAAATAAGGTAGGTGTCTTGGCAAATTATACCCAATGATGGGGATATGTATTGTGTCCAAAAGTGGTATACAGGGTGTCCCAAAGGTCTTAGTGGAGCTCTAAGGTATTAAAGCTTAAAGCTGCAGTAGAACTTTGGGGATTTCCCATATGACAAATTACACCCAATTTGTCAAAAGCAAATGCTTTATTTCACCCTCCAAACCCACCTTTCTTTTGAACTTCCCATTTCTTCCAACAGCAATCCTATATTTCCAAACAACCATATTCACAGTCTGAGAGTCATCCTCAATAACTCATTCCCTCTCACCTCACACATTTAGTCGACTGCCAAATTGGTACATTTTTGCTCGTAGCACATTCTCTCACATCTGTGCCCTTCTCTCTGCTCCCACAGCCACCTTCATTCAAGCTGGCATTGCTTTTTGTCTAGACGAGTTACATAGTTCCTCAGTTGGTCTCTGACTCTAGTTTCTCCTACCCCAATCTATTCTCCACAAAGCAGATAAAATGATATTTCTAAATCACCACTATGTCTATGCCCACTTCCCTTCTCTTTGATAAACTCCCATGGCTCCCTATTATCTCTAGACACACACAAATGACTCTGTTCAATTAAGCCCTTCACCACCTGAATCTAATCAACAATCTGACCTTATTCTAGAGAGCTCTCCTTCTTGCACTCCATGTTTCAGCCAAACTGGACTGCTTGCAGATTCTCAAAGAAAGTACCATGTTCCCTGTCTCGATGATTTTGCACAGGATGTCCCCTGTTCCCTCCTCATGGATGCCTCTGAGAAGTTTTCATCAAAGTTCAGTTAGAGAGCTACCTTCTTCTACATGAGAGAGCTTCTTCTTGCTAAAAATTACTTCATATTTATTTTGAATACGTCTTGCATTGCATATATTTATGAATGTACATATTCTTTCCTCCAATAGAACCTCAGTTCCATGAGGGTGGAGACTATGTGTGTGTGTGTGTGTGTGTGTGTGTGTGTGTGTGTGTGTACACCTAGTGTCCAGCATGGTGCCTGGCACATAGTTGGCAATTAATAAGGGATTGTTTAGTGAATGATTCATAACAAGTGACAGTCTTATTGGAACATAGCTTTAGAGCTGGAAGGGGCTTTTGTGTTCACCTAGTCTAGCCTTTCTCAAAGTGAGCTCCAGACCCCTGGGATCTCTGAGACTTAAAGGGAGCCTGAGAAGTGAAGCTTATTTTCATCCTAATCCAAAGACATTTAAATTTCTAATGTCATGAATATTAAAAGATAGAACCCACCTAAACAAAAAGTGCTTTGAGGTCCTCAGTCATTTTTAGGAATCCTTAGACCAAAAAATGTGAAAACCAATGATCAAATCTTACCCACTCATTTTACAAATACAAATAGGAAGGGGGCTCAGTGGATTGAGAGCCAAGCCCAGAGATGGGAGGTCTGGGGTTCAAATCTGGCCTTAGCCACTTCCTAGCTGTGTGACCCTGAGCAAGTCACTTAACCCCCACTGCCTAGCCCTTACCACTCTTCTGCCTTGGAACCAATACGCAGTATTGATTCTAAGATGGAAGGTAAGGTAAAAGTTTAAAAAATATACAAATAGGATCGATCCTATTTGTATATTTTTTAAACCTTTCCCTTCTATTGGGTTCAAACATTTTTCAGATGAGGAAACTGAGACACAGAGAAGTTAAGTGCTTTGCTTGCACCGCCAGTATCTAAAATAAGATTTGAATGCAGATCTTCCTAATTCCAAATCCAGTGCCCTATCCTTTATACTACACTGCTTCTTCAAAGGATTTCAGAGGCCCTTCTTGCTTTATAATAAGGAAACTGAACCCCAGGGTAATTGTGACTCCCCCAGTTACACAAGTAATAAGTGACAAGGCCGATATTCAAACCCTGTCTTTGAATTCCAAATCTAGTGCACCATGTTTTCAGTGGCACCATGTTGCCTTCCTCAGAGCTTCTTTGAAAAATAGAAATGACCATATATTTATTAAGTATACTTAGATCTTTAGAAAGGTCTATTATCACATCTAAAAATTATTGTTGTTTAGTCATTTTTCAATCCTGTCCCACTCTTTGCGATCCCATTTGGGGTTTTCTCAGCAGAGATACTATAGTGGTACATCATTTCCTTCTCTAACTCATTTTACAGATGAGGAAACTGAGGCAAACAGGGTTAAGTGGTTTGCCCCATGGTCACATAGCTAGCAAGTATATATTGCTAGATTTGAACTCAGGAAAATGAGTTTTCCTGACTCTAGCCCTGGTACTCCATCTACTGTGCCCTTTGCTGCCTCGTATCTATATAGGTACTCCTTAAATCAATATAGATCCCAACACTTTTCATCTTTTGTAGTTTTATCCACACCTTCCCCAAAAATCCTCCATCCAGTCTCCTAGTCAATCTTTTACTTCTTTTAATATTTCAGGCAATCTGAGCTACACATAGTCTATAGGTTTCCTCTCCCTCTCACCACGTAGCTGACTGGCTTATGTTTCCCCTCTTCCCTAGCCATCAGCATTGCTTTTAGGCCATTTCTCATGCATCATTGGTAATACACTACAGCCTACTTACACCCAAGACACGTCTTTCCATTGCCCTTTGGGTAACCTGCAATTTTTAATCTTCAGAGATTGTGAGGTGGCAAGATTTTCAGCCACAGAGTAACACTGGGAAGAAATATTACCTTGAAAAATGGGGGCTTTTGTGTCAAGGAGCATCCTGAGAACACTGGAAGCCCTGCACAATTTCCCAAGTGAAATCCAGCCTGATCTCTTCTTCATATTTATGCCTATGTCTCATTCACTGCCTCTCTGTAGTGCCTGCATAAGCCATATATCTTGATGGCCTCACTCGCCAAGCTGTTCATCCCGCTGCATATCAAAATCTGGGCAATATATATTGCCCGCTTTATTTATTTTTTTATTTTTAGCTACTTAGTTTTTAGGGTAGTTAGTCAATTCGATATCTTTCATTTTGTTCGAAGAGGCTTTGTAGTGTTAGGAATGGGAAGAAAGGGAAGGAAACAATCCTTTATTAATTACCCACTACATGCTGTGCTGATTTAAGTCCTTTCAAAAATTATCTCATTTGATCCTTATAACAACCCTGAGAAGTACAATGGTGCCTTGATACATGAGCACCTTAAGTCACGAGCAATTTGAGACACAAGCAGTCACGAATGGAATTTTTTGCTTTAAGTCACGAGTGGATATTTGCATGACGAGATTCTGCCCATGGGAGGACCGGAGGTGGATGAGGTCATTGGTACAAGCGAGATTAAGGAAATGTTGATGATCTGGGGGGAAATTAAGTGGTTTATTAAAAAGACACACCCAGAAAAAGTTAGAACTGGTCGTGGGTTGGAGCTGCGTGACAACACTTGTTTCACACATTATCGAGACGTTCTGAAAGGGAGGAAGAAACAAACTCCCATGGAAAGGTTTTTATTGAAATGGTTTCTAAGTGAAATGGAGGAAAGTGTGGCATAAGGGCCAAAATTCAATGAAGAAAATTATGATAATTAAGTAAAGTTAAAAAATAGCAATTAAGTTTAGCAATAAAGTTACATATCATAAGTAATTTTAGGGTCAATTTTGCATTTAAATGTAGCATTAAGTGTGTAGAGAGTAAATTATGTTAAGCTATAGTGCACAAAATGAAAACCTCATCTGCCAGCATCTTTGCCTGACCTTGAAGGTAAATAACATTTCATGAGCAAGTTTATTTCTTTATATTCTTTCTTATTATCTATAAATATGCCTATTTGTTATTTGTAAAGTACATTTTTGTACTTAAAAGCATGTAAAACAAAAAATCCATGTGGTTTTGGGGAGCCAGAATGGATTAATTGCATTTCCATTCATTTAAATGGGGAAATTTGATTTGACACAGGAGCAAATTGAGTTGCGAGCTTGGCCATGGAATGAATTAAACTCGTGTATCAAGGTACCACTGTAATAATTGTAATAATAATTATTATCCCCACTTTACTGTTGAGAAAATGGAGGCAGAGGTTAAGCAATATCATCTTCCTCTTCGTTATCATAATAGCATTTATTTAACTCTTCAAAGTTTGCAAAGTGCTCTACAAATTTCTCATTATTACATGTTATAACCCAAATCAGATTGCTCACCATATACAGAAAGGGGGAGGGAAGAGAAGGTGGGAGACAATTTGGATATTATAACTTCAGAAAACATATGCAGAAAACTGTTATTACATGTAATTGGTAAAATAAAATATCTTTAAAAACAAATATAATATTTCCTTAAAATTACCCCTTAATGATGATTATGAACCCTATTTTACAGCTGATGAAACAAAGGCAGAGAGAGACTAAGTGACTTATTGAGAATGATATTGTTAATAGGTGTCTTGGGCCAAATTTGAACTCAAGCTTTCCTGGCCTGAGAGATCCAGTGCTCTAAACTTGATACCAATGCTGGGCAAACTTTTTAAAGAGGAGGTCAAAAGAAAGGAAATCCTCATCTGTCAATCTGTTTCTAAGGCAACTCTTTCGAAGTTTCATTGTATTGTATCCTACTCATTGTATTCATCAGATTAGGAATAACATTGCACAGCCAGATTGAACATCAGGGCCCCCCCCCACACACACACAGGCTGTAGTTTGCCCATCACTGGTCTATACCATCTAGCTAACAAAATATCATCTGTGACTAAGAGTATTTGGATACCATCATCAAAAGGGAATCTTCTATGATTCACTAGAATTAATCAACCAAGTATTTGTTAAGCTTTTATTAAGTTCCTAGCACTGTGCTAAGTGCAAGGAATACAAAGCCTAGGAGGGCCCCCTAGAAAAGTGTATTTTCTGCTTTGTTCTGTATTTCTAGACGTACTTTCCAAGCAAGTTGTAGCCTCCCCTTCTACTTCTCTTTTCTGTTTTAGGGATAGATTTGTCTATCTGCTGTCTCTTGAACCATCCATCTTCCTTCAATATATGTGTCTTCTCAGAATAAGATTTTTTTTTTCCTGTTAGAAGTTGGTAAAGCTAGGCTGCTTACTTAGGAGTTATCTCTAGTAATGTCCTGGGAGATCACTTAACTATGATTCCATAATTCTGTAACTGAGCTAATTTCCTCCTTTTTGATGAACAATAATTTGCGTAATTATCTTCCAGTTAAAATTTCTGCAAAGAAACCAGTGCATACTCTTATATTACAGGCTTCAATTCTGAGAAGATACAAATAGATTGCAATTTTCACTAATGGAATACCCATATTATATATTCATGTAAGAATCCAACTAAGAATCCATTGATGCTTCTTCATAATTTGGAGGCGACTGAGTTATTGAAGGTTATGGCATCAGATTTCAAGTTCTGACAGGTTCTAAAAAGGTACAAATACTTCAGATATAGGCCTAGGGAAAGACTATCTCAGCTGTCCGAGTACAAAGCAAGCGAAAGCTAAAGAAATTCACCCCTAAGTGAGATGTAGATAGAAGTGGCTTTACAGTCAATTCCCATTACTCCTCTTGGCTGGAGAGGAAGGTTTTGGTGGGATGGAGGTAAGGGACCCAGAAATCTCAGGTTCCTTTTCCCTTAATGCTCATGGCTAGGTTGGCCAGTTGATATTTGTTTGCTTTAGAAGTAGATGAAATCCTCCAATCTAGCCATTATATTTGTATGAGTTCGTTTTTTAAGACAGAGGTAGAATGTGTTGAAATCAAGAGTAAAAGACACTCATTACAGTTAAGCATCCAAGATGAGGCAATGAAATTCATTGAATCAAAGAATTTAAAGGATGGAAAGGAATTTAGGGATCAGCTAATACAATTCCTCTATTTTATAGAAACCATCTCATAAAAATATGATTTTATGTCCAGAACCTTTGCCAAAGGTTACTATCAAATACGGGGCAGCTAAATGGAGCAGTGAACAGAGCACCAAGCAAGGAGTAAAGAAGACTTGAGTTCAAATGCAGTCTCAGACACTAACTAGCTGTGTGATCCTGGGCAAGACACTTAATTTTGTTTGCCTCAGTTTCCCCATTTGTAAAATGAACTGGAGAAGGAAATGACAAACTACTCTAAGTTATCTTTGCCAAGAAACCCCCAAACTACTCTAAGTTATCTTTGCCAAGAATCAGGCACGACTAAAATGACTGAATGGCAACAATTGACAAATACATAGCAGCAAGACTCAGGTAATAATAACAACAACTACCATTTATCTAGTGCTTTGTGTAGTTTCATTTAATCAGCACAAAAACCCTCTGAGGAAGTGGGAGCTATTATTATCATTTTACAGGTGAGGAAACTGAGGCTGAGAGATATTGAGTGACTTGCCCAAAGTCCCACAAGTAGTAAGTGTTTAAGGCAGGATTTGAACTTGATCTTTCCAACTTTAGTTCCAACATTCCAGCACCTGACTGCCTCAGGTGTCAGATGTCCTGACATTAGAGCTGCCAACCAGTCAAGATTTCCCACCAAAGACAATTGCTTCTTACTAACCCATTGTGTTATATATATTTTTTTAAAGTTTGGTTTCAGCAAAACTACCTGACTGGCAACCAGTCAAGTACACATGAATATGATAGTCATATTCTTGTTTTTCTCATCTTATATTTTATGGAAATCAGCTAGAAATAATCCTGGGAAAAATCATTATTCTACTCTCTTTTTTTAACCTTTACTTTCTATCTTAGAATTGATACTAAGTGTTGGTTCCAAGGCAAAAGAGCAATAAGGACTAGAAGGAGGTTAAGCAACCTTCCCAGGGTCACACAGCTAGGAAATGTCTGAGGCCAGATTTAACTTAGTACCTTACATCTCCAGGCTGGCTCTCTATCTCTAGCCACCAAGCCACCTAGCTGCCCCTCCTGCTAATTTTTTGTCTAATATTCAGTGGACTATTGCATAGGTAGACGATGATATGCACCTTGCACTGTTCTCACACATTTTCATTTTCTATGCTCCATCTCTATATTTCAAAAGCTTTTCATTCCAGATAGCTTGGAAACTATGTGTATTTGGCATGGTGACATCTATTAAAATATTGTTCATAAATTCTTACAGATCAACATTCTTAAGTTTTATAGATCATGTCTGCATTGTTGGGCAACAGTTTTGTCTTTGTTAATGGTCTAGAACAGTGATGGGCGAACTTTTTAAAGAGGGGGCCAAAGGAAAGGAAATGCTCATCTGTCAGTCTGTTTCTAAGGCAACTCTTTTGAAGTTTCATTGTATTGTAGTCGTCAGATTAGGAATAATGTTGCACAGCTGTATAGAACATTTCAGGGGGCCACATCTGGCCCGCAGACGGTACTTTGCCCATCACTGGTCTAGAACAAATTATTTGCTCAATTCTCAAGGAAGCCTATCACCATCATCATTATCTCATTCTTCTCTTTTTGTTCTGTAGAGTTCAGATGGAAATGGTTTGGGGATAATTCACTATTCTCTCATTTTTATATTCTGTGATTATTGGACAGATGGATAATATAATAGCTTTTTGAAGGTGAATAAAATTCTAGGATATAAGATTATCTATAAGCTCACTTGAAAGCATCATTGTTACAACTCCCAAAACAGACAGGATGCTGTAAATTCTATGGACCTCATCCTGTTCCTACACAATATATAGATTTTACTTATTTCATTATATTTTTATCTTGTGGAAATGTTTCATTCCATGTAGTTTAGGAGATTTTTGAATATTTGGTATGGTGACATCTATTAAAACTATTCTAAAGGTTTTGTGGACTAATTCTTTGCTTCCAATAGAGTTTATTTTATTTTTCATTGAATTCTCAAGGATATTTTTCAGGTATTGAGATTGGCAGCAAAGGGAAAGCTTCTAATACATAATTCTAGCCATCTTAACATATTTTGTTATGTATTCAATAAATGCTGAATTTTTTCAGCAATAAGTAATGGTGTGCTGGAGCCAGCTCTTACCTTAGGAAAGTCATTGTTAAATTTTCACCAAGAGTTTTTATACTTTGGAAATTACCAAATACTATAAATTAGGGCTTGGTTTGTTGTTTTGCTATTTGTCTACACTTTATAAAGTAAAAAACAAAGAGCATGGGGGTGGAGAAAGTAAAAGAAAGGAGAAAATGTTAATGAAGCAAGTTAAATTAAAACTATTATGTGTACATTTCCCCCTCAAAAGCCAGTTGTTAAACATTTACCAGTACATCCCTGGTTGTAAGTGATATACTGAACAGTTTCTTTGATTTCTATCATAATATGCATTAATTAAATTTGTACTTTTAAAGACAACTCATCTACAATTTCTGGTGGCAAAAATCTGGCCCTGAATTGCCATAATGAACTCCATTTCCACAAAGAAATCTGCATAACAGGCATTTGTTCAATGATTCTTTGTCTACATATTGTTGTCTGCATATATGCAGATGTTACCCACAGCAGTTCTTCCCATTCCACCCTTCAATCTTAGCTATCTCGTTGGCTTCATCAGGAATTAATTCACTTTTGGTTATCTTTTAGTTAAACCAATGCCATGTAATTGATATATGCCTAAATTTATTATTGTTGTGGTAGTTGTTATTTTTTATTGTTATGCTGAGAGTACTATTGCCAAAAAGGTTGTATGAAGCCCTTACCTAGAACTGGTGAGATCTGTTTCCAATTTTGTTAAAATAAGCTACTGACACACACCGAAAGCATTTGAGTCTTCAGCCCCTTTCCTGTATACTCACTTGCCCACTTTGGTGGTCAGTGCCATCTGCACCGACACATTTCCAGCATGTGGAATAGTAGTATTTCTGATCTGATCTGACTTCTTGCCTTTGATGGTACCAGAACATGAAAGGGGGTCAGTCACTGTGTTATATGCTATGCCATATTGATTATTAAGATGGTTTTGAATAGGACCAACCAACAATCCTAGGCTCCCCTGTCTGTTTCTATGATTCTTAGGGGCAATTTAATCATACAGACTAGGGTGCTAACTCCATCAGAGATATTTATTACCAGAGCCCTATTCATCAGTGCTTCAAGATTCCAATCAGGCCCTCACAGCTCCTATAATGGTTTCAGGACACATGAAATTTCCTGTGCATCACCTTGGCTGATATTCTCTTATTTTTCTCCCCCTCCTTCACTTGCTGCCTCCATGGCATGGACAATGGGTTGGATTTTGGAGGGAGTTATTATTCTTCATCATTATATTGTTGCTGTTAATAATAATAGTTCTACCCAGACTTTCTTCATTGTCTTATCATCACTTTGGGGACCTCAGAGTCCAGGTTGTTTCCACAAAGGGAGACAGATGGAACAGTCTGTGAGTACCATATGACCAGAAGAGAGATACTCCCATTTCTCTTTAGGACCGAGGGAGGAAAACAGAAATTGTTCTGCCCCAAGTGCATTCCAGGGAAGGAATCCATATGATAGGGAGAGAGGAGGGGGTGGCGCTGATCTACAGCTTTATGCTATTTTTGACAACTATAGAAATAGCTTCCTCTTTTCCTTCTACTCACCTTGGATTTGGATTTTTGGCCAGGTATGCAGTACAGCAGAAGGACTGTGGCTCTGGTTAGGACAGTCAGTATTGCTGCTGCTGTTATGGCCCAAAACATGACCATCCTGTGAGTAGCAGTTGTCAATGATCTCTTACTTGACAAAAATGATGGACTTTTTTCAGGAATCATCTTTCTAGACCAGTGATGGGCAAACTTTTCAAAGAGGGGGCCAAAGGAAAGGAAATGCTTGTCTGTCAGTCTGTTTCTAAGGCAACTCTTTCAAATTTTCATTGTATTGTATCCTACTCATTGTATTCGTCAGATTAGGAATAATGTCACATGGTGGGATAGAACATTTCAAGGGGCTGCATCTGGCCCGCCGGGCTGTAGTTTGCCCATCACTGTTCTAGACCAAGCTGCTGCAAATGTCACTGTTGGCACCTCCCGCATACATACATTCACCTCTCTGAGTTTTTGTGACATTATTCTCTGATTTTTCTTCTCCTTATCTGACTGCTCCTTTTCAGTCTCCTTTGCAGAGTCATCATCCATGTTATGTCCCCTAATTATAGGTGTTCCTCAGGGTCTGCCCTGGGCCTTCTTCTCTTCCCTCCCTTAACTTTCAGTGACTTCACTAGTTTTCTTGGATTTAGTTATCATTTCTATATTGATGCCTGAGATCTATAAATGCAGCCCCAATATCTTCCTTGAACTTTAATCCTGTGTCATCAATTGCCTCCTGGACATTTCATAGTGGATCTCCTAAAGCGGTGTTGGTGAAGTATTGGCACTAGCGCAGAGCCAATACTCAGGGAGCTGCTCTGTTACCCCTTTTCCCAACACCCAAGGACATTTTTTGCATGTCCTTCCCCTCTGTCCAGCAGCTCAGAGAGAGCTCTTCCTCCCTCTGCTCTTTGGGGTAATGCTTGGGCTTACAAGCAACTTAAAATTGCAGTCTGGACACGCAAACTTAAAAACTTTCACCAATGTTGTGCTAAAGGTATTTTGAACTCAACATGTCCAAAAGAGAACTAGTTATCTTTTCCCCAAACTCATCCCTCTCCCAAATGTCCCTATTGACAAAGGGGAAGGATCATGGATGGAGAGGAGTGAAACTGTCTCCTTGCTGTCCTTCCACCAGTGACTATTATCTGTCTTTTGTCATTTTTTCCAGTTTGCTAGATATTTAGTGAGACTTCAGTTGTTTGGGGAGATACTGAACATGTCCAGATCCAAATCCTAGATCACTTGCCCCTTATTCCCCAAGATTCTGCCTCCTTTTCCTTTCCTTCCAAAAAAGGTTGCCAACATAACAACTAGGAGTCAACATTTATAGAGTGCTTTAAGGTTTGCATGTGTTATAATTCTTTAGTCTCAAAAACTCCAGCAAAGTAGATATTCTAAGTATTACTCTCCCTATTTTACACATCACAGAATCTAAGGCCATGTATTTAAAGCTGGAAGGAAACTGAAGGGTATATGTGAATAGTATACAATGTCACTTAGCTTCTCCATATGGAAATGTGTCTGGTCAGCAGGGTAGGATATAGTGATTTGTGTGGTCTTCAGAAGTACACCCTGTCTGAGAGATCTAGACTTCATGTGTCTGGGACCTTTTATGCCCTTAGATCAGTGATTCCCAAAGTGGGCGCCACCGCCCCCTGGTGGGTGCTGCAGCAATCCAGAGAGGTGGTGATGGCCACAGGTGCATTTATCTTTCCTGTTAATTGCTATTAAAATGTAAAAACAAATAATTTCCAGGGGGCTAAGTAATATTTTTTCTGGAAAGGGGGCGTAGGCCAAAAAAGTTTGGGAACCACTGCCTTAGATGAACAGGAAGCTGCATGAGAGAACTAAGGACCAATTAAGTCTCCAGGGAAGCTTTATCGTTTTTTAGATAAAGCTTTAAAAAAGGGGGGCTGGGTGGGGTTTTTAAAGGTAATTCTTCTCTCTCAGAATCTACCCTTATTACACAGAATTTTTTTTTAAGAGTAAAATGTGGTGAGACAGGCAGTTGGCTCAGTGGATTGAAAGCTAGGCCTAGAAATGAGATGTCCTGGTTTCAAATCTAGCCTCAGATACTTCCTAGAATTATGATCCTGGGCAAGTCACTAAACCCCCAATTGCCTATCCCTTACTGTTCTTCTGCCTTGGACCCAACACTTAGTATTGATTCTAAGGCAGAAGTAAGAGTGAGAAGAAAAAAATCAAACATTAAGAAAAAAAATCTAAAATAATATATAAAGCTCATGGACCCCCACCTCCACAAAGAAGCAAGGGGAAGCATCTTCTAAATATGTCTTCTTTGGGGCCACACTTCTTCATCGTAATTTCCTTAGAAGTTACTAGTCTAAATCCCCTCATTCCACAGAGGAATAACTCATACATAGGTGAATTTAAGTTCAGTGCCTAAAAGAGACCATGCCAGCATCTTCCTGAGCCATAGGCTGGTAGGCAGGTCTGGAAAAGAAGCTGGAATGAGCTGGCAGAACAACCGCTGTAATTTGGAGAGTTCACATCAAAAATATTCCAGCAAAAGACGGTAAGGGCAGCAGCCTGGCTGTCAAAAAATGCACCAGTAGCAGCTGTTCTGATATGGGCTCATCGAGTCACCATTGGCCTAGAACATAACCATACCCAGAATGTTTTGGAAAACTTACACCTCGTCAGTTTGATAGGCATATGTTGGAGGTGGCTATAACGGCAGCATTTTCTCAGTTCAGGTTCAATGTCGGAATGAAATTAGACATGCATGAGTCACAGAATGGTTAATAGAAGGAGGTTTACTTTGCCTTAGCACAGCAAGGATATGTGAATGGTATACAGTGTCATTTAGCTTCTCCATCTGGAAATGTGTCTGATCAGCAGGGTAGGATATGGTCATGGGTACGGTGACTCATGTGGTCTTCAAAAAAGTACCCCGTCTGAGAGATCCAGACTCCATGTGTCTGGGACTCTTTATGCCCTTAGAAGATCAGGAAGCTGAATCAGAGAACTCAAGACCAATCAGGTCCCCAGGGAAGCTTTATCCTCTTTTTATAGATAAAGTTTTTCCATATTGTAGGTGGGAAGAAGAAACTGTATCAGGAAAACAATGGTCCTATCACAGCATACATCCTGGATTTTCTAAGAACCATCCAGTATTTATTTTTCCCTAATTTCTCTCCAAACTATCAAAGAATTAGAAATTCTACTTTTTAAAATAGTAACTAAATGAACCAAGTCAGTGAGCACTGTGATTATATATATAGTCAAGAAAGTCTGAGAGCTAGAGAAGATGGAGAATCCCAAGCTGAAGAAATCTCATGATTACTCACCAAAAAAAAAAAAAAAAAATCAAGCATAAAAGCTGAGCCCATATTGTGAACAGCTAGAGCTGTGTATACACATGTCCATGTTGTGTAGGCAGCACAGATGGTAGTAAGGGCCCCATTTCAAGGGTGACAATTAACCGAGGCAATGCTACTTGTAAAACCAGTAAGACAACACTAGTTGCACCATATAAGAGCTTGTACAATTATAAAAGCCATCAAGGTCATTTCTTAAATGCCTAATCGCAACAATAGCCACAATAATAGGCATTTCTAGGTTTGCAAAGTGTTTAAAATACATATCTTGGGGGATTTCATCTCATACTTTGATAAGACTTTTCACATCAATAAAATCACAGATCAGAAAAAAAAAAAGTCTTACTAACTCTATGAATCCCAGATTGTGTGTTTTAATTTTTCGTTTAAAAATATGGTCAGTCTCTCTATAGCATTCCCCAACTGGGAGCCAGAGGGATAGCCTTGGTTGACTGTCATATTGGATCATGGGCAGCAGTTGGCTGAGAAGAGCAGGCAGGATGCCAGGACCTTGGAAGCAAAGCATACGCCAAACACAAGGATCTGGTCAGTGATGAGTCAGAGGCCAGGTAAGTCATACAAGTCAATAGTTCATAAATATCATAGTAGCAGAGCAGCAGCTGGGGGGCTGAGTAGATTGAAAACCAGCCCTAGAGATGAGAGGTCCTGGGTTCAAATCTGACCTCAGACACTTCCCAGCTCAGTGACTCTGGGCACTTAACCCCCATTGCCTAGCCCTTACCACTCATCTGCCTTAGAACCAATACACCATATTGGTTTTAGGATGGAAGGTAAGGGTTATTTATAAATATACAAACAAACAAACAAACAAATAAATGAATGAATAAATGAACAGATAAACAAACAAACAAACAAACAAATAAATAAATAAATAAATAAATGCCATAGGGCTTAACAAAATCAAATCAGCAGCCAAGAGATCAATGGCAGTGCAGAGCAAAGCTTATAGTCCAATGGTCAGGCAGACAGGCTATCATAGTAATGGAAATAGTATAAAGCATTTTATGGTTTGAAGAGCTCTCCAAATACAATATCATTTCATCTTCACAACAGTCCTGTGAGCTAGTTGGCAGCTAGTGTTATGAATATTGGGGTGCAGGGAGACCAGCTGGCGAACACATGCAAATCCAAACAACAAAGACAGAAAGAATATCCAAAAAACATATTGTCGGGCAACTAGGTGGCCCAGGAGATAGAGTGCCAGACCTAGAAATTGGAGGCTGTGGATTCAAATCTGATCTTAGATACTTCCTAGCTGTGTGACCTTGGGCAAGTCACTCACCCCCATTGCCTAGCCCTTCAATTCTAAGACAGATGGTAAGGGTTGCTTTTTTTTTTTTAAGCATATTAGCCATACACAGAAAGCATATACTGATGAATGAATAAATGATGACCTACTGTTAATGAGGATTATAAAGTGCTGGCTGGAGAGTAAGGTGGGTGGAGAATAGCAGAGACATTTCCCTGACATTTGTGATGATGTACAAATGATTATGCTATTCATATGCAGCAAATTAACTGTTGTAAATTTTATTTCATTACAATACTCAACTCCATTCATGTTATCTCAGACTTCAGAGCATATTTCCCATAGAGTCTGATCAGATGCTTCCGATGCATTCAGACATATTCATTGCCCCGGTTAGATTACAAACTGCACAAGGGCAAAGATAAAATTTGTACTTCTTTTCGGTCCCTAACTTGGAGTTCTTTACTTCTTTTCTTTTTTCTTCTTTTTAAACCTTTAACCTTCCATCTTAGCATCAGTTCTAAGTAGAAGAGTATCAAGGGTTATCAGGCAATCAGGGTTAAGTGACTGGCCCAGAGTCACACAACTAGAAAATGTCCAAAATCAGATTTGAACCCAGGTCTTCCCGACTCCAGGCTCTATCTGCTGGGCTACCAGTTGCCCCAGACCAATTGGGTCAATGAGACATCTCACAAGCCAGTGAACTCTGGCTGGATGCAGGGTCATTGGTGAGCTAAGTTCCCCAGGTCTTCCTGGAGGCAGAGGCAATGCCCAATTGTTCTCTTCTAACAGGGTGTTTTACCCCTTCCTTGACACATTTCATCCTTCTCTGGAAACTCAGTGAGTGAAATAGGCTTAGCCAATCGAGGAAGAAATACATGAATAGGATTTTCCCCCTGACTGAACTGAAAGCAGGGGCAAGGTAGATAGAGAACCAAGTCTGGAGTCAGGGAGACCTGAATTCAAATCCAGATATTTACTAGCTAGTGTGATCCTGAGCAAGTCATTTAACCCTTTTTCCTTCAGTTTTCCGGAAAAATGAACTGGAGGAGGAAATGGCAAACCACTCTCATACCTTTGCCAAGAAAACCCCAAGTAGGACCACAAAGAGAAATGACTGAAATGGCTAAACAGACAAAGGCTGACTATTGACTGTGTTTATAGCACATGTGTCTGAAAGAAGTTGCCTGTGTTTTCTTCTTTTTTGTTCAGGTCTTAGGACGATGGATGGGAAAGTGGAAGGGGTCTCAGGGACTGTTGGGGGTCAAGGAACTGTGGAAGGATGAGTCAATCCCTCTAAGACTATTAGGAGCAAAGAAACTATAATGCAGGCTAGGGGGTAATTGGGAGCAATTTTGCCTCCAGGGAGATTGATCTAAGATGTAGCTGAGGCTCTTTGGCGAGAGGAGTATGAAAACTGCTTAAGATTGCTGCAGAGGGTCAGCTAGGTAGTTCAGTGGATAGAGAGCCAGGTCTGGAGACAGGAAGTCCTGGGTTCAAATGTAGCCTCAGACACTCTGACCCTGGGCAAATCACTTAATCCCAATTGCCTAGCCCTTACATTCTTCTTTCTTGGGATGAATACTGGATTCTAAGACAGAAGGTAAGAGTTTAAAATTAAAAAAAGGAGATGCCAACTACCTTTTCTCTTCCTCATGGAAGCTCTTGTGTCTTTAGCTTTCTGAAATACTTTTAACGCTTTGGGAACTGCTTCTACATGGGAGTATTAGAGTATTTTTAATAAATGGACTTGAATTTTGAGCTCTGAATGACCCACTGCAGATCTGTAACCAGGAAAGGGCCATCTTGTCCAACCCCCTCATTTTACAGATGAGGAAACTGAGACCCAAGGAGGTCAAATGATTTGCCTGAGGTCACCCAGGAAATAGACATCAGAACAGGGATTTGAATCCTGTTCCTCTGAATCCATAGTGAAAGCTTTCTATACTGTACCATGCTACTGATGCCCCTGAAAGTATGGGTATTCCAACTTGCTAATTCTCTAGGACTTCAATTATTTGTGTCATCCAGCCCTTAGAGGTGAGGTCTGGGAGAGAGGACTGAGATGAACTAACATTCCTCTCTAAATTGGCATGGAAAACTAGGACTAAATATCAAATTGTATCATTTTCTCCTTTTAGTGTTACTTTTAACCATTTTTTTCTTCTCTTTAAAGACTATGGAGGGAAGAGAGGGAGCAAACGCTATAGGGTTGTGTGCTAATTTCAGAGATGGAGGTTCAATAGAAGAGTTAATAACTTGCAAAGAGCAAGTGACTCCTTGGAGCCAGCTCAAGGCAAAATTATTTAATAAGCAACCAATGTTCTAGGCCTCCAGCTTCTTTTTATTCCCTAAATGAGGTTCCTTCTCCAATATTGAGAGCCTAGTACTCATGTTTTTCTAGTTCTCAAGTTTTTCATTCACTTCGATCTACCAATACAAGCTTCATGTGAAACCTTCCCTAGGCTATTTATGTTTAAACAGGGATCAAAAACTTTAAACTAAAGGTTGATGGAATTTAAAGTATTAGCTAAGGAAGAGAAAAGGATTTAGAGAAACTCCCTTTGTCCCTGAAACCCTTCACCAGGGGCGGCTATTCCACTTATCTGACACAAGGTTAGTCCTGGTATTCTTCATCAATTCTGCCCCAGGGAGGGAGTTTCTGGTCTCTAAGCCCACCCAGGAATGGCCTCCTATGCAGTGATCTAACACCATTGGCATCTACTCTTTTTCCTCCTTGATGGGGAGAAGATAGGGCAAGAGGAGTCTATGGTAACCCAGTCCCAGGAAAGAGATTAAAATGGTGGCCTTTGAAGCAGTGCTACCATGAAGATTTCCAAGAGAAGCGTGTGCAAAAATGAGTATGGCACTCAGTCTGAAATGACAGACTTCTCCATAATCAAAACTTTACCAGGAATACCTATTCCTCTCCTAGGAATTGGGTTATTTTGAAAGGACTATCTATATTCCTTCCCCACTTTCTGTAGAGAACTCAATTGTTCCAGGCCCCTGGGGATTGACTTTTAGCATCTGTGTGAGAAAAAGCTTCTTCTTGATAGGATACATTCATTTCAATTTAATACATTTTTGTAAGTGCCTTCTATGTGCCAAGCATTGGGGACTTGATCTATGTATTCAAGGTAGCCCCAAACAGGCATCAACTATGGACATGGAGATCTTATTAGAAGTAGAGTCAGAAATAAAGGTAGCAAAAATCTTTTAGAATCATATTCGCTTTCTATGCAGGTCCTTCCTTGTCTCCTTATCTTTTCAGACAGCTATTTTGGAAGGATCTGGATCATCTCTTCCTTTTGAAAGGACTAAAAGAAATAGCTTCAGGGTAAATTTTCATGGACTGGAAGGATCAAAGAATCATAAATAAAGGGTAAGACCGGATCTCAGAGATCATCTACTCCAGTAGGGTCAAACTCAAATAGAAACCAATTCCTACCAGTCTCATCTTAACTTAAAAGACCACATTATCTCTGTTGTATTGTCTTTTTATTTATTTTGTTAAACATTTCCCAATTACATTTTAATATGCTTTAGTGGCATTATGACCTTCTGGTTATGAGTTTGATATCTCATAGGACCTGAATATGAAACAACAGGGGCCTAGAGGCATTCTGGGATAGATGCAGGAAAATGCTCTTTCTGGGTCAGCTGGGACTCAAGCAAAAACCCTTCATTGTTCAGCTGTTGTTCAAGAGGCTGTTCAAGCCTCTTGAGGTTGAGTTCAAGACCCAAACAGGGGAAGTAAGAATAGGCAACATTGACCTCAAAGAAAGAAGAACCCATGCCTTTGGCAGATGGTGAAGAATAATGGCATAATACCCACATAAATGAAATATTGCAAAAACTCCAAGTCGTCACTAGTCATGGTGGATGATAAAATTCCCTAGAGGAAAGATGGTAGCCAATCAAGAGGAAAAGGTCTCTTGATACTCTTGAGCTCCTATATGTTTTGTAAATTTATAAATATAAAATATATAACACAAATATACACACATATACCCACACATGTACATACACATAGGCAAAGCATGTAATACACACATGTACATGTACACACCATGATGTATACCCATACACGCAATTACACCTCTTCTATATTTGAAGCTTTGGGAGCCTGAGAGGCTGTAAAGGAAACTGCTGGTGATCTTCGGAGGAGTACCAATTTCTGGAGGTCTCAGATTCTACTTGTATAGGGGCAATATGATCAATCAGTGAAAGATCCCCAAAGTGTCAGAAGAGTGCCTCTGAAACAAACATTAAAAAGCTGACTAACTGGGGCAGCTAGGTGGCTAGTAGATAGAGAACCAGGCCTGGAGACAAGAAGTTCTGGATTCAAATTTGGCTTCAGATACTTCCTAGCTGTGTGATCAAATCACTTAACCCCAATTGCCTAGCCCTTACCACTCTTCTGTCTTGGACTCGTACCTAGAATCAATTCTAAAACAGAAGTGGGGTTGTTGTTATTTTTAAGTTGGTTAATTTGCTTGATATTTCATCCTAAAGTTAATCTTCAATTATCTGTGCTAATATGGGGGAATGGTAGCCCAGATAAAACAAAATAGGAGTAATCCAAAAATCACTTACACAGTAGTATAATTTCTGATAGAGTAGGAATAATAATAAATAGCTCAATTTAAATCACACTTTAGTTGTTATAAATTGCTTTTACATACATTCTCATTTTAGTATCATCACCCCTGGTAAGCGATTATTGTTCATATTTTACAGTTTGGGAAGGGAAGGAAAACTGAGGCTAAATAGCTAAGACTCAATAATTCCTCTGAGGTCATACAATCAGTAGTCAAGTTGGAATCAATACTGGAGCTGGAAAGGAATTCAGAGGTTTATCTCCCCAGATCGTGCCTAGAATTTTAACCCAAGCCAATTGACTCAAAGTCCTGTATTTTTTTTTCCCCATTTTACAATGGTGCCTCTTTGACCACCCTAAAAACATAACAACCTCATACTAGAAAAGCTTGATACAACACAATTTACAAAGGAAGTGTTAAGTTTGTTCCTTAAACCCTGCTTTTTAAAAGTTTCTTTTGTATTTGATTTGAATATCCAGTATAGTATTTAAAATAAAACAAAACATCGTTATCCTATAGTCCTCATTTTGTCTGGTACAAAAATATATTAAAATGAAATTGGATTCCTAGAATACACACCTGTTGACAGTGGCATTGAGGGTCAACTCCTGAAAGTTTAAATGTACTATAATCCACCACTGTGAAATAAGCTTCAACAAAATCTGGCCACTCTAAAGAAGCCTTTAGTTCTAAACTGTTAAAACTTTCTAATACTTGCCAAAAAAAACAGTGTTGCTCTTCAAAGGTTAGACAGTGATCTCTCTTGGTTTATGGCACCTGGATTCCTGCAGGGTATCCCATTCTAGGAATTCAGGTCCATAAATACAGAGAATGGATTTCCACCTTTCTTTACCCTATTGAGAAAAACCTTGCATTATACTAGATGATCCCTTAACATAGTCTGTACTCCTGATTACTCTTCAGGGTACCCATCTCACCACTGAAAGTCTCATCCAGTGTTGTTGTGAAACAGTGTCTTCATCCATTCTCTCCAGAGAGACTCTTTGCATGTATCACCAAGGGCTCTTTTGTTTTACAGGATATTGATCTTACTGTGTCTTCCTGTAGAATAGAGGGCAGAATCAAGGCCTCTTCCTCTATAAAACTACACTGCCCTTTCAGTAGGGACCTCTGATTATCCATTTCAGGTTAGAACACTGACCCTTAATGTGGTTTGGGATAAGTAGAAAGTCAAGACATTCTTGGCCCATGTTGGTGAACCTCTGGCACACTTGCTGGAGTGGTTGCTCCCTTCTCCCCCTCCACACACACACCTGAGGATATTTCTCCCATCACCTGTCCCTCTGCCCAGCAGCCCAATGGGAGCACTTCCTCTCTCCCCGATCTGGGATAGGGAGATGGGGTTCACATGTGGTGTGAAGATTGCTATTTGAGCACACAGTCTCTAAAAGGTTCACCATCACTGTCTAGGCAAACAGACAGATGTTCCTCAAAGATTTAAGCTATGAACTGATGAACTTAGCACCTCAAGTAAGGGACATTTACTTTAAAAACATCAGTCTCACAACTTGTGGAGCTTACTTAGCGAGTCCTAGGGAATGCTAGAATAGCTATTCCTTAAGTATAGATCCAGTCTTGGGCTAGGGGTTTTACTGGGGTGTCTCCACCATCTCTGCGTGTGCGTGCGCACGTATGTGTGTGTGTGTGTGTGTGTGTGTGCGTGTGTGTTGGGGAAGAGGGAGTACTTAGCTATTACTTTATGTTGAACCAAGGTTACATAGTATTTAATGTTTGGGGTATCTATATCCAGATAATTTAAAAATTAGTTTCAAAAACCCTACAATAATTTATGAATGGGACTTCTATGGTCATAGTTGAAGGCAAGAATTCTTTAGTAACTGTACTGAAGAGACTGGAGGTCTGTGGAAGATCCTGGGGAGGAATATTAAATAGTAAAAATGAAAAAAAGAACAAAATCTGCAAAGGTGATAGGAAGAGGCAGATGGATTCACAGTTTATAGACAGAAAAGCATTTTGACTCAGCTTTGATTATAAATTAGTCAAATGCAATGTAAATCAAAGAAATGCAAAGGAGACTGCAGTTACTTGAGCCTAAGGGAGATTTGCATCCATTTTTTTCATAGATGAGAAGAACCTTGGATCAAAGCCCTATATCTTTCATCTCTCAATTCTACAATAGCATGAAGTCACCACACAGAGTCCAGCAGAATAGTTTGGAAGAGGAGAGGGTCCTCTAGACATTTATATCCATCAACCTCCATCCTCCATTATTTAGAATTCTATGGACTTTTGAACAATATGATAATGGGAAAGATATTCCATTAAAGATCTGCTTGTATGCTTCCTCATGATTTAGAAATGATCCTGGGTTCTTAGACTAGGTCAATAAAAGGCCTCTTGGGTCCTGCCAGGTCATTCAAACTGGAGCAAGCAAAGGACTATATGTCTGACATCCAAAGATCAGCCTAGTTACTAAAGCTCATCACTGTGGGCTGGTAGGTACCTGGATCTCTTGATTTTTTTTAATGTATCCAACAGTTCACAAAGATTGCCTAACAAGGTAAGGAGAAGCCAAAGTCTGCAGCAGTGGAGAGCATATGCATACTGATGAAATAATAGATCCTCAAAATATTGAAAGAGACTACAGGTAATAATAATAACTCTCATTATACTGGATATAAAGTAATAGAAGAAACCAGTAGGCTCAGGATCAGTCTACAGCCCTCAGATAAAACCACTTCAAAAATCTTAAAACTCTAAATATATATTGAGTCTAAAAAAATCAAAATATCAATTGTTATCATAGTCATTCTTCCTCTTCCATGGCTTCTTTGGGCAAGCAAGGAGACGGTCAGGTTTGAGGGTGTCAGTAATAGAATACCTATAGGAGGAATAGATCGTAGAGGTAGTAAAAAGGCTTCAAAATGTTATTTAGTGTTTGTTCTTGGTATGTGTCATAAGTGACTGTGAAGGAGGCAACTGCATGGCTCAGTGGATTGAGAGCCAGGACTAGAGACAGGAAGTCCTAGGTTTAAATCTGGCCTCAAACACTTCCTAGCTGTGTGACCCTGGAAAAGTCTCCATTGCCTAGCCCTTACCACTCTTCTTCCTTGGAGCCAATACACAGTATTGACTCCAAGATGGAAGGTAAGGGTTTTATAAAAATTAAAAAATTACGTGACTGTTCAAGAAGGTCCAAGGCAAAGACTTGGGCAAGGCCAGTGAGGCATGACAGAAAGTATGGCATACCCTCAAACAGTCATAACCAGGTGATCATTACTACAGACAAAAGGAGAGACAGGATGCCATGGAAGGAGAAGACAAGGATGTCCAGATACAGAATATAGATATAAAATCTAAGTAAGCAAAACTGAGAGCTAGACTGGGAAAAAGACCACAAGCAGAAGCAGAACCTAAATGTATACTCAGAGACAGATACCCAAAGTTCCATGATAGGCTGGGGAAAAAATTAATTAACATGGAATCTAAGTATATAAACAAGAGTGGAACTCCAAAGACAAGTGTAAGGCTATAGACCTAAAAGGGAGTACAGGTAGGGAGATTACAAAGATTATCCACCTACGAATGTAACTAGGGTTTGACTATTGATCATAGGACAATGTCTGTTTGCCCACTTCCCTGGTTTTAAGCACCTTCTTGTTGTGAGTAGATAAGGATAATCAATTATGTAGAATTCAGAGTACATAATTCCCTACTTGTGTGACTTTCTTCATTCTTCCTACTGATATTATATGCATTTGTGGAAATGTGTGACCCAGGACTATATGGGAAAATGTCCTAGTGCTATTTCTATGCGATTTTAAACTTTTGTTTTTGTTTTTGTTTGCTTTGAACTAATTGTGTCCTCTGGTGTGCTAGTCAAAAACTGAACACATTGATAGGATACTTTAAGACATGATTTTGAGTGAATGCAGACCACAGTATATCTTGAACTTAATAGCTTTTATTGGGGGCAGGAATCAGTATGTGATGGTATCTCCAACTTCTACAAAAAAATATATTAGCAAAAGCCATTCCATAATAGATAAATGGTCAAAAGATATGAACAACCTTCAAAAGAAAAAATGCAAATTTAAATAACCATAATTTTAAATGTTTGAAATAAACAATAATAAGAGAAATGCAAATCAAAACAAGCTTAAGGTTTTATCTCAAACCTAATTTGCCAAATTTCTAAAAGATGGAAATAATCAGTGTAGGAGGATCTATGGGAAGACAAAAGCATTAATATACTGTTGATGGACCTATGAAATGGTATGATCACTATGAAAAACCTCTTGAAATTATGCAAGAAAGTCACTAAACAGTTAATATCTTTTGACTTAGAGTTACCACTACTAGATACATATATACTAAGGAGGAAATAGTCCTTAATACCAAAATATTTATAGTAGCTTTAATTATTAACAAAAAATGGAAACAAAGTGAACGCCCATTGGCTGGGCAACAGATAAATAAGTTGTGTATAAATTAAATTGAATATTAATTATGTTATAAGAAAATACAAATATGGGGAATTCTGAGAAATTTTGGAGGACATACATGAAAATAATCAATCAATACGTTATTTATTAAGGTTTAATCATGAGTCAGACATTGTTTCTAGGCACTGGAGATACAGACAAAAAATGAAACAGTCCCCACCCTCAAGGAGCTTACATTCTAAAGAGGGTTGAGAGGGTCTATATGTGTGTGTGTGTGTATGCATAGAGAATATGCATATATATGTGTACAGAAAAACAAAATAAAACATACAAGGTACTGTTGGAAGGAAAGGCACTAGCAGCTAAGGAAACTAGTATAAATCTAATGCAAAAAATAATGCTTGAGTTGAGTCTTGAAAGGGATTTCAAGGGACAGACGTGGGGAGGGAATACATTCTGGGCATGAAGGAAAACCAAGGAAAAAGCAGAAATGAAAGATGGATTTTTGTTTGCGAAACAATAACATCAACATCAACAAAAAGGCCAGGTTGGTGGGAGCTCAGAGCACTTGGAGAAGTAATATGTAAGAAGGCTAGAAAGGCAGACTGGAGAAGGGCTGTAAGGAACTTTAAATGCCAAACCTGGAGATAGTAAGGAGCTACTAGAGTTTATTGAGTAATGTGGTTTTATGATCAGATTCCCCCTCTTTGGAAAATCACCTTAGCAGACTTGTGGAAGATGGATTAGAATGGAGAATAACTTGAGCTAGCAAGACCAATTAGGAGCCTGTTGCAATAGTTCAGGTAAGAAGTGTCAAGGCAGCCAACTCATTAGGTCCTCATTATAGATGTGTTCATGGAGCAAAAAGGAAAGAAGCAAGAGATGATGGGAACACATGAATTGGCAAGTTACTGGATTTGGAGGGTAAGAGTGAAGAGTTAATGACACTAAGTTTGTTAACCTCATTGATTCATATGACACAGTACCCTAGCCAGAAATAAGAAAGTTCAGGAAAGGGGTAGGTTTGGGGCAAAAGATAACTTTTTTTGAATGCTAAAATGAGATGCCTGTTGAAGAACCAATTACAAATGCCCAATAGGCAGTTAATATGGAACTCGAACTTAGCGGAGAGACTACTTAAGAGTTCATGCATTGCTCCAGGAATAATTTACATAGAGATGACTCTTAAACTCATGGGAACTGATGAAGTCATCAAATACAAGAGCAGGGAGAGAAAAGAGAGAATGGTGCAAGACAGAGCTTTAGGATGCATCCAAAGTTAGGAGAAGTACCTTTGATTGATGATCAAGTAAAGACTAAAAAGATGTCATCAGACACAGAGGAAAGCCAAGAGAGAGCAGTGTTATGAAAACCCAGCAGGTCAATAGTGTCACATGCTATAGAGAGATCAAGAAGAAGGATGGTTGAGTTTAAGCCTTCAGACCTGGCATTTAAAAGATTACTGATAATTTTGGAGAAGGTAGCTTCAACTGTACAGTGAGGTTAAAGCCAGATTGCAGAACATTTAGAAGAGAGGAAGTGAAAGCAATGAGAGTAGACAGCTTTTTAAAGGAGATTGGTTTAAAAACGGAGGATAAATTATAGGACAAAAGCTGGTAGGAATTGCATGGTCTAGTAACCTTACAGTAGTCTAGCATTTTTTTAAGGATGGAAGAGACTTGGATGTATTTGTAGACATCAGGTAAGGAAGTAATAGAAGAAAATTAGAGGTGGGGAGGGAATGATAGGGGATGGCAATCTGCTGGAGGAGGTGGGAGGGTGTGGAATTAAGGATACATGTAGAGGGATTGGCCTTAATGAAGCCACCTAGTTATCAGAGACTACACTAAAGAACTAAAGTAAAACAAGGCAGAAACAAAAGAATAATATTCATGATATAAACAATTGACATCAAGGAAAACGACAATAAAAGGCATCAGAATTCAGAGTCATGTAATAACCAATCTTGATTCCAGATGGCTCTTAATGAAACATACTTCTTTCTTCTTGAAAGAAAGGAGATGGACTGTGGATACAGAATCCTACATGCACTGTCAGATGTGGTTGATGAATTTTTTTTCTATAACCTCTTTCTTTTTGCTACAAGAGAAAGTTCTGAGAGCCAGAGTTCAAATTATGTAAAAGAAAACCAATTTCAAAAAATAAAGTGACCAGATAACAAATCCATTTTGCCTGATGACCAAACCCAGAATATGGGGAAAAAATCTTTAGCTGCCAGAGATTCCAAAAGGCTAGCACCAGCTTCTAACTTCCTAATCCAAGCATTCTGCGCACACTGTAGTAAAGATAGATTAGTCAAAGAAAATATTAACAATGAACATTAAATATTCTGCCACAAGTAAATTAAAGTAACCAGGTTCCAAAGATACCTGAGAGTTTCCCCAATGCCACTTAACATCCAGGAGTGAAGAGTCTTCTACCAGGGAAGCTTTATTCAAACTACATTCATTTTGTACCACTCCTCTGCAGGATCTTCTCTTGACAGTGGCTTATCTTACTCTCACAATGTTGTGGGTAATAATTACTAATAATTATACAGCACTTATTATGTGCCAGATACTGCTCTAAGTACTTTACAATTATTATCTCATTTGAGCTTCACAACAACCCTGGGGGATAGGTGCTACTACTATACCTATTTTGCAGATGCAAAGGTTAAGTGACTTGCCCAGGGTTACACAGCTAGTAAGTATCTGAGTCCATTTGAACTCAGGTCTTCCTGACTCTAGGTTCAGTGCTCCAGACATTGTACCACATAGCTGCCTAAATATGGTACCAGGAGAAGCCCCAGTTTCTCTGCTAGTCATAGGAATTACTATACATCTTTCCTATAGAAAGCAATAAGGATTTTTTCCATATTAGCGCTCATCTTCTTTGTTTACAATTACTTTTTAGACACACTCAGAGATGCATCCAGCAGTTAGGGTCTTTATGTAAGCTTGGCATAGTCTCTCTTCCTTGGCATATACAGTCATCCAGCATCTCACCAATAATTTATTGTTGTTATTCAGTTGATTCAGTCATGTCCAACTCTTCATAAGCCTGTGGACCATACTTTCCATGGGGTTTTCTTGGCAAAGATACTAGAGTGGTTTGCCATTTCCTTCTTTGGTAGATTAAGGCAAATAGAGGTTAATTGACATGCCCAGTCACACAGGTCTGAGGCCATATTTGGACTCAAGTCTTCTTGACTCCAGGTCCAGTGTTCTATCCGCCAAGCCATCTAGCTGCCTCAGTCTTTATAATATTCTCACATAAATGCACACCATCATTCTTTGTAGTTCCCTTTCGATGGCATTTATTTCTGTCATATTTTGGACAATATGGCTATCACAGACACTATCTTTTTAACTCAGAGTGATCTGTATCTGAACCTAACTCAAGTTATCCTTCCAAGCCTTCTAAGAAGTAATGTTTCGTTCCCAAAGAGCCACATGCTCCCTGCCCAACCATCTCGGTATTCTGCAAATCAAGCCCAACACAAGAAGCAAAGAGCCCTCAACAATCACTGTGGATAACCTAAGAAATACTTTTGCATGTATTTCCACAAATCACAGGATCCAGTCTTTAAAAATCTAACAAACTTTGAAATTGTACTCTAAGACTATAGGCATTTCAGATTCTATAAGATGAATTTGTTCTAGTCAAGACCTAAGGGAGCAAATGGCAAGTCTGAGATAACCACTCACAAGTAAAAAATTGGAAGTCAGGTGGAGACAGCAACATAGAGGCTTCTGCTGGTTACCTGCCCACACAACGAGTTCTCAGAGGTGACATGTGCTAGGATAAGAAGAGTCCAGAGGCTAGAACTTCCTAGTGCCTAGCAACCTTCCTCACAAATGCACAAAAGTAAGAGTGCTAGTCTTGAAGTCAGGAAGTCCTAAGTTTGATTCCTGATTCAGCTACCCACTAGTTGTAATATGCTGGATAATCTCTTTCAGCCTCAGTTTCTTCATCTGTAAAACAGGTACGTAGGTGATTGGGCAGCTATGTTTCATGGTGGATAGAGTCAAGAAGACTCATCTTCCTGAGTTCAAAGCTGGCCTCTGACACTAACTAGTTGTGTCAGCCTGGGCAAGTTACTTTAACCCTGCTTTTCTCAGTTTTTGTAAAATGAGTCAGACAAGGAACTGACAAACCACTCCAGTATCTTTGCCAAGAAAATCCCAAGAGTCAGACATGACTGCAAAATGACTAAAAAAATGAGGATAGTAATAGTACCTAGCTCACAGAGTTGTAATGAACAGCAAATGGAATAACATATGTAAAGTGCTTTGCATATCTTAAAGCTCTATCTAAATGTTAGCTATTATAATTAAAAGAATACCCCTTCATTTACCCACTCATTCATTATTAATTAGCGGCCCATTAATTATGTAATTAAGTCACATTTTGTACATAAAAGAGAGAAATAAAATTTGAATGCTAAAAATGAGCTAGATGTTGAAAGGAATGTAGAAAGAACGTCCTTAAGTAAAATGTAAAAGAGTACATTTTGTTTATGTTAGATACTAACACTCTTGAATGTTTAACTAGGGGCTAGACACAATTCCCAAAGCTGTTGCAATCGGTGTCCATCAGTAAATGAGAAACAGTGCTTTCTCTTATTGGATCATAGGTTTAGACCTGGAAGGACCTTAAAGGTCATCTCATCCATCCCTTTTATTTCCCAAATGAAGAAAATGAGGATTAGAAAAATGACTTGACTTGTTCAACATCATAGGTAGTAAGTGGCAATGCTAAAATTCTCATCGTAGTTCCCTAACCCCGCATCCTGTACCCTTTTCTTGTATACCTTTTTGTCCATGAAGAAGACATCACAAAGGAACTAGTTGTAGGTCGAGTTAACAGATGACAGACAGGGCAATACTTTAATGTAGGTAGGAAAGCATATTTCCAACTTGAGGCTGACCTAGGGAAATGAGATCCCATTTCACTAAATGTCTTCTTCAGGCTGACTGAGCAAATGAAATGAGTGGGTGGGTGAGCATCCACGTGACCAATTCCCAGAATGATGATGATTACTACAAAATCAGAGCACTACTAATTAAAAGATTCTCTGGCTTGAAAGACCAAATATCACAAAATAGATGTCAGAGCATAGTCATGTGATCCCCTTTCCCTCTTTGCACATATCAGTCTTGCCTATTCATCTCTTTGTACTTTGGGGACATCCATATTCCCTTCCTCTTTCCATCAGGCTTAGAATGATATCTCATTGGAACAATGGCAAAGTAGGGATAACTAGAGAAAGGGGATGGGGAACTTGTCTCCTGTCCCTGTAGGTCCAGGCATCTCCCTGTGGTCTTTTATCCAATGAAACTTAGAACATCCCATCTCTCAAGCAGCTCTTCTTCTCCAGCACAGTAACCTGGGGTTATTCAGGATCAGAATCATGGAGTGGATTGCTATGCAAAGGTAAATCAAAGCCTGCCATCCCCAGTACCAAGACTTCAAAGAGGGCAAGATGTTTGAAGCATTTACCATTACTGCAAAAAAATAGGAGGCAAAGAGAATGGAGAAAGAGATGAGAGTCTTAAGAGCCTTCGTGTGAGCCTGGAACCTGAAGCCCCAGAGGGCAGAATCACTATGTAGCATCTTCTTTCTGTGTCTTTCCAGGGAAGTGATAAGGAAAACCATAGCGATGGTGAAGATAGCTGCTGGAACTGATGAAGAAACTACTTTCAGAGGGAAAAAGTAATATGTTTCCAATTGTCTTCTCAAATCTTCCATAGAAGAATTCTCAGATAGAAGACTCTTCACTGAGTAGATATAATAGATATAATGGTTACCTATGAAGAACAGGAAGGCAGTCATCAAGCTGATGCCAAAGGAGCCAAACAGTAGCCAGGTCACAAACCTAGAGATCCTCCATTTCAGCCAGAGGACAATAGGGTAAGTGAAGGTGGTGATTTTCACACAGTAGAAGACACTGAGCAAGGCAGAGGACCATAGAGAGACAGCGTTTAAGAAATCCCAATGGAAGGCTAAGTACTGATGTACAGGGTTGTATGGGAAGACCATTGGATAGAGCAATATGTACAGGTTTTTTCCACATACCACCCACTGCAAGAGGAAGCGAGAGGCACTCAGGCTCGTCAAGATCTTATTAACTGGAGACAGTGTCCCACACTGTGCCCATTCCTTGCCCAGCACTATAAGGATATAGCCATTCTCCATAATCAGTATCAGACACAGGAAGTAAAAAAAGGCAATTAAGGTAACCACATCCTTCTCAAGCTTTATGTCTTCACTGAACATTTCTAATGCTGACAGCTTGGTTGCTTTAAGCAGGAGACAAATCTTCAAAGGATCTTCTGGTTAGCCTCCTCTGAAAAGATTGTTGTAACTAGGAGTGAACTTTCAGCTACCTTTCTTCCCAAATGCTCAGGTTAGGCCAGAGAAGAGAATGCAGACAATCTGATGAGAGGGAGAGAGGGGTTCTTTCACCTCAGAATGAATGCAAATCTCCCCAAGATTCAATTACCAAAGTTCTCAGTAAATGCCATTGATTTGCCTACCCTTCCCTCTTTCCTCCTAGCTAGTCAACATCAGCAGAGATATGACATGAGGGCACTGGGTACAAAATCCTGTACATCGGAAAACTATGTTACTTCTCTGCTGCAACACTATAATGTCTTCTCCCAGGGGCTCTCACACCTGGTCAACTCCTGTCAACATCTTCCAAAATCTTACATTGATCTCTGTCTCCAATGATCTAACCTTTACCTCTTTAACATGTTTCTCTGGGTCACTTACATTCATGGACCATAATGCCCCTACTTATTTCTTCTAGCATAAGAAATATAAGAACCAAGAAAGAACCAGATTCCAGTTCCTTTTGATGTTCTAATGAGGAGGGAAGAAAACCTTCTCTAGAAACCTAGTTATCTTCTCCTACAAATGGCCTCACCAGAATTTTCTATTGTAAGGGAACACAAGACTCACAGCATCATCAACAGAATCACTTAAAATAGAATTCAATAACTTTTGTTATGACCTCTTCAGGATGCTGAGGATTAAGCTTCATAAAAACATAAAGGAGTATTTGAGATTATCAGTTAGGCATAGCTACATTTCATGTCTGCTCTACATGTTATCCAAATAGCTCTCAATCATTCTGCTAATGATCCGATGAAAAAAATCATCTTCCTATCAGTCAGCTGGAGCTGACTCTAGAACCCTCAAGACCACCTTCACGTCCCTCTCAAGGTTATTCATTCCCAAATTCAAAAAAGGAAACACAAAGTATTAAAAATAGCCGGGGTCCAGCCTCAAGTTCCCCTAGTGGAAGCTCCCTACTCTAGACGGGAAAGCACACCTCTTAATTTTCCTTGTGATGGGCAATGGACATCAAACTTCATATATGCTGTCAGACTCCACTGTTATGTTGCTTAATTTTATTAATTTGCTTTCCCCACCTTTTTAAAACAATTCTTTGTTACCAGGTACGGCTCAATGAGTAAGAGAAATCAAGGGATACATTTTTTTTTAAAAAAAACACATTTTTAAAACAAAATGTCAATAAGAAATTTCTTAAAAATTAAAAATAACTTCCTATAGTCTCCAGAGAAAGGGACTGGAACATGTATGCCCATTGCTAGTGGAGAGAATGAACAATTACGACAGCTGTTTCTCAGTGCTTCTCTAAGGTCCCATGGATCTTCCAACCCACCAGGTACATGAGCTACATTGACAACATTACTCCAATTACTCTGATAGCAATGGTAATTGGGAGACCTTCTAGCTTTGAGTTGAGGAAGATGAAAATATAGAAGGCTTGGCTTGACTACGGTAATATGAAAGTTTATCTGAACATGTAAGTAGGTAGTATAGACCTATGGATCTCCTACCAAGTATCTAAATCAACATTTTCTAAGGCTACCTAGGTAAGATGTAGATAATGTATAACAAAGATAACAAAGAAAAAGAAATTCCCCAATGAGATATGCCATGGTTTTCTTATTTTTATTTCCATTTATTTATTTGTTTATTTGTTACATTAAAATACCCAGTTAACTCCTCCTCCTCCCATTAATATATATATGCATATCATATACAACTATGTCTTACTTATTTCTATTTACCAGTTCTTTCTCTGAAAGTGGACATACACAAGTCATTCTTCTAACAATATTTCTTTTGCTGTATATAATGTACTTTCATGTAAATCTTTCCATGTTTTTTTTTTTCAAAATTAACCTGCTTGTCATGTAGTAGTATTCCAACACAATCATATGCCACAACTTGTTTAGCCTTTGGAGATGCATTGTGGGAAGATGGCTGAATAAGACAGAAGATGACCTCAGGCTCCAAATTCCTCCCCAAATAATTTAAAATAGTGCCTCTGAGTGAACTTTATATGCTCAGGACTTTCTTATGAGAGAACTCTGCCACAGTGAGGTGTACATCATTTAAGTAATTGTTAAGTATGGCCTGGGCCTGCCCCATCTATTCAGTTCCAGCTAGGTTTGCCTATTTGCCCTACCTAGAACTATAGTGTCCAGAAGGAGCTAGTCTCTCTGGATGGAAATTCAATTAAAATATAACTAAAGGAAAATATTTTAGACATCTTGGCCAAGATAATACTGTCTCCATTTTTATATAATGAGATGTTGGTGTTAAAGTTCTTTGATATTGTATAATAGTTTTGGGGATCTTCCATTTCACAAATGAGAAGATTGAATGAACAAAAGCCATCACCTCCAGAAAGAAAAAAATGGTTAGGAAGTTAGGAAGATCAGATAAAATCAGAAGATTTGAGAATACTCATGTAGTAGTAAAGAGCAGGCATGGGGAAAATTCAAGCAAAAAAAATTTTTTTAAATCATGAATTACAGGATGCATGAATTGGAGATGCTTTAGCCATTCCAAGAAACAATAATTTTATCATAGGATCATAGATTTAGATCTGGAAGAGATCAGGTATATCTAGATGTCTAGACAGATACTCTAATCCAACTCTCATTTTACATGTAAGCCCACATCAATGAAATGGCATCCATATGTAGAACCCAGAAAGTCAGAATTAAAAATCCAGAATCATGTATATTATAGTGAAACAGGCTTGTCTGTAGGAATTCCTAATTTACAGACCTTTGGCTTCCAGACCTCCCCCCTTACCTGAAGGAATTCCCTCCAGACCTTCCCCCTTATCTGAAGGAATTCCTACCTGACCTTCCCCCTTACCTGAAGGAATTCCCCTTCCTGACCTTCCCCCTAATCTGAAGGAATTCCTTCCAGACAACCCCCCCACCACCTTATCTGAAGGGACTGCCCACCTCCCAGACCTCTCCCCTGCTGAGCCACCTACCTTGGAGACATCCTCCTATCCTGCCCCCTGCTGCCTACCACTCTATAAATACCCAGCTCAGGAAAAGGTCTCTGTCTCACATCAGACTTACAATGTGAGACCCGTGGTTTAAACTAAGACAATAAAGTCCCTTTGCATCTTGCATTGGCGGTTCAGACTCAATTACTGGGATAATTCTTGGGGCACATCACATAGATATAAACTGAGATGTACTCAGACTATTTGATTCCAAATTGAGTGCTCTTTCTATTACAACACAACTACAAAAGTGTTCATGTCATTCCCCTAATCAAAGTCCTTTGACACTTCCTGGTTTTCTAATATTTAGGACCTTTAGCTTGCAAAATCTGGTACAACCTAACTTTCTGGTCTTATCAACCACCAATCTCCATCATATACTCTTTTCCAGTCAAATTGAATTGTTCTTTGGCCATAGAACATACAATCTCCTGCATCTAAGATTATGTTTGTGCTAGTCCCTAAGCATGGAATGCCCTCCCAACCTATCTCTCCTTTTTAAAATTCTAAACATCCTTCAAGGCTAGGCTCAAACAACAGCTCACAGTTACCTGATGTCTCTAATGTTTTAGAATTCTTTTCTTCACATTAATGCTTTGAGGTAAGTAGTTTAACCTTTACTACCCATATTATATAGAGGAGGAAAGTGAGGCAGAGAAAGACTGATTGATTTGCCCATGATCACACAACTAGTAAATCTAGATTTGAACAAGTCCTGATTTCAAGGCTGGTGCTCTTTCCATTACACTATGTGCATTTCCAATTATTTATGAAGCTTACCCAGATCCCCCTCTGCTAACCAGAAGGGATCTCTCCCTCTTCAAAATGTTTATTGCACTTTGTACTTATAGTTATTTACATACCTGCATAAACTTCTTTCCTGTATTGTAAACTCTTTGAGATCAGGGACAAAGTCTTAATTGTCAGCAAATCTCTTAACCCCTAGCAAAAAATAAGATTCCCTAACTGTGCTACAGTTCTCCAAACATTCTTTTTCACAAATGGCACAAGAGTAATTGCATTGAGTCTCAAAATACTACAAAGACTCCTGCCTCAGGGACATCCACAGTAATGCGTAAGAGGTTGATCTAACCATAGAAAACTATTATATTTACACGAATGCAGCCCAACATTGAATTAGCTTTTTTTTGAAGGCTGTTATATCATACTATTGACTCATATTGATCTTACAGTCCACTAAACCCCCAGGGTCTTTTCCCATGAAAACTACAGGCTAGCCACATCTTCCCCTTCCAGTACCTATGCAATGGATTTTTTTTTAACCCATATGCAGGCCTTCATATTTATCCTTGTTAAATTTCATTTTGTGACATTCAGCCCATCATTCAAGCCTACCAAGACTCTTAGATTCTCTCTCAGAATATACCCACAGTTAGTTCAAAAACAGACTGAAATTCTTCATATGTTCCAAAATATTCAGAGCAGCCCTTTTTGTGGTAGTGAAAAACTAGAAACAAAGTGGGTGCTCAATGATTGGGGAGTGGCTGAAGAAATTGTGCCATATGAGTATAATAGATAGAATGTTATAGTACTAGAACAATCTATATGAGGACTTCAGAGAAATATGGGAAGTATGAATTGTTACTCAGCAAAGTAAGCAGAACCAGAAAAATAATGTATACATGGCTAGAGCACTGGCCTTGAAACATCAGGCTTCACATCCCACCTGTGACATTGCTAGCTCTAAGTTATTTCTGGAAACCTTAATTTCCTCATCCATAAAATGGGCATGGTCATAATAACTGCCTCCATTTATTTCACAAGGTTGTTGTGGGGTTCAAATATAAATATGCACAAAATACTCTGACAACCTTAAAACTCTACATAAAGTTTATGTTTACCATCATTGATATTTTCATTATAGTATTATAAATAAAATCAACATTAAGGTCAATAGAACTCTGACCAGTCTGATGAAATGGGGTTAGGGTTATAATGTGGATGGAGGTTGTATGGATCTAGAATGTATTATTTACTCTCAGAAGAGGGAGATATATATTGGTTTTGCTTCAATGTTTTCTTTTGATACAGAGTCCCTTCAACAAATTTAAATATGCTTAACTTTCACTCCCCATCCAGTCCTGGTTTTGAATGACCTTTTCCTTTTATATATCCTAATAAACGTGGATTGGAATCATTCCTTTGCCCCATCCTCCCCCTCTGCCACGCATACATATCCTAGAGTCCTGGAGTTGGATTATGTCCCCCTTCCAGCTCCTTCCCCTCAGACCTGAGGTTGGATTATCGGTCATTAAGTACTTCTAGAATGTCAACACCAACCATAGCACATTACTTCTGCCCAGTATCTTGTTAGGAAGATAGAGCTAACAGGTACAGAACAATAAACGAACAATACAAAGCAGCCCATCATTACCCTGATGTATATGTCCCAGATGTAATCTTTGGAAGGAAAGCAAATGTCCGGGGATCTTGGGGGCCAAGGCCCTTAATCATGACTTTGCCCTCATCCCACCCGCACTGCCTTCTGCATCTCTCCCTCCTCCAACAAAGAAAAGAATACTTAAATGTGAAACCACACGGGGCCCCCAGACCCAAACTGGGAATTTGTATCCCTATTCCACGTTTTCCCTGAGGAGACCCCACACACTCTCAAACTGGGCAGGGGGGCTGCTGGAGGGATGGGCATCGGGACCGTGGGAAGCAACTGAAGGGGAATGGGAGAGACTGAGCCCGAGTCATCCAAAGAGCCCACGAGCTAGATTGAGCATGGAGCCTGAAGGGAGAGCAGGAGCGTGAATCTGGGTGCAGGTAGCGGGCAGGGGGCAGAGGGCGGGGAGAACCGGGAGCAGCCAATCCCCATCCCCACCCCCTCCCATCGCAAAGGGAGCTGAGCGGAGCAGGGCTGGGGCGGGGGGAGCCAAGTGGCGGCGGCGGCGGCGGCGGCGGCGGCAGCGGCAGCGGCGACGGAGGCTGCTGGAGGGAGGGATGGAGGAGAAGGGAGGGGGGAGCGGAGCCGGAGCCCAGAGAAGACGGCGGCGGCGCTGCAGAGCGGCTGGGGCGGCGGCACGGCCCCGGGTGCTCCCCCCAGCGCCCGCCCAGCGCCTGTGAGGGCCCCGGCCCCGGCCCCCCGGAGTCATGGGCTGCATCGGCTCCAGGACTGTGGGTGGGTACCGCGGCGGGGGAGTGGGCGGGGGCTGGGCTCAGCCCCTCTCAGCCTGCTCCCTCAGCCTTCCCCCCTCCCCCATCTTGCTCCCCTTCACCCCTCTTCATCCCTCTCTCCATCCTTCTCTCCCTCCGCCCCCTCTGTGCCTCCATTCCTCTCTCCATCACTCACCTCTCCCTTCTGTTTCCATCCTTCTCTCACTTCATCCTTCTTCACCTCTGTTTCTCTTCCTCTTTCTATCCCTCCCTTTCTCATTTTATCCTCCCTCCTTCCAAGCCTCTGTTCCTGTCCCCATCACTCTTTCAACCTCCTCTTATTCTCTCCATCCCCCTCCTACAAACCCTATTTCCTCATCTCTCCATCACCTTAGCCTCCCTCCCTGCCTTTCTCTATTCATCCTCCTTTTCATTTCCAAAATAGTCTCTTCTAACTGCTGTCTCCCCTCTGCTTCTTGTCTCAGTTTCTCTGAATCTCTTTTGGGTTTCTCCCCCACCCTATCTACTTCTCTCTCTCTCCCCTCCATCTGTCTCCCTATGTTTTGTCCCCTTCTTGTCTTGCCCTCTCTAATGCCTTTTTTTTTTCCTCCCCCAAATTCGCTTTGTTCACGTGCATTTTCCTCTGGGGCGGGGGCGGGATCAACCCTGGGGATTCAGTAACTGAGGGAGGTGGGTGGGTTCCTTGTCCTGGGGGAATGGGGTTGGGAAGAAATGTAGGGATGGAAGAGTTTGTAGGTTTGGGGAGAGGGTGAGGAATTAAGGGGGAAACAGAGAAAAGACAGCACCTGTGTCTGTAGGGGCAGATTGGGTGGGACCCTGACTTTATGTACCTGAGGGAGTGGAGGGGGTGAAGAGGAAGGCTCCTCCTACTCTCCTCCCTTCCCTTGGCTCCTGTCTGGTCAAAGATCTCAGGAAAATTGTCCCCATATCTTTCACACAGCTTGGCAAATAAGTCTAACACTCTTCTTCAGCCTCCAAATTGTTCTCACCCCTAATTCCTAACTTCCCTTACTTATGCCCCCAGTAACCTCAGGATGAGAGAATAATCCTCAATATTACTCACATTCCCACTCTCCAGAAGCCTGGTTTCTTTGAGACCTGATTCATTTCCATGGATACCCCCTCCTCCTTTTCCCTCACCTCTTCTATCTATCCCTCTCCCTTCCTGCCCCCCTCATCTCTGACTCAGCTCTCCCTATTGCTACCAATTCAACTTCCCCATCTCCTTCTCTCCCCACCCCTAAGGATCCCTACATTAAATAAGCATATTCCTGGACCTCCAACCCACCCCAAATTTTCCCTTATTCTCTGAGATTGCTTACTCCTACACACACACACACACACACACACACACACACACACACACACACAGACACACACCCCTATACCTACACACCTTCCCAAAGGGCTCAGCTATCCTTACTGTCTTTTTTTGTCTATAGCTCCATCCTATGCAAATTATAATAACTACTATCTTAAACTGAATATTTTCTCTTTCCTGCTGAGTCCCGCCCCCAACCAAAGGGTTCCAGTGGCAGTATCAGAGCCCCAGACAGAGCTTCTCCAATAAAACATGTTTCCAGCTATCCTACTCTTCCCCCGTCCCCCAAACTAGGAAACTAGGGAGGGGACTTTGATTCTCCATGTACAATCTCCCAACCATCCCATCCTTCCTCTAGCTTCCCTCTGCCTCCTTCAGGGCTCTACCTTCCCTTCTCTCCCAACCCTTAAATTTCTTCCCATCATCAATCATTCCTCATTAATAGCTTCATCCTACCCTCCCCAAGCCCAGGCTGAACTCCTCTATCCTATCCTTTGCACTGACCACCTCATTTCTGTGTTCACCTCACTAGTAACCCCCTACTGGGAAAAAGTAGCCAATAGAAAGTTTTCTCTATGAGTTATGATAGTATGCTCTGTTTAGCTCATCTGAAGCTAAAATTCAACCTATTGTTATTACTATTGGATGTTGGGAGGAATAATAAGGATAATAAAAGAATAATAAAATAGAGGACTGGAGAGAGGGGAAGGGGATTGTAAGGCATAGATTTTTCAGCTGTGGGGAGTGAGGGTTGGAACTTGTTGGAATGGGGATTCTGAACCTTTCTACAGCAATAGGGCTGAACTGGTACCAAGATTAGATTCTGTGGTGGTGCCAGATGGAGTATGGGGGCCTAGAGGCTGAGTTTTGGCCCCTGGCTGCCTCTAGGGAATGAGGTGATTGCAGTGGATTGGAAAGGTCTGAAGGATGTTGACCAAATCAACATGGACAGCACCAGCTCCCTGCATGGGAGTAGCATCCACCGGCCATCCACTGAGGTGAGGCCTTCACCCCACCCCAACCCCACCCCAGGTGTTCCCTACCTACCATGAACTTCCTTTATGTCTCCAGTCCCCCTCTGAGATTCATGCCTTGAACCTGTAGTATAGTCTCCTACCCCTTCTTAAGACTCTCTAGGTCTTGACCTAAGAATCTCAACTCCTTTGACCCAAGAATGCACAGCTTGTTACCCTGGCAATCCTCTAGGCTAAGACCTCTCCAGGAATGTTCCAGAATCTCCTCTGCTCCCAGGGATCCCCCAGGCTCTCATCTTAGAATTTAGACCAGCCTCAATCCCCTCTTACCACATATGAGTGGCCCTGATATGGAATAAAGTGGGAGCTCTGTGGAAGGAATAATTCTACAGCCCTCACCAACAACTCTTCAAACAATGTATTCTCTTATGTCTCCTCACAGCAAACTCGAACAGATTTCTCTTGGGATGGCATCAATGTAAGTACTTGTCCTGGGGTCTTCCTGGCCTAATACTCTTTCCTCCTAATTTCCTTCTAATTTTTCTCCCCTACTGTGAGAGCAATTTACCCTTACTTTTCCTCTTCCCCTTCCCATCACCAAAAGCCCATTTAGGATTCTTGAGTTCCATTTTCACTGAGTTCCAGTGAGGAGTATAGGACCTTCTACCTCTACTTATCCTCTCTCTTCTAAATATGACCCTCTCTCTAGTCCTGTCACTCCAAGTAGTAAGATTCACTGTTCATTTCCCATTCCTTTTACCTCTTAGCCTCTCCCCTTTATACCTTCTCTATCTGGCTCAGTCTTTCAAATGTTCAGGAGTACATGCCCTCACGTGTAAATATAACACACACACTCTACCTTTTGGTTTAGAAGTCTACTTCATTTCAATTCTTGGGAAAACAGCTTCTCTCTTCCTCCTTTTTCCTAACACTGTAAATCTCATATTCCTTCCTTTGGACACCCTGAACTTTCTGCATGCATGCCAACATACACACACACACACATTTTTGTCTAACACTGACACTTATTAACAAGGTGACTTTTAGGAATATTATTTAACTTCCCTGACCTGTGTTTTCACCTATAAAATGTGGATAATAATACCTATACCACTTACATCACAAGATTTTTGTGAGAGCTCTGTTTAAACCATAAAACACTATATAAATTAGAGTTGTTATTATTGTTGTTGTTGTTGTCGTTGTTTCTCTGCACCCTCCCTCAGCTTTCCATGGAGGACACAACCTCCATCCTTCCCAAGCTTAAGCGGAACTCCAATGCCTATGGTATTGGGGCCTTGGCCAAGTCATCTTTCTCAGGTGAGACCCCCCAGACCTGGGATATACATAGCCCCATCATACACAAGGAACCTTCCTCCCAACAACCACATCTCCTTATCCTTGGTACTTATTACTTTCTCTGTCCATTTTCTATCTGGACTCCCTTTCTGAGTCTTGTACCTATCCTAACAGCCCTTTGGGAAATTGTCCCCTCATTGATAGTGTCCTGGAGTAGTCATATGTAATAGGGCTTCACTGGTTGGGGGTTATGGGTTATGGGTAGTTTGGAGAACCTGACTGGGGGCTTGGGTAATAGCCTGGAGGGAATGGGGACCTTTGGTTTCTTAGGGATCTCACGCAGCATGAAGGACCACGTCACAAAGCCTACAGCCATGGGGCAAGGTCGAGTGGCCCACATGATCGAATGGCAGGGCTGGGGAAAGGCTCCAGCTGCTCAACCACAGCACAGTCATGAGTCTGTTCGAAGGGATACAGATGCCTACTCTGATCTCAGTGATGGCGAGAAGGAGGCTCGATTCCTTGCAGGTATCCTTATCCTCATCCTGAATATCTTCAATCAATTCCCAGGCCCCAGAGATGTGTACTCAAAGTCCCAGTGGACTTCTTACCCTGACCTCTCCAATTTGAATCCTCCCACACTGGGGCTGATGCTAAGCAGAGACAGAATTATATGGAATATGAGTACCTACCTACCCTAGAATATCACTTCTGGACTTCTATTCCCTCCATGTGACTCCCTTGATGTCCTATATCTGCAAACAAAAACAAATGTTCTTCCCAGAAAGCACTGTTCAAACACAGATTATCCAAGGAGTCAGGAGGATAGTAGTGATCCTTCACCCATGAGTGTGTTGTCACAAATTAATTTATTAAACTAACTAGTTGTGACAAGAAATGGTAGGCACTGAGAGTAGAGTCCTGAGGGTATGAGATAGAGGACAGGCAGATTTCAATTAGCAATGGAATCAGGTTTGAATCACATCTGTGTACCTTACCAGTTGTGTAATCTCCTAGGGAAAGTCACTTTACCTCTGTACCTCAGTTTTTTCAACTGTAAAATGGAGGGATTGGGTGAGATGGTCTCTAATGTCCTTTCTGGTTCTCTAATCCTATTATCTTTGGGTGGGGGATATGAGCACCTGCTGGAGAGGAAATGCCAGAATAGAAGTCATAGTACTGGGCTCTGAGCCTTGTCTAAGGGATGAACAACCTTAGAGGTTTGGGTCAAGATAATAAGCCTTGGATGATGGAGAAGCTATAGAGGATATGGGAATACAAGTATAGGAAGGAAGTTGATTCAACAAGGGACTTGACCTAGCAAAATTAAGTTCCTCACTTTACAATTTTACTTAGAGCCAGGACCCCCAACCTCACCTAATCCTTAGAGAAATTCCCTCATACTCCCCCCAACCCTGATTCACCTACAGAATCCCTATGGAAAACTTTGAATTGTGATCTGTTAGGAGCTTCTCACAGAGATTCCCCAATTCTTATTCCTAGAAGCAGTCAGACATGAACACCTGATTATCCTCACTCTCAGTCTCTTGATTTTATCACTCTAGAAATCCCTTTCAGTTCCAACCCTTATCTCCAGGGACCCCTTACCAGAAGCATCTACCCTTTTCTTTTAGAATTTCTCAATTTCAATTCCTAGGAATTTTCCCTCATTTTTATGCCTATTTGAGAGCTGTATTGAGGTGACCCAGCTTTATATCTATAGCTGAAAGTATTTCCTATGATAATTCATCCTTTTTCTTCCCTAGGGGTTATGGAACAATTTGCTATCTCTGAGGCCACACTCATGGCTTGGTCTTCCATGGATGGTGAAGATATGAGTGTAAATTCTACCCAGGAGCCACTGGGCTGCAACTACAGTGATAACTACCAGGAGCTGATGGAAAGTCAGGGTAAGAGAACCACAAACCTATAAATGTATACTATAGATCAGAATCTTTTCGGGGCTCCCAAGACTTCCCTGTCACTTCTACCCAGAGCTCAATGGGCATTCTGGTTTTTTTTAGTGCTTTTTACTTCATTGCCCCATATTTCCCCACATGCCCTCCATGTTCTTCACAACTCCCTATCACCGTATTACTTTCCTGCAATGTGTATGACCTCTTCATCTGTCCTTCTCTTCACAGATGCCCTAGCCCAGGCCCCTTTGGATGGATGGCCACATTCCTATGTATCCCAAGGCATGTATTGCTTGGGCTCCTCCGATGCCTGGGAGGCAAGTGACCAGTCTCTCATAGCCTCCCCAGCCACTGGTTCCTACCTTGGTCCAGCCTTCAATGACTCCCAGCCCAGTCTGCATGAAGTAGGGCCTTCTCAAGCTCCACCTGGGCACTTAGCCCAGGGGCCCCAACCCTTACTGGGAGGAGACTCTGACTGGGCTCCAGGAGTGGGCGGAATGGACCCAACAAGGGATCTGCCTGAGAAGAGGCAAATGCCTGCTGAGGAGGAGGAAGATGCAGGATGTCGAGATTTGGAGTCCCTGTCTCCTCGAGAAGAGCCTGAGGCATCTGCTGCTCTCAGTCGGAAAGTATCAGACGTTACATCCTCAGGGGTACAGTCCTTTGATGAGGAGGAGGGAGAGGCCAACAATTAGTTCTCTCAGATCTTTGTGCTCCTGCCCTCCCCTTCCCAACTTTACCAGAGGGGTATGGCTGCATCAAACATCCTGAGGGCAAAAAGGAGCAGCACAGCCAAGGCAGGGCCATAGGGCAGTGAGGGACCTAAGAGTTCCCAACGACCCCAGGAACGGAAGGCATCAGGAAAGAAATTATCCGTGCTTAAGATGCAGAGACTATGGGGCTGATAACTGAGACAGAGACACAGCTGTGTGGACTTAGAGCCTTGAGCAGATAAAGAATGTCAAGGCTGTGGCTGTGGTACATGGGGCCTGCAAATACAGATCCTTACTGTAGATGAAGCCTGAGGCAATGGAGATGGATACCACACCTGCAGATAATAGAGACTGGCTTGGGAATAGAGAGCCTGTGGTTAACAGATTGGACCTCAATTCTTCATTCCCTTTAATTTAGTCTTCCAAGCCTAGGCTCTTGGCTGCCTAGATGCCTCCTTGCCACCCTTCCAGTATGGCTTATTTTTCAGACTCTGTTCATCACGGCCATGGTCGCAGCTTATTCCTGTCCTGAATAGATCACCTGAGCACTTGGCCATGACTGTAGTGGAAGCCACTTCAGGAGGACCACTTTTGGAGTGAGTGTAGAAGCTACCTAAAGAGAGGCTTGCTAATGATTGTGTGGCTCTCTCTTTGGAAGATGAAGATGCCTGTAGACAAGGAATGGGCATCAGAGGTTGAGGATCAATAACGTGTTTGCCAGGACACTTGGACACATACAGTTGTGATTCATCCAGGTAACAAGGACATCTTTGTGGAGGTCAAGAACTTGTCCTGAGATAGCAGTATCACCTGCTGGATCTGGCTTCCTAGATCAAAGACCCATGTGGGAACTTGGCATCTGGGATGTAGAACATGCTTTGGTCAGAAGTGAACCTAAGGCTCTAAGGGCTGCCCTAACTAGGTTGGTGGCTGCAGCATTGATTGGCCTTTGGTGTCTGCCTTCTCTTCTTCCATTCCCATCCCCACCTCCTGCTTCCCTGGCTTCTACCTGGGTAGCCCACCCCTGGGCAGAGAGGTAGGACATGGCCTCAGTATACTGACTCAGGTACCCTGGCAAGGGGGCTGAGCTTTGGGGCTATATCCCCCATCCATTCCCCTCTCTTCTCTGGAGCTGTTTACACTTTTCTCTTTGCCTTTTCTACATTTTTATATCTTCTTGGGGACTCAGGGATGAGTGAGATGGTGGAGTTTAGGGGGACCCAGTGTCCAGACTGGAGTGGGATGGTGTTTGGGGATCCAGTCTCCAGACTGGAGTGGGGTCATTTGCTGGAGATGGAGGCAGCATAGTCATCTGGCAATTCTGCCCCTTCATCTAGCACCCCACAGGGTGCTATCCGTATGGCTTAACCCTTCCCACTCCAGACTGATAGGCAGTGGATCAAGTGTCTCCCAGCATAGGTGGGAGTCTGATGGTGTGGCACAACCTGCAGAAATCATCATTCTCTTACACCCCCATTGTTTAGGTTGCTCTGGGGCCCCTGGGGTCTGCTGTGGGAACAGTCTGAGCTCTAGGACCCAAGACTTTGATAGGTAGTTCAGACACCTAAAGGGGAAGAGTGGTGAATAAGGCAGCTTCTAGGGGACTGGACAGGTAATAAAACTGGCCTCTGCCCTCCTATATCTCCCTTGTTCTATACTGTCATACCCCTGTACACCTCCAGTGTGTCATCCATTATGTAAACCCTTGGCAAAAGGAGGCACCCTGGAAAGGAGGAAAGTCTAAGGAGTCAATTCCATTCCCCCGAAATCCCACCCCCCCACCCCGGCTCCCCAGGTACTAGCCCCTTATAGCCTGTCCTCTTGAGTGTTTATGTCTTGTTGCCATTGAAGGGGATGCTTTTTCCAGTTGCCCTAGGCCTGGCTGAGAGCAAAGCTCCCCATAAGGTCCTGATTATCTTCTGGAATCGGTGGGCTTGGGATGATTGTCTGCCTGTCCCTTTCCACCGAGCACATGGCAGAGCTGGTCTAACTGTCTCCTCTGGGGTTGGAGGAGAAGGAAAGACAGCCACTCCCATAGCATATTTTAGCAATCTTGTAGGAATGGCTTTCACCATTTAGCCTGAATGACAATTCCTGGAAAACCAAGAGGTATTTGAGTATAAGCGACCAGACTCACTGAGGCATCTGTAGGAGTACATTTCCAGGAGCCTCAGTAAGTACCACCATTACCCCACTAACCCTCCTTGCTCTTGCTCTCCTAAAAACTAGTCTTCTGTCCCTCTTCAGCCAAGATCCAGTGTTTCTCCTTGCCCAGCCTATCATCAAGAAAGATGTCATTCCCATTTTGTTCTGGACCAAGTCTACCTCTCTGTCCCTGGGCCTTTTTGGATATAGGATCCTCTGAGTCCCCAAGGGAGAGAGAGGGCCACCCTATGTGAAGTCCATTTCCTGCAGTTCCTTTCTAGTTGAGGCCATTGGGAAGGAAATCAAGAGGGTTAAGGCTCAAGCCTTCCTCCTGGCTAAACCAAACAGCCCATGCTATGGAGGAAATTCCAAAAGGTGAATTGGTGGGTTCATCTCTGAGTAACGGAATGTCTGCTCAGGGATGCTAGAAAGGGATCATTACAGGCCAAAGGGCAGGAAAGTATCTGCTATTCTGACAAGCACCCCCCACCCTCATAAAGGAGGAGACATAGGGAGCTGGACTGGGGTCTCTTTAGGACTCATAGGGAAAGGGGGAGGATCTGCCCCTTGATTTTGCCTGGGGGGAATGCATGGGGGGGTTAGACTTTTTGTAGGGGGGAGGGGCATGTGCAGAAGGGAGGATGTTGGGGGTGGGCTTCTGGGATGCTTTTCTTTGGGGGGCCAGATCTTGCAGCACGCTTTGCAGCAGCTGGGGGCTGTTTTTTATATTGTGAATGAAATTGCTCTTGCTAACGATGGGGTGGGAGTGGGGCATTTTAAATATTCACTTTACTCAACAAGGAAAAACCCACACCATCATTCACCACCTCACCCTCTCCCCTCCTCCCCATCCTTCCATGAAGGAGGGAGTCTTCCTGGGCATGTTGGGGAGGGGCAGAAAATGAGGGGAACCTTACTCCATATACATACACACCCTACACTTTCTGTCTTCCAGTTCTGGGGAACATGCACTTTTGTGGCCAGTTTTTCTTTGCATGTTTTCTTAACGTGACCACCCTTTCCAACCCCAAGAGAGATTCTATGACATATATCAAAGAGAGAATTATATATAGATATATATTGCAGATTATATAAATTCAGACTTACTTCAGTATTGAAGTATTTATTTGGACATGGGGTAGGAGTGGATATCCTACCTTCTGTCTTCCCCCTTTCCCCCTCAGCTCCCTCTCCCTTAGGGAGAGGGGGCTGCATTTTGTGGTTTGCAGCTCCTTCTCTATACTAGGGAGTTATAGGGAGTAATGCTGGGGGTGGGCCAGGGGGCATGTTCACTGGCACTAAACAGGATGTGGTCTCATATTTTGGCTCTAGCTGTGTTTTATTTGGCAAGGGTGGGGTGAGCCTGAGAAGCCACCAGCTGAAGTGGGGGACAGCTGGATGATCAACCTGAGAAGGGGAGCTGAAAGCAAGGGCATCTGGGGGGACATCTAGATGTCATGGGCATTAAGAATAACTTGTGACTGGCAGAGGAGTGACTGGCCAACAGCACTGCACACCAGCACATTAACTGTTCTTGGCCAAAGTGGGAAGGGGGCAACATAATGGCCACACTAGCTATGAAGACTCTGGCCTTAGGACTGCAGCATGGAACAGTGAAGAAGAGCCCTGGCCTCAGGGTTAGGGGAGCCTGGTTTTAATCTTGGTTGTGGCACTAGCCAGCTGTGTGACTTTAGGCAAATCATTTAACCTCTTGTGCTTTGGTTTTTTCATTTGAAAAATGGGGTTGCGTGGGAGAGGATGGACTAGGTGATCTTTGAAGTCCCTCCCAGCTCTGATATTCAGTAACTCCACAGCTTGAGCTGGGTGGCTTCCAGCACAAAGGAAAACTAATGGATGACCCTCTAAGATATCTTTGGGATATGGCAAATTGGGGTGATTGCCCTGCTCTCTGCCCAGGAAAGATGTTAAGGGTGACTAGGCAGCTGATGCAGCAAAGAGGCTGTGGGTGGGAGAGAAAGTGGTGGCTGTACCAGCTGGTGCTTAAAAACAACAACAAAAACTATGAAGCTTGGGCACATGACTGGGGGGACTGGTGCTGGCTGCCTGACAACAACAGCCTCCTCCCCCCCCTTCTACACTACCCCTCTTGGATTGCATTTTGCCCTTTTGTGGCTTCTCTTTCTTCTTGAAGGCTGTCCTTGCCATTCATTTGAACCAAATTTATCTGAATAAAAAGTGTTGGCACCCAGTGTGGTCTGCTCTGCCCTCTCTTAGGGACAGCCTTAACTGGAGGGCCTCAGTAAATTTTTGAGAGTTATCCCTCCTTCCCTCTTGCTCTCCTAAGAGCTAATTAACTCCCTCCCACTCTACACCCCCTGCCAAGATCCATGCTCCGTCTTTGCCCAACCTGTCATATAAAGTGCACCATCAACCCCCCCATTCCTTCTTGGATCCCAGTGGGAAGCAGGTGGGATCAAGTGCAAAGAGAATGGGGAAAGAACTAACAGCAGATGGAATTCTGCAGTTTGCAGGTTTATTGAGAGGATCCCAAAGGTGTCCCCTCTCCTTAATTTTCCAACAAGGAACTTGAAAGAACTTCTACCATTCCAGGCTCCTCAGCCTGGTCTCAAGGAAACTGAAGCATAGACATATGTGGGAAGGGGGAAGATATGAAGATCCTGGGACCCAGACCACCTGGCCAGGATTCAGGTGGGGTGGATGAAGGTGCCGGGGACACTGATCATAATTATTTCCTGATTGGGTTCTGATTCCTCCTTTAAGACTACTATATCTTCATTAGAGAACACAGGGACCTTCTGTGACTTAGGGGCTTCTGTCTGTTACAAATGAAGAGGTTGCTGGGTTGTTTGGGTATCAAAGGGTTAGTTCATCCTCATCCTCTTCATCAGTGGATCGAAGGCTGGGGCCTTGTAAAATGTCGGCCAGATCCTCTTCTGGCCCTGAGGTTCCCCCTAGCTCCAGTTCCTCTAGCTCCCCTTCTGTAGAGGTTGGGGCCAGGGAGGGTGGGGGAATAGGGGAGGGCGACTCTGGAGTTTCAGGGCAGGCTGGAACCATCCCCTCAATCTCACCACCCCCAGTGCTGTCCTCTGGAAGGCTCCAACCATCAGAGGGTAGGGGTGGCCCCCCTGGGTCCTTTCGGGAAGTAGTGGTATTCCGGAAACTGGCGAGGGGGGGTCGCAGCTGGACTCCTGACTTGGTGTGCCCTTCAATGGCTTTTTGTAGCTAGAGTGGTAGGAAGTGAGAAGAGGGAAAGGATGTGGAAAAACAGATGGATGGAAGAGCAGTGACAAGGAAAGGGAAATGGGAAGAAATAAAAATAACAGAAAATAAGATGGAGACCAATAGGATAGAAACCAAGAGAGAGAGAGTATTATGAGCAAATAATGGATGGAGAGAGGAACAGAGGGTACCAATCCATTCTCCTGACCCACATCCTTTCCCTTTTCCCCTTCCCTAATTAATATCATTCCTCCCCATCACTCCTCATCATTCCCTCCCTCTTTGACTTAAACTGGGACCTAGGATATCTTCCCAATCATTGTCCTATGAACATGTCAGAACAGATCTAGAATGGGGAACTCTGCCCCCTTCAGGGCCATGGCCATGTAGCAGGACCATGAATCTATCAAGACTCCCTATCTCAGTATTGGAAGTGGGAGAGATTAGTTCCCCTTGGAGGTATGGGAAATGCCAAAGGAACTTGATAGATCATTGGCACATTCCCTGTCCTCATCACTCTGTGCTTTATGCCCTCAACCCAGACCCTGCACTTCATCCCATTTAGTTTTAGAAAGAGATAGGATATGTGCCACTATTACCTCTTCCAAAGCCAAGACACCCCGGAGTTTCCCCATGCTGGTCACATAGGCAAGATGGAGGCCAAGTAGGGAGAACAACGTGTGAGTCTGGGTGGAAAGATCAGAGAATTAGGGTAGGGCCAATAGCATGGCAGCCCTCCATGCCTCCCCCAAAAGGCTCAAAAGCTGTAGCTGTTTTTCCAGTTTGCCTCTCCTCCCTCCTCCCCCACCAAATGAATGGTTGCACCACTTTCATCCAGGCCTGAGAAGTGGCATTGGGAACCACGGGAACTATTAGGGGAGGTGTTCGGATTTAACTTTGTGCAGAGATGTCCGCTCCACCAGCTGGAAGGGAGAGGGGTCTATGCAGCAGTAATCAAAACAGACAGGTTGGTTCAGCTGCTCCTGTTCCCAAGCCTCGATCTGTAGGGCCAGGAAGGAGAAGAGGATGTCAGGGAGTCACCAGAGCAGCCAGCTGTACAGCACTCTCATTGCGTCAGAGTTCCCTGATCTACCTACCACATGAAGAGCCTTCCTGGCCCCAGGACCCAGCCTCCTATTTCACACAATGGCCACAGTTAAATTTGCTGATTTTAAAACTCTTTCAGCCCATGGACACTCTCCAAGAAAAATACTATCCTTCTTTTTTGCCTGGAGGCAACTAGGTGTCTCTGTGGATTAAGCCCTGAGCTCCAAGTCAGGAAGACCCAAGTTCAAATCCAACTTCATACATTTACTAACTATGTGACACTGGGCAAGTCACTTAATCTCTACTTGCCTCAGTTTCCTCAACTATAAAATAGGGATAATAACAGGTCCTACCTCATTGGATTGTTGTATGGATCAAATGAGGCATTTGTAAAGAGTATCTGCCACATAGTAAGTGCTTAATGTTGATTCCCCTGCCCCACCCCATTGATTATTTGAGAACTATCAAACTAACCCCCTTTCTGCCTCTGGAGAGTCCCTTCAACCCCTAAATCCTGTTTTAGACATTGTGGGGCAGCAAAAAAAGAGTGATGGGCTTGGGCAAGGGCCTGATTCAAATTCTGTCTCTCTTCTACTTATTACATCTATGACCTTGAGCAAGTCACTGAACCGCTTTGTGACTCAGCTTACTCATCTGTAAAATGAGGATGTTGGATCTCTAAGTTCTCTTCTAATTCTAGATCTATGGTCTGAGGAAAACAAACAAGCAGGAGACTGGAACTTCTCCCTGAAAATAAGCCTTCTTCTAAGCACATAAGGACTGGCACACTGGGTCACCCTTTCTTCTAGCTCTGTGTTCTTATGTCTCTGACAGTAGCATATATATTTGTGTAAGAGAAAACAATTAGACTATCCTTCTTCCTTATGTTATATAATTCACTATAGATCTGCCTATGAATTTATTTGGAACATGGCAGTGGGAGGTAGTGGAGAGTTCTGATCTCTCAATCTGAAACACCTGGGTTAAAGTCTCACTCCAGACACATATTGGTTCTACAACCCAAGGAAAGTCACTATTCCTCTTAGTGTGCCCGCTAATTCTCTGGGACTCTTAAGTTATGAGGCAGGGGCTGCCCTACTTTGGTCGAGGGAGTTTTCTATAACAAGGAAATCAAGGGCTGAATGTGTGTGTGTATATACATATGTAACAGAAAGTTAGAATATATGAGATCATAAATATAGAATGTGTATATATACATATATTGTGTATATATGCATATATGGACATAGATTTGCCTATTTATATATATAATGTATATATTATATACACACACCAAATACAGAACAGTATTATCTATTAGGGGTACGGAACTCCCAAAGTTTGCTATCCACTGAGTGAAATTAGATATCATATTGTTTGCCCTAAACACTCTCTTTCAAGTTTCTGGGGATTACCCCCCCCCATTTCTAATGTATAGAAGGGCTTGCTAAGCAAGTCCACGGTAACCCAGGATCACAAAATTTGAGAGTTGGAAGGGACTCTAATGGAACTCAGACACTAAAGGAAATTCCTCCCTAAAATGAGCCCCAGTATAATGTCACCCTATCCATGTCCTTTATGATTTAATAAGATTTGTACTGTATCACCCTCTTAGTCTTCCTTTCCAATTGTGGAATTCTAGATTTGTAACAGGTCCCCCGTGGCATCGCCTGCCCCTTCTATTATGTCTGTCTTGCAATGTGACAACCAAAAGTACATATGAGATTCCAGGTGATAATTCAACATACATCCAAGGATTCACTGAACATTTGGAACATGAATTCTTCATGCAAGGCATTGTATCATTAGGCACTAGGGGTGCCAAGGTGGAAAATGACCCATTGCCTAGCAAGCTGGTGTGGCTTACCATGTGTTTAGTGCAATAGTAGGCTCCCCCAAGGAAATACCCATGATTCCTTAAGCAGGCACACTAAACAGCACCTTATAAATAGAGACAATGAGGCAGCAGAGACTAGTACAAAGAACATGAGAATTCAAGTCATGTGACTTGGATTTTAGTTGATGCTCTGCCATTAGGTAACTGCATGACTTCGGGAAGTAAGAAGATGGAACTAAATGATCTCTGGCTCTAACATCCTGAATCTGATTTTTTTTTTCCTCCTCTACTTTCAAAAAGCTTAATGTCCTTCGCAGCTTGGTGTCTCATTGCATAAAGAGTCAGAGAGACCTAAGTTCAAATCCTGCCTCATATACTTCTTGGCTGTGTGATTTGGGGCGTCATTTGACCTTTGCCTGCCTCAGTTTCCTCACCTATAAAATGGAATAATAATAGCTAGCTAATAAATTAATAAATAGTAAAATGGAATAATAATACTACCTCTCAGCATTGTTATGAAGATAAAATGAGAGAATTTATAAAGCAGTTTTAAAACTTTAAAATGATATAGAAATGCTAGCTATCGTTACTATTGATTTTGGAGTTCTCTGTACACTTAGCTGTCCAGTTTGTTGTTATTCAGTTGTTTAAGCTGTATCCAACTCTTCATGACCCCATTTAAGGTTTTCCTGGTAGACACTAGAGTGGTTTGCCATTTCCTTTCCAGCTCATTTTACAGATGAGGAAAATGAGGCAAACCGGGCTAAGTGATTTGCCTAGGGTCACACAGTTAGTAAATGTCTAAGGTCAAATTTGAATTCAGGAACACTCATATTCCTAACTCCAGGCCCAATGCTCTATCCACTGTGTCACCTATTCTGCCCCTACCTGTTCATATAATTTATTAAACCTTGGAATAAGACTGGCTACAGATCTGATCCCTGGCTACTTATGATGATTGCTTTCAAAATTCTTAAGTAGAAGTTATCCAATGTTCCCTGTGATTTTCCTGTCTCTTGCTTACTAATTTACCAGGAATTCCCTTTGCATTTACAACTACTTGGTATAATCCCTCCAACTTGTCCCTTTCATGGGCTACTTTGGGAATGGGAATCTCCCTAACATTGTCTTGAGGAAAACTGGCCTGTTAAGGATTCATTCTCTATCTGCTATCCTATCTTCTATCGTTTCTTGGTAAACTTTCTATATGTTATGATCATTGAGTTGTCCCCACTCTATACTGGGCTTCTTCTCTTTAGGGGACTCAAGGGGGAGACGAGAGAGGACAGGCATTTATTAAGCAGCTATTACATGCCAGACATTTTGCTAAACACAAATATTATTTCAAAGAGCTTGTTATTGATTTTTGGAGTCATTTGAAAAGTGCTCCTCATGTCTTTTTCAGCCTGCTGTTTTTCTAATTTGGGACTGATGATGGCTTCAGAGAGGGGTAATTCTAGAACCCACTTATACATTCATCTGAATAGAGAACAATTATCCTCCCTTGAGTTTATTCTTTTGAGGAAAATGTCTTTCCCCCCATTAGTATTCCAAGATTCCCCTCTCCTTCAATCATATTTATTTTAGGCTTCCAAAAATTGTTTTCAAATAATGGAATCCATGCTTTCTGTAGGTTACCTTCTTAAACTCTTCTTTTTCCATTTCTTCCCCCTATCTCCTGAATTTTGTCAAAGTTCTTTTTTTCCCCCTTAAACTGCATAACAGAACGATGGATTTTGTTTTTAAATCTTTCTGTCTCTCGCCAGGATGTTAAATTCCATTGTGCTATTATCACTCACCCACGGTTACCTCCTGCCCCAGTTCTTATTCACTATTCAAGACCAAGTTCAATATATGTGTGGATTCTAGGACTATTTCTCCCTGGAAGTTATCATTTGTTGTATCCGAAAGTCTTAGCTTACATCCCCTCCTGGTGAGGTGTTCCACCAAGCTGTGTTTGGGTAATTCATGTCTCCCATTATTATTATCTGGCCTGATTTTTCAGCTCCCAACAATCCTCATTCTTCCTGAGCTAAATAAAATACAACAAAATAAAACAGCCTGGTCTAACTGGAAAGACCAGTAGTCTTTACAGTCGTGACAAACAATTTGAGTCACAGCTCCAACACTTGCTATTATTAAATTGGGTGAGTTACCATAACTTCTCTGAGTTCCAGTCTCCTCATCTCTAAGATGGAGTCTAGGTGGTACAGTGGATAGATCTGTACTGGGCTTGGAATCAAAAAGACTCATCTTCATGAATTCATATGCAACCTCAGATACTTTTTAGCTGTGGGTCCCTGGACAAGTCACTTAATCCTGTTTGCCCGAGTTCTCAATTTATAAAATGAGCTGGAGAAGGAAATGGCAAACCACTCCAGTATCTTTGCCAAAACAAAACCAAAACCAAAAAAACCTAAATGGGGTCACCAAGATTCAGATACAACTGAAACAACTCAACAACAACAAAGGCGGTGGTAATATTTATACCATCTACCACACAGGGTTTTTGTGGATAAATTACTCTACAAACCATGCTACACAGCAAGTGCATCTTGTAGTCGGTCAAAAAAGCCTTGAGAAAGGTGGAACAAAGCAAAAAAAAAATTAATGTGGAAGACAAATGGAGCTTTCTGACTGGAAGTGAAAAACGGCCCTTATAAAAAAAGCTCTGGAAGTAAAAGTTTAGCATATGATAAATATTTTTTGTCCTATTCATTTTCAGTTACTTCATGATGTCATTCTAGCTCTTTTCAAAGAAGCCTGGGCATCTAGTTGGTATTCTGTGACATTCTTATATTTTTATTCACCTCAGGCCTGGGCAATTGGATAATCACTGAGCAAAGTACCACACTGCTAGACAAGATTGTTAATACGTAGGTGGGGCACATGAATTTTCTCTGGCCTGGCAAAATGACTTTCCTAGAAGTCATTCCAGGCTAGGCTCAAGCAAACTGCTGTTTGCTTTTGTTGCTTAGCATCAGTGTTGCACACAGGGGCTCAAGTAAGGCCTTGGGGAGCAGCTGCCCCATTCCCACTAGCAGTAGCATCCCAAGAATTTCAAGCATGAGTTTTGTCAAGTGACAAGAAAAAGTGGTGATGGCGGACAAGGCTGGATAGAAGAATGGATGGGAGCTGTGACCCTCTCCGGGGCATTGACCCTACCTGTCTATTTCCTGGCCTACCTACCCACCCAACAAATGTTCTAACAGATTCCTAGAAATGGGTAGCGGTATAAATAGATTACAAATTAAGTGAATTAGCTGTAAATACGGAAAGCATATAAGAATCTGGTCTTATGCCAAGTCTATGATTCCCTAATAAAAGATCCCATTGTGTAGAATGTCTATGAGCAAAAGACAACTACATCCTGGCTACTGTCTTTTACTGCATCCTACAATAAAAGTAACTTTCATTTTAGGGTCTTCCCCCTAAGGGACAAAACAACATCAAGCCTGTGAGCTGTGACCTACTTGGGTCTATATTCAAGTTACCCAACTTTTCAGATGCAAAAAGCCTGGACTTGGAGTCAAGAAGCCATTTATTAGCTGTGTGATATTAGGAAAATCCCTTAAAATCCCTAGGCCTACTTTTCTTCATCTATAACACTAGGGAGTTGAACCAGATGATCTCTAAGGTACCTTCCAAATCCAACATCCTCCCAGCAGGATTGGTGTAGGGTACAAATGACGTATAGAAAGCACTTTCCAATCTTAAGGCACTGTATAAATGCCAGGCATTATTATTGTTAATAACTTGTAATTTTGTGATTATTTCCTGCCATGTCACAATTGTCACTCATTAGTTGGCCTAATTGTGGCAGGTCATTGGTTAGTGTCAATTTTCTCCTCTTCTTCATTCATTAGAACTTCACTAAAAGAAGCAGAATGTTAAGCATTGGCAAAGTGATGGTCCCCTTGTACTCTGCCCTACTCAGGATACAGTTAGGTATTGTATTCAGTTTGGGTACCAAACTTTAGGAAGCTAATGCCAATTATGATACTAGCTCTCACTTACACAGCCACAGCGCTTTAGTTCACAAAGCACTTTATATGTACTATCTCATTTGATCTTCACAACGATCCTGGGAAATAGGTGCTATTATTACCCCTATGTTGCAGAAAAAGAAACCGAGCCTAAGAATGGTAAAGGGAAAAGCAGCTAGGTGGCTCAGTGGACAGAGAGCCAGGCTTGGAATCAAGAGGACCTGGGTTCAGATCTGGCATCAGATTCTTCCTAACTATGTGATCCTGGGCAAGTCACTTAACCTCACTTGTCTAGCCCTTACTGTTTTTTGTTTTGTTTTGCTTTGTTTTTGTTTTCGTTGGAACCCATACTTATATTGATTCTAAGGCAGAAGGTAAGGGTTTTTTAAAATGGCAAAATGACTTACCCAAGCTCATATAACTCTCCAGGCAAGCTTTTAAACCCAGGTCTTCTTGATTCATGGGTCCAACTTTCTTATTTACTGGACCCAGTTGCCTCAATAATAATAACAGATGGGGGCAACTGGGTGGCTCAATGGATTGAGAGCCAGGCCTGGAGATAGGAGGTCTTGGGTTCAAATTTGACCTCAGACACTTCCTAGCTGTGTGACCCTGGGCAAGTCACTTAACACCCATTGTCTAGCCCTTACTACTCTTCTGCCTTGGAACCAAAATACAGTATTGATTCTAAGACAGAAGGTAAGGGGTTAAAAAAAATAATAAATAATATTGATATAGATCTTTAAGGTTTGCAAAGCACTTTGCATGTATTAATTATGTTACTTGAAGGACATGGATAAGCTTGAAAGAATCCAGAGGAAGGTAACCAGGAGTTATGCCCTATGAGAATTGTTTGAAAGAACTGGGTATGTTTAGCCTAGAGAAGAGAAAACTTAGAGGGAACATGGTAGCTGTCTTCCAGTTTTTTAATGACTTTCACCTATAAGAGAGACTAGGCCTGTTTTGCTTGGACCCACAGGACAAGAAGGACTGATAGAACAAAGGATAGAAGTTGCAGAAAGGGAAATTTAGGCTGGAGGGATGGGCAGCCCTTGATAGGGGTCTTAGAGTAAAGGGTGGATTGCTGAAGAGATTTGAATTGAAAGTTTGGGCTAAATGGCCTTTGTGGACTTTCCAAAGGTGAGATTTTGTTTTCCAGGTTCTCTTGCCCACTCCAAACAATTTTAGTTTAAACAAAACTCTTCTGGCATTTAGTTATTACCATCTATAATCTGGCACCATTTGGGTCTAGGTCAGGTCAATATCAGTTATACCTCTATAGGATTTTATCTGTTTTAGGTAGACAGGGTTCCACCAGCTCCTCACACCCCCAAACAAAGGGTTGGAACAAAATTCTGACCCTTCTCCCAGTCCCATAGCTTCTTTGCTATATTAAGACTCTGAGACTCTGCCTGTCCCTAGAGTCCTACAGGTAAAGCTGGTGGTACTTGTAGATAACAGTGATCTCCAGATTGTAGGTTCTTACCTAATTGCCGATCTATGGCCTCTAGACCTCCCCTGTCTCAGCATCAACTATGGATAGAAAAGTACGGTACACAAACAGTGGGCTAGGAGTCAGGAAAAACTGGGTTTGAATACTGCCTCAAATACCTATTAGCTGTGTGGTCCTGAGTAAGTCATTTGACATTTCCAGGCCTCAGTTTCTTCATTTGTAAAATAAGCAGGTTGACCCACAAGGGCTGCTTGAAGGAAAAGAGTTTCTTTGTCCAGGCTTCCATGTCTCAGAAGAGAAAGGAAGTCACTGCAAAGGAGTCCTTTTAATATTTCACAATCTTCCCCTATACCAGAGAGCCCTTATCCAGGTCTTCCCCAGATCAGCCCTCTCCCCTTCCCAGGAATCCCAACTAGAAATGATGATGCAATTCCTTTCTTCCCATCTGGCCAGAATGAGTTCCCTATCACCATAGGAGGGGCTGGGGAAGAAAGGAAAGGTTCTATATTCATTTAATCATGGGAATGGGGCATATATGGATACTTTAATATTATCTTGTGAGGAAAAGTAATTAGATCATATTTGGAATCCCAATCCTAATTCCCTTAGCAATAAATGAATTGTTTATCTTAAAAAAAAAAAAAGAATAAAGGAGTGGACTCGATGACCTCTAAAGTCTAAATACAATCCAATGCTATATGCCATGGGAGTCTTGTTTTTATAAACAAGGCATCTACTGTCTTTGTCCCTCATCTCTCCATCAGACAATTCCCCAGCCCTGTGCCTATAGATTTCTCTCTCTTACCCAGTCCCCAACTTCCACCTCTCCCCATCCAAATACCTCATTTTGCTTGTAAAGAATTTAAAATTTTTAGCAAAAGATCTTTCACATTTATTGTCACATTTGATCCATACAATAAACCCTGAAATGTGCAAGAGCAGGATTCTTATTATTTGGATAAGAATAGCAAATTCTCATTACTGTGTCTGTGTATGCCTGTGTAAAGTGTTTTTTTCCTTTTCTCTTTTAAAACTGTAGTGATAGAGTTCCTGAAAATCACTCCCCAAGGATTACCTGAGAGATGAGTCACCAAAAAGAGCTTGGGTGGCAGTGGACCATGGCAGTAGGCCAGCCAAGCCCTGGGGCTCTCAAAAGAAAACAAAGTAGGAAAATAGCCCTGGACCTGAGAAGTCCCTCTGGGCATGTAATATAATACCATCAGGATTTCCTATGGCCCCATAACAAGTAAGGTAGATGTTATTATTATCTTTTTTTTTTTTAATTTAAAAAAAATCAAGTCACAGGGAGGTTAGACGGCAAATGTCACCCAGATAGTGACCATAGAATACAAAACACAAATCTCTTGATTTCCAGAATTTTCTACTTATCCATGATGACTCCAGCCTTACTCCTTATCCCTCACATACTTCTACTCCCCATATCCCTCCCCATCTATTGATATCCACATTATAGACTTACCTCCTCAGGTGGCATGTTGTCCACTAAGTCAATGGGATCCTAGAAGAGTAAGATGTGGGGTTACTCTCCCCTCTAGCCCAGAGGGCCACCTGTCTCCACCTCAAGATCACAGCACCCCTCCCCCTGAGGGAAAATGCTATTCTCCCCAAGCGACAGCCCCCTCTTCTTATCTCTGACACCCTCTCTCTTAAAATCCCTCAGAGATTTCCCTTACCTGAAGTGTCCTCTTCTTGGAATGGAAGTTATTTCCTAGTAAGCATCGAAGCAGGGACCGCAGGAAGGGAAACCTTGGGCCTAAGTAGAAGGAGTCAGGTGGGCCAGAGTGGGAGGAATGGCTGATATATTTCATAGGGCTTCCTCTAGAGTATCTAAAGTCCTTCCAGATGATGTTTGCGGACATCTGTCTCTTAAAGTCACTCTCCCACTTCTGCCAAGCAGACATCCCTTCCCTATTCCCTGAGAACTTCCCAAATACTACATCCAGGAATGCTCCAGGGCAAAATTTCCCCTGGGACAGGTGGAAGTGCTAGGGGGTAGCCCCAAGGAAGGTGGAGTTAGAAAATAGCTGTTCCTTACCTGTAGCATCCTGGGATTCGGGTTGCAGCTTATGGTGGGGCAAGGGCCCATTGGGCTCCTCGGTGGGCAAAGGAGCAGTTAAAGGGTGAGGAGGAGAAGGCAACTATAAGAAATAGCTGAGTCAGTTCCAGCAAGGACATATGCACATGCACACACCCCCTATAGGGATCCTAATCTATCCATCCCTATGCCCACATATTTCCTGTCTTTCTTGTATCCCTTGTATGGTATCTACATCTCTCACTACCACCTCCAATCTAATCCTCTGAGGAATGTTAAGTCTTAGAAATGCTAATCTTGTAGGTTCTAGCTCTAGAGAACCCTTATGAGTCTCTAGCTCCTATTATCTTAGGTATGATCGATATCTCTCTCTCTCTCCCTCTCCCTCTCTCTCCCCTCTCTTTCCTTCCACTCTTTTGCCCCCAATTACCCTTTTTTAAAATTGTCATGTCCCTTCACCCCACCCCCCCAACAGAAAGAGGAAAAAACAATTCTATTTCTTTAGCCCTGTAGACTCACTTCCCTTTCTGGTTCTCCTCTCCCTCTTCTTCCCCCATGCCTCCCTACTTAGATCACCTCTGTCCTCCCCGTGATATCCTCCTCTTCATCCTCATCCACAAAGGCAAAGGACTGTGGCCGGCCCTGTATCGAAGGGTTCCTGGGGAGTTCTTGACCAGCCTGCTTCACTTGCCCATTGAAGGGCAGTTCTGCCATCTTCCTAGCCATCTCTTGGGCTTCCCGCAATCTCCTCTCAGGGCACAAATGACGCCGAAGTAAGGACTGTAGTTCTGATCGTTCCACTGAGCCCAGCAGGATCATTGAATCTAATTGGAAGAGTCATGATTACTAGGAGGTCCTTCATAAGTCCATCTAAGTTAAGAGTAAAGGAAGCTGGAGGCATCAAGTTGACAATGGATTGAGAGTGAGATGGGAGGTCCTGGGTTCAAATCTGAACTCAGATACTTCCTAGCTGTGTGTCCCTGGGCAAGTCACTTGACCCCCATTGCCTACCCTTACCACTCTTCTGCCTTGGAACCAATACACAGTATTGACTCTATGATGAAAGGTAAGGGTTTAAAAGGAGGGGGGGGGGAGGCAGGTAAAGGAAGCCTAGTTATTCCTCTTGTGAACCAAGTTATATCTCTTCCCTTCTAAAAAATATTCTCCCACATCCTATAGGCATAATTTTGCTAATAGATCCTATCCAACTCCAATGCATACCATAGTGGAAAATATACCAGATTTAATAGACTACGAGGTCTTTAAATCCTAGCTCAATTTCTTGAACTTCTCTCTGGGCCTCAGTTTTCATTTCACCCAAATTTCAATTGGTATAAAATGTCTATGCACTTTCAAAGTTGACGTCTATGGTTCTATAAACAATATGTACATTGACTGCAACAATGTCAATAGAAAGAACTACAAAATAATTCATATCGAATGTTGCAAATTACATAGAAGAAACATAGTCTCCAAAGAATAAATCTGAGAAGACCCTCTCCAATCCTTTGGAGAAGTAGAAGGTTTACAGGAATGGTACATTGCAAGTATTATTAGACTTTTTTTTTGAGGTATTAATTGATTTTGCTGGGGGGTTTTTAACTCTCTTTCCCTTTTCCTTTTTTTTTTAAATTAAAAAAATTTTTTTTTTATTTGGATGGCTCCCTGGGAAAAAGGAGAGGGATCCTGGAAGAAATTCTTATGATATCAAAAATAAAAGATATTGATAAGTTTATTAAAAAAAAAAAGAAAGTAGGGGTCTATCAACAAGACAAATGTAAAGCCACCTAATAGTAAAAAACATTAGAAGATACTGGTAATAAATTCAGGTTTTGGGAAGACAGCAGAATTGTGTTAATATATGTTTTAGAATTATAGAATCATGTGGAGTCTGAATGCAGACTGAAATATATTATATTTAGTTTCTTTCCTTTTTTTATTTGAGATTCCTCCCAGAAAATGACTAATACAGAAAAAATGTTTTACATGATTACACATGTAAAATCTATATCAGATTACATACTTTCTTAGGGAGGGTAAAGGGGGCAGAGGGAGGGAAGGAGGATCAGAAGAAGGGAGAAAATTTGGAACTCAAAACTTTGAAAAATGAATGTTGCCCAAAGAGCACTAAAAGACTGCCTGCCCTTTGATTCATCCATATCATTGCTGGGTTTGTACCCCAAAGAGATCATAGATTAAAAGACTTGTACAAAAATATTTATAGCTGTGCTTTTTGTGGTGGCAAAAAACTGGAAAACAAGGGTATGCCCTTCAATTGGGGAATGGCTGAACAAATTGTAGTATCTGCTGGTGATGGAATACTATTGTGCTCAAAGGAATAATAAACTGGAGGAATTCCATGTGAACTGGAAAGACCTCCAGGAATTGATACAGAGTGAAAGGAGCAGAACCAGAAGAACATTGTACACAGAGACTGATACACTGTGGTAAAATCAAATGTAATGGACTTCTGTACTAGCAGCAATGCAATGATCCATAACAATTCTGAGGGATTTATGGAAAAGAACGCTACCCACATTCAGAGGAAGAACTACAGCAATGGAAACACAGAAGAAAAACAACTGCTTGAACAAATGGGTTGATGTGGACATGATTGGGGATGCAGACTCAAAATGACCACACCGATGCAACTATCAATAATATGGAAATAGGTCTTGATAGATGACACATGTTAAAACCAGTGGAAATGTGAGTTGGGTGGGGGGTGAGGGAGGGAAGTGAAGGGGGGTGAAGGGGAAAGTAAGACCATGAATCATGTAACCATGGAAAATTTTTCTAAAATATAAAATTTAAAATGCAAAAAAAGAATGTTAAAAAAATTTTTATATATAATAGGTAGAAATAAAATATTTTAAAAATTAATTTAAAAAAATTATAGAATCAGGACTTCAGAGGTGCTCTAGTCCAACTCCCTTGATTCACAAATATAAAACTTAGTCCCCAGAATCTTAAATGTGCCCTGCCCAATGTCATACAGACAGCAAAGTGTCAAAATTGGGATTTGAATTAATCTAGGCCCTCTAGTGTGAAATCCTGCAAACTTTCCACTGTATAACACTGGTTGTCTTGGTATTGTCTTCTAATATTTATATCCTAGCTTTAGACTTTTCTCCCCAGATTTGGGGGGATTTTCTCCATTGATTGAGGGGTTCCACAAGGAGAAAAGATCACATCTCTTCCATTATAATAAGAGTTCTTTGCATCCTCCAATGCCAGTTTGTTCTCTAGAAATATGCCTTTTCCCCTTTCTACTGACCTGTGGAGTCTACCAATGGTAAGGTCTTGACAGTAGTGGCCTGAAGCAAGGCTCTTAAGTCCCGGTAAGTGCAGGAGGCTGAAACAAACTTCACCTCTCGTACCATGATGTCCTCAACAAAGGTTGTGTATTTGCTGCTGAGGAAGAGGCTACAATGAGTGAACTCTCTGGCTTCACCTGTCAAGTTCCCATGCCAGGTTATAAGATAGCTTTCCTAATGTTATCTTTCCCCTTCCTCCAAAGAACTTTACCATCATAAGAGTTCAAAAGCTGGGTATCCTTCTCTTGAATCAAAAAACCAGGAATCAGTTTAACAAGTACAAAGAACAGCACTAGGGTGTATCTGACCATAACTCCCACCAATATTTATTTCCCCAAGTCTGGGCTCTGCAGCGACATGAGTCAGAGAACAAGACTGACAGATATTTGCTTCACAATAATAACACAAGGGAAGAAAGACTTTGGACCAATCATCAGGGATATATAGTTACTCTGTACTTTCAAGAATAGACTAGCCACTCCACTGAACTCCCTTCACTGATTAACTGATGTGTATATTTTCTCACCATCACATACAGTGAAACCGCCACCCTTCTCAACTGTTCATGGCAACCCCAAAGTCCTGATGAGCAGGCTCTTGGGAACTTAACATGCAGAGCACAAGGGGCTGCTCAAATTCTCTTCTGCCTCTGATCTCCGCCATGTTCTACTTTCCCAATGATAATGAAATCACTTTTTTGTCCCAGTCCTAATCTAATTCCAACCAAGGTTAATTGGACAGGAAGGATTCCTCACCTACTCTCTACTTCCTGCCCCCAACCCCCACCATTCCCTCACACTTAGTTTCTCACTCTTCCTGACCTGATTTGGTTCCAGCCTAGATCAGGCAAATATGGCAGCTTCTTCACCTGGATGATGCTGTCATAGAGTGAAGGCTGTAGGCTTTGAGCTACCATGTTGGCCAGGATGACAGCCACCATCATGGGCAGGATGTGGGCAATCTGGCCAGTCAACTCAAAGCATATTACTGCTGTGGAAACCGTGTGAGATACTGCACCAGTAAGTGCTGCTGCCCCTGGATTAGGATCACAGAGATATCATATTGGTCAATGTTGTCCAACTCTTGGGAGAATATGGTGTTGATCTTGCCTTCTGCCCCTTCCCCTCAGAAGAGGAAGCTAGAAAATGGGTCACTTGGAAAATATGAAGAGTACTCTGCAAGTGTAGGACACTAAAGAAGATAAGTAAGCAAACACTGATGATACAGGAGGAGGAAGATGTGTTAAGAATCATCACTACCGATATGACTGGAGCTTATGAGGGACATAGGAAGAGGCATCAGAAGGGTGACGATGTGATGGCTACAGACTTGGCTAGTACTTGTGTTCCTGCATGAGATCTGGCCCAAAACAGTTTGGAAGACGGGTATCATAGCTCTGAAAGTTGCATGGTCTTGAAGCAGAGAATTTTTAGCAAATGGGGATTTTCATAGCATCATGGACCATTAAAACTGATGATTATTTAGTCTAATCCACTTCTCCTCCTTTCTTCCATTTTATATCTGAGGGCAATGAATCCCAGAAAATTTAATTGATGGGAGCCTCTTACAGTGAAAGGGGAACTTAATTTAGAGTCAGAAGACCAGGATTTAAATCCCAGCTCAGTTTCTCCCTGCCTTTGTGGATCACTTAACCTCTCTTGGCTCTGGGTTACTCATCTGCAAAATGACTAGAGGACTTCTAATAGCCTTTCCAGCCCTAAATCTATGATTGGTATGATGACATTTAGTAAGTAGCAGAGCTGAGACTTGAATTCTGGTCTCCTGTCTCCAGAAACTCTAGGTTTCAATGCTTGGGAAGTGGGGAGAAGGGGGAGAGGTCCCACTGATAACAATGTGTCTTCCTGGTTTAAAGGATAAAATTAATGGGAAAATCTTACCAAAGATGGGGACTTTAGAAAAAGTCTTACCAATGACAGTGAAGTCACTGGGTTAGAGGAACTAAGGAGGCATGTAGAGAATGTCTCCCTTATTAGGACACAATCCCCAAGCTAGAGGAGCTGGAGAATTATTGTTCAATAATAGTTCCTGGATGAGGAGCGTGGAGGCGTCTAATTGCTAATGACACAGCCCTTGGGTTTAGTTTAGAGTATTTGATTGTGTGTGGAGGTGGGGAAAGCGGGGTAGGAAAGAGAGAGTGAATAGTCTCACCAATTACTGCATAGCCCCCAGGAAGAATCTTATAGATAATCCCATCAAATAGGATCCCATCAGGGAATAGCATGGCCATAATTTCTCCCACTAGTCGCCCAAATGCTGCCCCTGGGTGAGAGATGAGCAGAGTATTAGAATCTTTCTAGGAGACCCAAAAGCCCCTACCCACTGGATTCCCAGAATCAAGCCAACCCTTCCTCAGAGTCCAAAAGCTCAACCCTACTCCCAGAAGCCCAAATCAAGTGTTCCATCACTCTCCCAGAAACCCAGACTCCTGCAACCCTTTAAGGACTCACCCAGCACAAACACAGGCATGAAGCCCCCACAGGGGATAGGCATAGTAGTGGCCACAATGGACATCCAGAACTGGGTCAAATAGAAGTATCAGAGCACAAAGCCGAGGCAGTCTTTTCCCTGGATCCCTGGAAGTTTCCCCCTTTCCCTCCTTCAAACGTGTTCCCATTTTTACTGTCTAAATTCTCAGGAAGTTAACATGTTTGTATTCCTACCTCCAATCCATATTGTTAGGCAATTGTGGAGAGGGGAGTGGAGAAACAGAGTTCTAGATTTAGAGACTCCTTGGGTTCTACTCCCTAATTCTATACTTTTCTCCATTCCTCAGCCTCCCTTTCCTGAACCATCCCATCTTGTTCATCAGGAAGTTTTTCCCAATTTCTAACATATTTCTCTTGGTTCAAAAAAAAAGTGACTTATTTCCCATACTGAAAAGAGGGATGGGATTGGGAGAAAGCACAAGAGGACCAGGCAGTGGTAGTTCCTCTCTCTTCACCACAGCTCCAAGACTAAGCTAGTCCTTAAATGTTCCTTAAGATCAGAATGTTCATTAGATAAATACTGCATGAAGCCGTAGGGTCTGCCTTTGCCCGGATCTGTTCTACACTTCATGAAACATGCTTTTAGCTCTAAGGTATGAACAACCCTAATGACTTTGTGAATAATTACATAACCAATTTAGATCTGATATGGTCATTTGGTAAGCAGCAAATTGTACTTTACAGTCATACATCGTACTTGACAATGGTTTACTCCTTAAAGGGCAGCAAAAGCTTTTTAAGAAGGTGGGAGTATCAGACTGAATTGTCATCCATCACCCTGCCCCTCTCCCCCCTCCCCATACCTCTGGGTGGGGTGATCAGGGAATTAAAAGAGCAAAGGAATGGTACCTTCATGATAAAGAAGAGGAAGATGACTATGATGACGCTGACCTGGGGGTGGATCCAAACAGCTGAGCGGCCCAGGCTCTGAGGGTCACCTACATGTTTCACCCATGTGTGGTTGTCAAATAAGGAACTGATGGCTTCTCGAGGCATCAGCTATTGATGAAGGGGGAAAGTCACATGGGAGAGGGGTCTCCTCTCCTGAAAGTTAGCCCCTTTCTCCAGAGAGCAGCTACCACCTCCTCCCAGGGAGCTAATCAACTCTTAACTCAGCATCAAGGCAAGTCTCTTCCCTTGGGCAGTGACTGGGATGAGTATCCAGGAACCCCGTGGGGAAGCCTTGAATGCTTTCCCTTTTCCAAAAGAGAAGGGAATAGGTATAGCCTGAGCCCCTGATCCTGAGCATATGCTTGGCTGACTTTAGAGGCCCTACCCCAGTTTCCCCATAGCTGACCTCTCCAGCCATGAACTGGCCCATCCCTGGGGGGAAGGTTAATGAGGCAATGATGAAAGTGACAATCCCTGGGTACAGCAGGCGGCTGCAAGGGAAACAGAACTGGCACTTGTCCCCAACCCAGCCCCTCTCCCAAGAACTCACTGCTCCACTTCACCCCAAAATCAGAGAAGTTTAGAGTTGGGAGGGTCTGGGTTACAAAAGAAGACAACCTGCATTCAGAGCTTCTCTCCTCCCCAAAATGACTGAATTCAATAAGGATGGAGGTTATACAGGAATTGGATTGGGAAAGAGGGAGATGCCTCTCAGTTCTGCCCATCCTCCCTCCTTCCTGTCCCTCCTCCCTCAACCCTGAAATATCAAGTCCCTTCCTGGATAGAATTCCAAGTCCTACTGTGGAGGTGTATAACACCCTCCAGAGGCACTGAAGGAGTGGCTTCTCATTGGGGTGGGGGGGTGGGGAATGAGGGGTGGCAGAAAATAAGCATGCTTGGAAGATAGGCCATTAGAGAGCAGTGACTCACTGCTTAGCAAGGAACTGGCTGAGAGCCTTATGCCTTCGGACTCCCAGCATAACCTGTCGATGCAGATAGACAAACACAGCACCCAGGAACCCACAGCAGATCCTGGGAGGAGACATGAAATTAGGTAGATGAAGCCTGAAGAAAGAGATCATAATACTTCCCTAACTGCTAAAGGGAAGAGGCATCAGGCTTTCCTCTTAAGGCCCTCTCTACCAGAACCCTCCCCTCCTCCTGTGCTGAGCTGTCTCCTTCTCAGTCTCCTTCTCCACCATCTCCCACCTCATTCCTTCCTCCAATTAGCCACACTGACCCAATGATGGCAAAGGCAGGAAGCTCTTGCAGGTCGAAGGGAAAATCCATTCGGAAGTTGGTTCTAAACAAGGCTGTGATGGTAACTGTAAGGGAATACAGAGGGAGAAAGAGGATACAAAAACTGGAGACAGGAAGACGGTTAATGCCAGGGCTACTAAGTCATTTCCCAAGTCCTTTATGCCTCCTTCATATTCATCCCCCATTCTCATTGTCTTTTCCTATTATGAGTTCTTTGTTCCTTCCTCCCTATCATTAACATATGTGTCCCATATATACACCTCCTGAGACTACTGTTGTGTGCAGATGCAAAGCATGGAATCCCTGCAAAGGAACAGGGAGAGCCTCACCCAGAATTCCAGGTCTCCCTGTACCTTTGCAGGGATTCCATGCTTTGCATCTGCACACAACACAACCCCTAACCCTCTTCCCTTTGCCAGTATCCATGTTCTATACCCCACTTCTCCAGGCCTGCCAGCCTTCCCCTCACTCCCATTACCAGCATCTTTGTTCCACACTGCCAGGACACGGAAGACAAAGGCACTGAATGTAGCTGCAAAGAATCCTCTCCAGTAATTCCGGACAGCAAAATAGGTAGAAGTAACCTCAATGCTGAACAGCACGCCTGTTGAGTCATGGGATCCAGTGTCAACCCAGAGCACAATGGACTGACAACCTCAACCCATAGCCCAAAGGCTTTTCTGCTGTAAATGTGGATATTGAGGATGGAGGAAGAAGCAGCAGCCTCTCTAACCCTAGGGTTCCTAGCTCTATACCAAGCCATGCTGAAATTCTACAAACCAGAACCATGATACTGCCCGAAATGCAGGACTGCTGTGAGCTGAATATGGGGGGAATAGCAGCTGTGGGCCCATTCATCAACATTCAGGAGGCATGGATGTCAGCTATCTAGTGTAGCCATAGCCATACTCAGGTAGTGGGGGCCACATTTAGAGGCACACCACACTTTCTCTTCATTTCAGTTACATTTTCCATACTATTTCTCACCAAAATGTCCTACTTGTGATGAGGGTGGTGAGGAAGGAAGAAATGGTGTTTGGGAAGGAATAAGAACTTTTTCAACCAACCCTTTGCCTCCAATCTTTGGGTTTCCATGTTGGTCTGAGAGAAATAACTAGACGAATCCTCCAGTAAAGTGGTAAGGTTCTTTGAGATACACACATATGTCCACAACAGAGTTGTAAAGCCAGAGTTCCAGAGTTATGAGGATTCTACTAAAGGCAGCCACCAGGCAGAAAACTCAAAGCACCCTGGAGGCGGCTGAACTAGGGCAGAAGTTGTATGAAATGACTAGGAAGACCCTTCTTTATTACATTAGCACGAAAGGGGGTTGACTTAAAGTGACCAGAGAGTGGAAATTCCAGACTCTGGATAAAAGAAATGGAAAGAAGATGAGAGGAGTAAAATGGAAAACAGGGTAGGGGAGAAAGGAGGGAAAAGGAGGAGACTGAAATGGAGAAGAGGGGAGGGATTTGGTGGGGAGGAGAAGATGATACTGAAAGGGAAGAAGAGGGGAGGAGAGGAGAAAACATTTTAAGAATTTAAGTGAAAACACTCTTTGGCAAGGATGTCCAGGGTCAGAGGAATATGGGAGAGGTGAATACCACAAGGCAAGCCTATGCCTGTGCCAAGGAAAGGTGGGGCTCCCAAGACAAAAGTTAGTTATCTAATCCTAGGCTAGGAATACTAGCAAGAGTGGAGTCAGGAACAAAAAACAAACAAAATACAAGGGTTGGTAGGCAAAACCTAAGAAAAGTCGGTGGTGCCAACATAAGATGCAAATCACTGAAGCTTCAATAGGATTTTCTAAAAAAATCTACAGATGTATTAAGAATGAGGCAAAGATGAAAGAAGATGCTAGCCCTTGATGAAATGAATTGAGGGTAAACTCATAATAGAAACACCAAAGGCCCTTTTCAGTGTTCACTTTGCTTCTTAACTTCATCTTTATCAAAACTGTGAACTGAGACCCTAGACAAGAGGAGGTGGAAAAATAAGGCTAGCTCTAGAAAAACTTGTGAAGGAGGCAAAGTCTGAAAGAGGCAGGCCATGTAGTATGTTTGGTAAACCTTAAAGCATGGGAGAAAAAATGAGAACTACCAAGAATCCTGCTTTTCACCCTCTATGCCCCAGGTAGCAATTCCCTGAGGCCCATATTCCACCTGGTTCCTGAAAGCGCCATGGGATACTTTTAAACTATTCATTCCTCTTTCCTCCTCCTGCCCACTTTCCCCCAAATCACCAAACTTTCTTCAGTCTACCTGGCTTTCAACTAGTTAATAAAATAGAATAACTCGTGTGAAGAGGACATTAACTGTTCAGTCAGTGTTCAGTCAGTGTCTGACTCTTCATGACCCATTTGCATTTTTCCTGGCAAAGATACTGGAGTGGTTTGCCATTTCCTTCTCCAGATCATTTTGCAACTGAGAAAACTGAGGCAGGGTTAAGTGATGTGCCTGAGTGACACAGCTAGTGTCTCAGGCCACATTTGAATTCAGGTCTTTCTAATTCCAAATCCAGTACTCTATCTACTGTACCACCTAGCTGCCTGTTGTTCAATCATTTCATCATGTCCAACTCTTCATGACCATATTTGAGGTTTTCTAGGCAAAGATTCGGGAACAGTTTGCCATTGCCTTCTCCAGCTCATTTTAGAGCCGAGGAAACTGAGGCAAACAGGGTTAAGTGACTTGCTTAGGATAACACAGCTGGAAAGATGTCTGAGATCACATTTGAACTCAGGTCTTCCTAATTGTAGACCTGGTGTTCTATCCACTATGCCACCTAGCTGTGCCTTCGTTTATTACCCCTTTTCAAGAAACAACTGAATTTTAAAGAAATAAATAAAACCTTACCTTCTGTCTGAGAATCAATTCTAAGTATTGGTTCCAAGGTAGAAGACCCATAAAGGCTAGACAACTGGGGCAAAGTGATTTGCCCAGGGTCACAAAGATAGGAAATGTCTGGGGTCATATTTGAACCCGGCACATCTCATCTCTAGGCCTGACTCTCTGAGCCACTTGTTGCCTCCATAATAGAATTTTAACAAAGTAATCTAGTCTAGTGGAAGGAGTACTAGAAGGTAATCCAAGTTCAAATTTTGACTTTGCTATTTACTTGTCCCCCATGACTGTAAGCAAGTTACTTTTTGTTCAAGTTTCCTCATCTGCAAGATGAGAGTGTTAGCTCTATAAAGGTCTGTTTCAGCCTTAATAGTCCACATTAATTTTGAATCTAAGGGGAGAGATGTCCATCAGGCCAGTGGTCTGTCCTGATATAGAGGGCAATTTGTATGGCTTGGTAGATAGCATATTGAACTTGAAGGTCTGGAAGGACTGATTTGCAATCCTGCCTTTGATAGTTCTCTATGGATAAGACTCTTTGCTTCCCTGGGCCTCAGTTTCCTCATCTGTAAAATGAGAGTTGGATTAAATGGTCTTCCAGATCTAGATCTAAGACTTCTATGATCCTAAGACATCTAATCACAGTGAAACCCGCTGCCATCTAGCCATAGGATGGACTTCTGGAGAAATCAAGGGAAGCAAGTTCTTCTTCTTTCCTTATTGGCAACAAAGCAGAGCCCACTTTTGCCTGTCTAATCATAAGTTGCCTGTTCCCTTGGTCATGTTTGCCAACAAGCCAGCCTGGATGACGTTCCTTTCCCTCTGCTCACTTCTGAGATACTTCTGCTATCAATCACCATGTGCATTCAGAGGATGAAAACTCCACTGAACATTAGTCTGAATTGATCATAATTAGGTGCTCTGGAAACCTAAGGAACGGGAAATGGTTTGGGGATCAGTCACCATTTGGGATTATCCGGCCACTTTTATCTGGGAAATCAAGAAACGATATTATCCTAAATGTGTGTGTGTGTGTGTGTGTGTGTGTGTGTGTGTGTGCGCGCGCGCGCGCGCGTCTCTTTAGACCATCAGTGATGTCACCTGTATCAGTGTTCATTCTAGGGCCAGGAGGCATCTTAGCATGCTTCTCAGAGTTGACAGTTGGATGCCTCCAATATCCCAGGCCAGGAATAGCTTGCTGCAGTCTGTGTCTCCCCTATGGGCTGGGTCTTTGCCATGTACTAATCTACAGGAAGGAAAAGAGCATTCCTTGCTCATTCCAGCGGGGGAAGGGAAAGAGAAGGGGAGGGATCCTTATGCAGAGTTCTTGTTAAAAGGCAAATTTCTTCATTTCAAAGGAATTCAGCTGATTTTAACAGTTAAAAAAAAAAAAAACCAACACTACAACGATAAACCAACAAACTCCACTCCAAAAATATTCTTCAGGCCCACCAGATAGCTAAAAAATGAATGCCAGCTCATGTGGATCGGATAATAGGAGTGTTGGATTCTAAGGGATTTATGGAAATTCAGATTCACTGACAGATACTAATGACTATAATGATTGAAGCTGACAACAGAAATGCAAATAGAACCTGAATTGATGGATTTTTTTTCTCCTTCTGGACATTAAACAGTCCTTTTTAGTATGGAATTCTTATTTCAGTATGACCGATTTGATTGAAGACTCCATCATGAAGACCCTACTATGTACAAAGCACTATGAAAAGCAACATGGTATACAGTGGAATGAGACAGTCTTGGAGTAAGGAAACCCAGGGTTCAAGTGCCACCTTTGATACATACAAGGGTGGGACTCTGAGCTAGTTGTTTATAGTGGGGTGCCCGGGGTGGGGGAGGACACTGGACTCTAAATTGCAGACATATCGATAGAGAGATTTTCCTTGATGGAAGTTCCCAATACTGATAAAATCATGAGCCTGAACCAGAAAAAGAAAATGTACAAAAGACTCTCTCGGCCCTGGGAGGAGCACACTGATACGTGATATGGATCTTTGTTCTTGCCTGGGTATTCCCCACATGAGCTATTATTCATTCTTTAATTGTATCAGGGCCTTGAGAATATTTCTGAATCTGAATTGTCATATAATAATTATATTATCAACATATATGCGCGCACACACACAAATATAAGAGATTTGTCATTCTCTTGAAGCTTTTGTTTTTAGCATTCCTCTCCAGATCCTGTGCACCTTAGCCATCTTAACCTTGGGAATACTGGCTCCCTGTCTGAAAGCACTGATTTCATTTGCATAATGGAAAAGATGCCTCATAAGGCTGACATTTTAGACGTAGAATCTTAGAGCTGGAAGGGACCTTAGAGATTCATTTAGTCCAACACCTCATCCTCAGGGAATATGTATATTTTTTTTCCCTCCACTGTTTTGTTCCACCACTTGGTATTGTTTTATCACTCTCTTGCAAGCCCTGTCCTCTCTTCTTTGAAATTACAAGTAAAAATCATACGGGAAAGAATCATTTTCCAAAGAAATGTTCATTCTAAAAAAGCCTATTTTTTAAAAACCCTCATCTTCTGCCTTAGAACCATTAGTTCTAAGGCAGAAGAGTGGTAAGTGCTAGGCAATGGGGGTCAAGTGACTTGCCCAGGGTCACACAGCTAGGAAGTGTTTGAGGACAGATTTGAACCTCCTGTCCTTAGGCCTGACTCTCAATCCACTGAGCCACCCAGATGCTCCCTAAAAAAAACCCATTTTCCCCTGTCCAGGATGACTTTGGTCCTGATTGCTATTAAGAAAATCTGTACAAGTGCTTTTTTTTTTTTTTTTCAGGGTCTCACTGATTAATCAGTTACTTGCTATGAAGGAAACTTGAATCAGTACTGGTTGCTTAATAGGTGGGGAAAGAATTAAGCTCAGCTCTTGAACTATAAGCAGTTTATCTTTCAGTCTTCAGATGACTCAAAAAATTAAGCAAAGAACACTTAAATTCCTACTCTTAAAAACTAAATATAGTGCAATTTAGGAACTTAGAAGAGAAAGCTAAGTCACTTGGAGTAGTCTTGGCACCCCAACTGCCCAGGGTTCTTCCTTGAGGTATTGCTGCCCAGGAAACCTGAGCAGAATTCTGAGCAAGGATATAGAACATCAGTTTGGGCCATTTCCCCCTTGCCCTTCATTCTAAAGAATATATGGCCAAAAATAAGGTAGGAAAATCCACCTTTGTTCCTGAATGCTACTGGTGAAAACTTTCACAGGCTGGAAAGAAATATCTAGACAAGGGCTAAAGCAGCTGATGTGAATGAAAGTGAAAAAGGACGACGACTTCGGTTACCTAAGAAGATCCCAATGGAGCAGGCCTTTCTGGCTTTATATTTTTAAAAGGTTAATAAAGAGGCTGATGGCCAGCTGTTTTTCTCTGGCTGCTGAGGACAAAACAGGATTTATATTGCAGCAAAGAAGAACTGAGGTTAGGTAGAAAGAGGAACTTCCTGTTAGTAAAAGGGTGTGAGTCATTAAAAAGCTGGCAAATTTCCCTAGAGGACAAGCAATATAATAGCAGTTCTAAGGGTAATTATGGCTAGAAGCAGGGGAGGTGGAATAGTTGACTTTTAAAGGGCGGCATGGGAAAGGGGACCCTGCAAGAAGGATGTGTGTGGAGTCTTTACTCCTGGGAATGTCTAGTGTGTACCTATACTGTATAGCTTTAAATATATTTATCTGTCTATCTATCTATCTATCTATCTATCTATCTATCTATATCTATCTGTTCGCCTGTCTGTCTGCCTGTCCGTCTGTCTATCTATGCCTGTCCGTTTATCTGTCTATCTAACTGTCTGTGTCTGTCTGTGCCTATTTATCCTGTCTATCTATCTGTCTGTCTATGTCTGTCTGTCTGTGCCTGTCTGTCTGTCTGTCTGTCTATCTATCTATCTATCTATCTATCTATCTATCTATCTATCTATCTGTCTGTCTATGCTTGTCTATATGTCTGTCTGTCTAGTATGTATGCTAGATAGCATATACACACATGGCAGCTTTAGGTAGGTATATATACATACACCCACTACCTATCATACATAGTGTATGCATACACATACTTACCCCACACACACATACACACACATACAAACACACGTGCCCATATACATATACAATGTGGTGATAGAAGACAGGAAAGGAAATTGGAAAGTCAAGTTAGAGAGGGAATGGGGGGAGGGGGAGGCTGTTGGTTAGTTTGTCAGCAATCACTTGCCTCCAAGTGGTGTCCCAAAACAACAGCCCACTCCCACGGCACAGCCGACTGTCAGGATATCAGCATAATAGTATGGCTGCTACTGGGGAAGAGACAGGTGAAGGGACAGATAGGAGATGAGAGAGAAATGGACAGACAGGCAGACAGACAGAGAAAACACCATTTAGTGAGGAACATGGCAGAATGAGAGACCTGAGCCCCAGGGCTGGGGTTGCCTACCTATAGCGGCCCCAGCAGGCCCCATGACCATAGAAATCCTACTGCCCCAGGGGGGAAAAAAATCAGCAGATTTGACCAACAGGTTGTGACCTCTCATAACCTACCACCAGAACAGGAAACGATATAACTATTCAGAAAGCCTAGAGCAACTGGGGAGTCGATCTGTAATAACCAGCACCCCTCACTGTTTTACCCAGAGAAACCAGGTCCTATCAGAACAGGACCTGACGTCAGAGAGACCCAGAGTGGCTCCAGATAGGGCCAGCACTCTTGGGTTTACAAGAAACAGGAAACACTGTCCTTGGCTGTAAGCACTAATGCCAGAGCCTGAGGTCCGTGTTCACTCCCTGAATGGCTAACTCCTGCTTTGGAAATCAAGGGTTTCAGTAGATCATGTTCTGTGCCCTATCCTATCCCCAAAGTCACACCCCTTCCACCACCCCCAAATCTTGCTCAAGCAATGCAATCAGGGTAAGGGAGGAAGTAAAACTTGCCTCCAATGGGGGCCGCAAAGCAGCATCCCACGCCCACTGCACAGGCGGACACCAGGAGATCAAGCTGCCCAGGCACGGTCTGCAACAGAGAAGCAGGCAGGGCAGGGCAGGAGAGGGGAGAGGGGCAAACATGAGGAGGGGTCCACAAACACAGGAGGGAAACAGAGTGGAGCTAAGAAGGGATAATATAGGGAAGAAAGAGGGATTGTCCAGGAATGACATGGCCAGGGGGCACACGAGAAGAGAGAACAGACTTGGGGATAGGCATGGGATAGGGCAGAGGAAGGATACGATGGCTGGAAGGGCCATGGATTTTGAAGGTTAAGGCCTGAGTTAGTGCAATGCCCCTCTCTTCTCCCTCTACACTCCACCTAGCATCATGGCCAGCCCAGAGCAAAGGAGATGCTTCCCTCCCCATGACACTATATATATCTGGCCCCATTAAAGCAGCTAGCCCAAGTCCCCTTTCCCAAGCTGGCCTCCTACTCATCCTACCTCCCAGTCCTTACCTCATACACACCACAGAACATAGACATGAACTTGCTGAGGACAGCAGCACAGATACTGGCAATGTGCACAAATGGGCCCTTGGGGAGAATCATGAAGAAGAGGCCGGAGGTTAATGATGGACAACTAACCAATATCTAAGACCCATCTCAGCTCGTTGGCCAAGTTTCCTATTATGCCTCATGTCCTTAAGACACCCCATTGGCCTCAATGCCAGTCCAATTAGGTCCTTCATGCCTCCCTGACACCCCCCACTCCAAACACATACCCCACCTCACAGATCCCCCTAGTTCTTACCCTATCCATTGTGCCTACCTCTTTGCCCACAGGGATGCCACTTCCCAGACCAGCAGTCAATGCAATGACCTTGGCTACAAACGCCTTGAGGGTGAGATATTCCTTTAGAACAACCCCACGAAGAATGGTCTTCATCTCAGGGATTCCTGAACCTATACACAGAGAGTGAGCGATTGGGACAAGGCTGACCCAGAGACCAGGAGAAAGGAAGTTTAGCCATGAGGGATCAGTGGAGGCTGGTAGGAAATGGGAGGGAAAGAGCCCATATTAGATTCAGGGGAACTGGGAAATGAGCTCATAGAAGTGGGGAGAAGGAAGAGGCCTTATTCACAGCCTATAGATCAATGAGGTGGGAATTTTGGGGAAACTGAAGTAAAAGGCTGGTGGGAAGATCTCACCGACAGCTTGTGGGGAGATGAGATGGCAAAAAAGGGCACTGAAGAGGATGAGGGTGAGTGGGAATGTGACCCAGGCCAGGAACTGGAGGGCAATGTTGGGCTTCATCTGATAGTATGTCCACTTGTAGGCTGGGGAGGGATAGACAGACAATCAGAAATGTAGAACAGACAAATAAACATAGATAGATTGATAAACTCGTCTTGTGGCATTATTTTTCTCACCCATGATTTAAGTGCATCTTGGATTAGAGACCCAACAAACATAATGAATAATCAGAGACAATTAGTGCTGGAAGTGATCTTAGAATTCATCTTGTTCCCTTCAAGTATGGTGAGGGAACTAGAAGAACAGGGCAGTCTCAAAAAGAGACTTAAGACCTAGGGATCAGGAGATAATTGGGGGTCAAGTCCTAAAATGTTTTGGGAAGGGGTCAAACACACCCTGCAGACTCTTGGCACTGACATAGTCCATACACCAGCTAACCAGTGCCATGACCAGTCCCAGCAACACCAGGAAGATCCAGTCCTCTCCCAATTTCCTTCGAACAATCTGTCCCATTCGATGGGCACAATCTAAGGGAAAGGAAGATCAAGGTGGGTCAGCTTCAAGAAGACTGCCAGAAAAGTCCCAAAGGCCCCTCCTAGGTTTTGCCTTCAGCATAATTCTTTCTTTGATGCTAGAGAAGCCTTATTGGTGTGATGAATAAAGAATTATGCATGGAGTCAGGAAGACCCAAGTTCAACTCTACCTTCAGACACTTATTAGCTAGGTGCCCTTAGACGAGTCAGTTAACCACTATTTGCCTCAGTTTCCCCAACTGAAAACTGAGGATAATAATAGCACTTACCTCCAAGAGTTGTAGTGGGGCTCAAATAATAATTAAAAAGATATAAAGAGATAATAGTTATAAAGTACTTAGCATAGTGGTAGACATATAATAGGTGCTCTATAAATGCTAGCTATTGTTATGTTGCAGTGGGTAAAGCTCTGAAATTTCTATCAGGAGACCTAGATTCTAATCCTGGTTGTGACACTTAGTTGGATGACTAACTTACCCCCAATTTCTGTACCTACACTGATCCCAGAATCCCTTCTGCCTCAGTCCCCACTACCTTGGCATTTGGAATGGTGATCTTCCTCACTGCTGTCCATGGCAGAGCTAGAGGTCATATGCCTGGAACTTGCCATGTTCTTTTCCTTGCTAGAGAAGTCCAGGGGCTGCTCCGTGTGGTGGCCATAGATCTAGTTAGGAGAAGAAAGAAATAAAGTAGTTTCTGTTCTTCACCTAAAATAAGGAAAAGTGAAGATAGTGTTCCTAGAGCAATGGCTCTCAAAGCAACCCCAGCTGATCCATTTGGTTGAGAGAGGTGGAAGGAATTAGAATTGAGAGCAGCAGAGAGGTTCAGCACAAGTACCACCATTGCCCAGCCAGTGCCTATTGTAGACATTGACAGTCAGTCACCCACTGGTCCTCGGGCAGTCAGGGTGGTGAGCCTAGCATGGGCTTAACTCACCCCATTCTTGTTGCACTAGCAGCAGTAGCAGCAGCAGCTACACAAATCTCTGATTTCCCCTGAACTGGGTTCAAGTGCCCTTCCATATCTGTTCAGGTCCTTCTTTCTCCCTCCTATCTTGCCCTCAGGGGAAAAAAGAGACTTATAATAGATCAGAAGGGCATTCTGAAAAGCTGGTACAACAAGCAAGAAGTGGGGCAGCATTGGCAGCTACTGGGGCTGCCTTGGCTTGGTGCTCAAGTAGCCATGCAGTGAACTCTCTGAGGCCCTAAATGTTCATAAGATCCTGACACAGAAGGAAGGAAAGAAGGAAGGAAGGAAGGAAGGAGGGAGGGAGGGAGGGAGGGAGGGAGGGAAGAAGGAAAGAAAGAAGGAATACAGTTTTACCTGGAACTTTCCTTAAAAATAGAGGTTTCAGGATGAACTGCCAATCAGAGGACGGATCCCCAGGGGCAAAGTGATCTTCCAGGATGAGAAGATTTTTGTGGCATGGTAGAGAAAGAAGTCTGGGGAGTCAAGAATAGAGCCTGGAAATGAATGAAGCAATGGAAGTTTATGTGTAGAATAAAGGAATGGAAGAGTGATGATGTACAGTATAAAATCCTTGCTCCCCAAATTGAGGACAAACATCCTATAACTGACTCCAATCTGCTGGCCATGTGATAAAAAGAAGCCTTTTGGAATGGCTGCATAGCTAGAACTGGGGTGCATTCAAAGGGCACTAGTCAGTAAGAACAGTCTCTAGATGAGAGCTTTTCTCAGGCTCACATACATTGGAGGGTGATGAGATGCTGAAAGCCTTTGGGTATGTGGGTCTGGAAGGATATGGGAGGTCTTCAGGGGGCCTCTTTCACTTGGAGTTGGCATAAAGCAAAAAGAGTATGGATATGGCCCTGCTATTATTTCTATCACTGTTTCTATCNAGAAAGTAGAAAGAGAGAAAGAAAGAAAGTAGAAAGAGAGAAAGAAAGAGAAAAAGGAAGGAAGGAAGGAAGGAAGGAAGGAAGGAAGGAAGGAAGGAAGGAAGGAAGGAAGGAAGGAAGGAAGGAAGGAAAGAAAACACAAAACTCAGGTCACTGGACAATTTGGAAATGAGTAAGAAGGCCATTTCACCACCAGGAAATCAGGAACTACCTGGGTATCATCATCTCCCTTCTCTTCACCTGGTACAGTAATCCTTTTGGTCTGAGATCTGTCCTTCAGAGACCACAGAGCACTTCCCTGATGATGGAATTTTTCTAATTTTATTAAAACCTTTGTATAACTGGTGGATGAGATGAGATTGAAAATTAGTATCTTGAATTAGTTAAGTACAGGCAACAATGTGCTGCTTCTACTTGGACATAGAAATCTTTATTTTATTATTTTATTTAAGACTGGGTCTCCCTATTTTACCCAGACTGCAAATACAGCAGGTACTCATAGATCTAATCCCACTACTGATGGACCAAAAAGCTTTCACCTACCCCATTTCTAACCAGGCCCACTTCACTCTTCCTTGGTTGGGGTGGGGGAGTTTGTAGGGAAGGGGAAAAGGAAGGAAATAAGCATTTAAATCCTGGGTTAAATTACCATTTTCATGTTCAATTCAGTGTGGCCCCCAGCTGGTTTAGTACACTGAGCTCAGACCTCCTAAACTCAATAGATCCACCAGTCTCAGCTTTAACACGTACTAGGGATTACAGACACACCGCTACATATCACTGTGAGGACTTTTTTCAGTTATGATACTTATTAAATGAAGTATCAAAAGAAGCTGAATATAGAACCAGACCTTTGCACTTCTGCATCACAAACTGTTAAACCAAAAGATCTTCAAAAATAATGAAGTTTATTCAATCAATGATATTTTAATGAAAGCAAAATGTTTTTGTACTATTAAAGAAATCAAACAAAAGCTATTTTAAAATACAGGTATCTCTTACACATCATGGGGGTTAGGGGCATAGTGCCCCCGTGATCTGGAAAATCCACATAAGATTTTCTGGCCCTTCCTTGGTACCAGAGAAAAAAATCTAAATATTTTCTTTTTCTTTTATGGGGTGTTAACAGTACCTTTAGAAGTGTTTATGAGTTACTCTACTTTTTAAAGATATCTATATTTCTATCTTTGTTGTCTGCTGAGTTTTGTGTTCTTTTCACAAACTTCTTTTACTTATTTTAACTTTAAAAATAAATTGTGTATATTTATTGTATTGATAAAATATGTTGCCATTACACAATACTATACACATATATAATGCATTTTTGAGTTTCTTTTAAACTTTTTCTGAGTCCTTTTTCTGATTTTTTTTTCTGCTGACCTTCTTGTATTGTCAGTGGCTTCTGCAAAACTCACCCAAAATTCCCATTTAATTTCTTATACTGACTCTCGATATATTGAAATTTCAGTGAGTAAAGTCCTGGTGTGGAAGGGATACCTAAATTGTTTGTTCATCTCATTCTCATTTCTATTTTGTATATATCTAAAATGAACATATTAGAATGGCAACTAAACCATATAACTTGTAAATAAATATACATACATTGTCGATATGTCCTTTTTTTTTTAACTGATGGAGTATGCAATCAGAAAAATTTGTCATTGTTTTAGAGAACAAAGATTGAATGTTTTTTTGTCTTTGGACCTTGTCACTAGGATGGTGCCTTGTACATGGTAGGTACTTAATTTTTGTAGAATTGAGGCAGATGATTGAGGGCTAGAGACAAAGTCACCTATCAAAATAGAAAGAGGTTGAAAGAATAGGCTTCTCCAGCTCACAAAAAACAGGCATTGGTAGTTGGGTCATTCATTCATGTATGTATCTTTTATTCTCTAGTACTAACTCTTCCTCTGTCTTTAACTGTCCATTCTTATTAGCCCATTCACTCATAATATCCTTCTCTCCATTTATTCCATGTCTTCTGGGCTCTGTCTTTCCTACCCCCACCTTTGTCCATCTGTCACCCTTCTTTGCCTATCCGTTCTTCTTCTTCGGTCATCCATCTCCCAAATTCTTTTTGCTTTGGAATAAGGTAGCAATAGAGTGCTGGCCTGGAGTCAAGTTGACTCATCTTCCTGAGTTCAAATTTGACCTCAGACACTTATTAGCTGTGTCACCCTGGACAAGTCATTTAGCCCTATTTGTCTCAGTTTCCTCCTCTGTAGGGAAGAAAATGGCAAACCTCTCCAGTATATGTGCCAAGAAAAGCCAAATGGGGTCATGAAGAGTCAGACACGACAGAAACTTTGAAACAACAAAAAGTCAGGAATTGGGTGCTGAGTCGGGTTTTGTTGTTGTTGTTTTCCGGTCCCAAATACACAGAGCTGTGAGTTCTAACCAGTCATGTCAATTAGATGCTTTTACATGTAATTTATGCATGATATTAAAACACAGAAAACCACCAAGTCCCTCTTCCAATAGAATCCTCTAAGACCCTTCCTCATCTCACTATTCTTGTAATGGCCTACCAGACTTACAAATGATGCCCTTTTTGCCTTGGTGTGTACAGCCTCAGTTGTTATCCTATGAAGGCAAAGAGAGTACATGGGTGCACACAGCCCAGCCACTTCCCCATTTCCATCTAATCTTTCCCATCCTTCTCTCTGTCCATAGATCCTGGTGAATCAGTAACTCAAAACAGGAACAAGTTTCCCCTGCTGTCAATCCCCTTTTCCCCAGAGTAAGATGATCAGAAATCTACTCATGTGCTGGGACTGAGAGCAAGGATCTCCTTAGCCCGGGAACCCTGGACCCTAAAGGGGCCACTCGCTAACAGAGGCGATGAGGTTTCAAGGAGGGACCGAGGGACTTTGTCCTGCAAACCACCTACCGACCACCCAGTGTCAAGCATGTGCTTGATGAGGAGGGGATACAGCGCCTATGACGCTCCTCCTGCAACCACCCATCTCTGGGAGCAGGGTGAGTTCAGGTCAGCCTGGGGTAGGAGAGATCAGGTTTCACAATAAAAGCCACCGAGTTTGGAAACTTAAGCTGGAAGACCCAGACAGGGACACGGGGCATCCTATTTTCTGGATTGGGGTTAATTACAGGGGCAGTGCCTGCTTCTGCTCCCCCACCTGGTGCTCAGACAGCAAATCCAAGGCTGGTCAAACTGAATCCACTTCCCTAGTTAGCTGCTTAACTTTCTTTGGCCCTGATGCTTGATTTCCCCTGGGTCTCAGGCTGAGGGGGAGGTAGGTGTGTACAAGAGGGAGGGAGGGTTGACATCAGACCCTGGGTGGGAGGAGATTAAAAGAGCTAAATATGTACCCTTTGGCTCAGTGCTAACCCCAACCCCAAGGAAGAGGAGGGGTGGAGAGGACAAGGAAAGGGAGAAATTAAAACTCCAACCAAACTCCTTGGATTGATTTTCAAGGCCTTTCAGAATCTTATTTTCTTTTTCTTTTTTTTTTTTTTATCCTGACCTTCTTAGTAACAACTCTAAGACAGAAGGGCGAGGGCTAGGCAAAATGGGTTAAGTGACTTGCCCAGGGTCACACAGCTAGGAAGTGCCTGAGTCCATATTTGAGCCCAAGACCTCCTGACTGCAGACCTTGATTCTTTTTATCCACTGTGATACCTGTCTGCCCTTCACTCTACCTCTTAAAGGTTGGCTTCACTACTTAGCAGCTTGAAATCTCATTTGTGGCCAGACCAGGCTTTACTCTTTTCCGTGAAATGTCATGCTTGTTTCCACCCAGAAGTCTTTCTTAGGGCTTCTCCCCTTGCCTGAAATGCTACATCATTCAAAGTCCCAGCTTAAGTGGTACCATTCTCCACGAAGCCTTCTCTGACCATTTAAACCCACAGAATCAAAGAATTCCAAAATTAAAAGGAACCTTGGGGACCACCTCATCTGTACTGTTGATAATGGCTCAAAATTAAATGGTTCTTCACTTTATATTTACAAAGAACTTTGATAAACATGATCTCATCAGAGACAACTGTGTCATAAGTAGAGAAAAGTGTTCATTCCAATTTTACAAATGAAGAAACCGAGGCTCAGATAAGGTCACGCAGCCAGTAAATACGAGCCCTACAGCCTCTGCCAGTTCTAAAATACCATTACATTTTTAGTTGACATCCCAGATTATCACTTAATTACACACTGTCTTGCGGGGTTCTCTAATATTTAAAATAGGCTTTTCTCGTCTCTCTCACTAGACTGTATTATCTTGTTGGACACAAAATGGGCATTTGAACATATTTTTACATTCATCAGTAAAACAAGGGTTAGCATTCAACTTATGCCCCCTTGGCTACATTCTGCGTCCATTCCCTGACATTAGAGCAAATTTTCTAACCAATAATTTTCTTTCCTCCCTCTTGCACATAGTAGTGACTTTACTACATCACTGATCTTTATGCACGAGCTCCCACATTTCTCATATTCTTGGCCTCAGGAAGCCCTGAGAAATTCTCAGAATCAGTGACTGTGGGGGATCTTATTTCCCATGCTACCTGGACAATCTGCCCTCTTTGGTTCCCAGACTTTCCTTGATCCCCTTCAGCCCAAAGTGGCAAAATATCCCATGAGATAAAGTACTTCTCACTGTTGGTTTCCTCTTTTTTTCTGACATGTTCCCCAAATATCCCTCATTAATATATTTTTCTACCTTGTTGATTCCCACTTCCACTTTTTTTCTACCATTTCCTGCCCTGTTTATCACCTTCCTTATTTAATCATATTTACTTGCCAAACCACAATTCCTTCTCCCAGGAAAATTTCAGAGCTGAGTTGGTTCCTCCCACCTCTCCTGATTTTTTCCTCCCTCTGGGTATGCCCAGATTCTTTGCTCCAATTGTCTACCCTAGGCTTCCTCTGACCCCTCTACCTTCAACTGCTGTCCTTGGGCACACTTACTAATTAACAGTCCATATTGATGGCTTCCTTTTCTAAATCCCTATGAGACTATAGCATTTATTTCATACTCCAATTCTTCCTGTCTTATCTTTTTCTTCATATATATCCAGCTTCTCTCAACTTGACTGTAAGCTCTTCATGGAGAAAGGTCTCATGTTGGTGTCTCCCACAGGATCAAGTGTAATGCCGTGGATTTTGTTGTTATTCAGTCATTTCACTTGTGTCCAATTCTGCATGATCCCATTTTTGGTTTTCTTGGTGAGACACTGGAGTGGTTTGCCCAACTCATTTTACAGATGAGGAAATGAAGGCAAACAGGGTTAAGTGACTTGCCCTGGGTCAACACAGGTGGTCCGAGGCCACATTTGAATTCAAGAAGATAGTCTTTTGACACCTGGCTCAGTTCTCCATCCAGTGTGCCAAGCTGATTATGGCTATAGGGTTCAATCAATATCTCTCCTTAAATAAGTTAAGAGTTTGCTATACCATCCTATATTGATGTATCTGAAATGTGGCCATTTAACTAGTTCCTTAACCTTCTCCACGCCTGTTTTATTGGGGAAGTAAGGGTAGTTTCTATAGCTTACAAGTAAGTACATGTGTCTGCATGATTGTAAGTAGGCGTAAAGGCAGTGAGCACACCTACACGTAGGTAGGTATACCCACAGCAGCAGGCATATTTCTGCATAACTGTAATTCAGAAAGTACGCTGCATGCATGCCCCTGTGCCATTCAGACTGTTCTATAAGAACATGTGTATGTGTGCCTACAGGATGGTCAGAACACAGATTGGGAAATGAACCCTGATGTATACACGGTGGGATGGGGGCCAGGGAAGAGTCAGAAAACATACAGTCATGGGTCTGCAGGTAAAGATCACTTCTATCACATATAGATTTGCCCCGTGCTAGAGAATTCTATGGGAACATAATTACAGGCATGTTCCTCTTGGTCTCAGTATATCCATCTCCATGTCTGTGAGGCAGAATAAGGCATCATTTTTAAAACCAGTTCTTGCTCTAAACAAGATTAATATCTTTCCACCTTTTTGCTATTGTCTCTCCTGTCTCCTAGCTCCTAGTCTGTGCCCAGCCTCCTTTCCCCCTGCCCCTCCTGAATGGCTCAAGTCTCCTCTCACCTCACACCTTTGATCTTTGCTTTTTTGTCCCCTTCCCCCCCCTTCCCCCCCCAAGCCTCCTCTCCCTCCAGCCCTGTGTCATACCTGTGTAGGATGAACGTTGGGTCGAGGGCCTGCATTCCCCTGGGGCCTGTGCTCATGGATCCCGTTCTCAGAGGGCAGGCCATAACTGGTGCAGTGCTCAAAGGAGACATACTGGTACTGAGGGGCACTGCCCCACCAGCTCGATTCTCCCCCTGGTCGCAGTGACCCAGCACGGTCCATGTTCCCAGCCTTGGGCCGGGCCCTGGCCTGACTGGCCCCCTATTCCCCAACAGCTCCTTGAACCTCACCTCCTACTTGGCCCCAAGGAGTCTAGGGCAGCATGCCCACCCTCCTGCTATTTATAGTCCCCCCCTGTCACATGACCCCCCACTGCCACATCTGATCTGCTTGGGGTCGAAGCAGGTGTGAGGAGGGGGGAAGGGAAGGGCCCACAGGGGACTCCCCCAGAGGAGTACCCTTCCCCACCCCACTGCCAAGTGCCTCCTCTAGCTTTACACTTCCTTCCCTTCGCCTCTCCCTGCCCAGCATCCAGGCACAAGATCACAGCCTCATCCCTGGAGGGCTAGTCACCTAGTCCTCCCTACCTCCACAGCAATCTCTTTTCCAGTCTCCCTCACAATCCCCCCTGATCATCCAGCCTCTGCCCGAATGCTTCCAGTCATGAGGTGCCACCCACATAAAGACAGTCCTTTTCACTTGGGAATAGATCCTATTGCTGGAAAGCATTCCCTTCTATCGAGCCCAGACCTGTCTCTCTGATTTGGAGGCCAGGGGGATGTCTTGCTCAGGACTCTACTCCACATCCTTCCCTTTGGGGGGAGATGACTGCTCAGACAGGTCTGAGCATCGCAGACGGATGGCATCTGGTCAGACACTCACCTTGGAGAGGAGCTGGTGCTGCTCTGTCACCTCTCCTCGCTGCCCCCTCCCCAGCCCTCTGCCTTCCCAAGGCCTGGACTCCCTCTGCAGCATCTTCCCTCTGTCCATCCTCGCTGGTCTGTCCCTCTGCTCCTCCACCTTTCTAAGCTTCCCTGGAGTCCCTAAAAGCTCTTGCCACTGATGCCATTCCCTTTATGTCCTGCCTTTATGTCCCTCGAGGTGTGGACTGCCCATGGGAAGCAGAAGGGGAATGACCTTGGGCCCATCCACGGCTGATTTATGAATGTCACCTTCTCCCCACTAATAGCCACAGTGGGAGGGGCTGAGTTCTCAAAAAGCTCATGGAATATCTATCAGTTATGGAAGGAACAGGAAGAGAATATTCAGACAAACAGGATCAAATTTGGGTTCTGAAAAGTAGAGAGGAGCAAAGGGGGTTCTGAAACAGGGGTACGTGATCCTCAGGGGGTACGGGAAGCTATAAAAGGGCCAATTTCTGAAAAGCTAATTTCTATTTCCTATGCTTATATGCACTGTGAGATCTAAAATTTTTATATTTTATATTGAATAAGGACTGCAGGGGGCGGGGTCACTAAAATCCAGGGGGTCAGGGCCTGAAAAAAGTTGGGAACCTTTGCTCTAGGGTGGGCTGATGTTATTGTAGGACACACATATTTGGGCCTACTTATGATGAGCCTGACAGAAACAGTAAGAGATGATGCAGAAGCAAATGATGCTATGCCCACCTCAGCTCAGTAAATGTCCTGGGATAAGGGCTAAATGGAACAACCTGGAATATGCCCTCTGCCTCTGCCTCCCCTGAACATTTTCTCTTCTGTCTCAACTGTCACTCCTCCTGCCATGTGTCTCCCCCTCTGTTCCCCTAATTACAAAAGAACAGGTAGCCTGGACTCGAGATGATGGGAGGGCAAGGTATAATATTAGGAGGAGCATGGGAAATGATGTGTTACAAAAGTAACACAGGGTTCTGGGCATGTATGTTTGGGTTCGTCTCAAGATTCTGGGATGGCATGAAGGAGAAACCCAAAGGTCTAGCCTTTAATTGAATTCTGGCCAAGGCACAGTGAAACCATACAGAGTAAGGGGAGGGAAGAGGAAAGAGTGGGTCTCTGAACATTACCAGGTTCAAAAACATTCTAGAGCAACCCAGAGTCCCCTGTCACAGACGCATATGTGGGAAAATGGGGAGAAGTGGGCAGGGACATGGTGGTGACTTAAGAAGGATGTTGACTAGTGATTCCCAAAGTGGGCACCACTGCCCCCTGGTGGGTGTTGCAGCAATTCAGGATGACGGTGATGGCCACAGGTGCATTTGGGGTCAGTGAAAGTATGTGACAGGGGGTGCTAAGTAATATTTTTTCTGGAAAGGAGGCAGTAGGCCAAAAAAGTTTGGGAACCACTGGTATAGGCCATTATTTAATGAAGTTTTAGAAACAGAAAAGATTCTCATCCTGGGGAAGTTTGTTCTGGCTAAAGATATGTGTGTATAAAGTATTTACTTCATACAATATACATACATACATATACACCTCTATATAGACACACACATACATATATATGTATATATTTATATTCCTACTTTACACGTGTATGGCAGCAAAGTATTGCTTCTGAATAGCTTGGCAGCCTCCAAAACAACTGCCTTCAATTAGTTTACCTCTCCAAACCTGAGCTGGAGTCAGTAACTGAAGGAAGGAGTCAAGTACCCGAACAGTTCATACAGGTATTGACCAGGCACTTACTTTTGGACTGGAATAAAGGGCAGGAAAGTTTCTGGAAAGTGAAACAACTTCCTGAGTTTCTAAGAGTCAATGATGAATGAAGAGCCACAAGCTCTATATGGATTTGGCCAAGGTCTTGGAAGACAGGATGCTGAGTAGGTTAGGGATCTAAGATGAAGGGGCTTGTGTCAATGTGGCAGGGATGCTTTGAAAGTTGAACCATCTGTTGAACTAGGGTATTTTCCTAACGAAAAGAGCCCTACGGGAAGGGATTCAAGAGACATGTGAAAAGGAAAGGATTTGTGTGTGTTTTGGCCTTAAAGGCTGGAGGAAAGTCTGAGGCTTACAAGAAAAAAGTATAGAATTTTCTCGGCTAGGGTCTGAGATAATTTGAATGAGAAATATCATGGGATAGAGAAAAGGAGTTGATTTGGGAACTTGCTCTCTGTGGCAAAAGATTGAGATACTTCAAAAAAAAAAACAAAAACAAAACCCTTACCTTCTGTCTTACAATCAATACTGTGTATTGGTTACAAGGCAGAAGGTTAGGCAATTGGGGTTAAGTAACTTGCCTATGGTCACACAGCTAGGAAGTAGCTGAGGCAAGGTTTGAACCCAGGATCTCCCATCTTTAGGTCTAGTTCTCAATCCACTGGGCCACACAGCTGCCCCCTAGGGATGTTATCAATGGTACCACCTCACTCTGATGTCTTAAGACTGGTTCTGTGGGCTTTGGGGGATGGAGCAAGTATTTCCCCTCTTATTCTTGTCTGGCATACTTTTGTCTTTGCTTCTCCTACTTCTCACCCATTAGGCACTAAAGAGAGTGGGGAGAAAAGAAGCCCTCAATTTAGGGAGGGCTGTAATTTTAAAAGGCAATCTTTTTGGAGGAAGGTAAGGAAGGAGATGGCAAGGGTTGTGAAATCCAACCTCTAATACCTTTATCCAAAGGAGTGGGGAAAAGGCAAAGAATAATCAGTTCAGGGACAATTTACTCATTTTCTCTTTGTGTGTCTCACTACTAAAAACAGCTTCATTCTAAAAATCACTTTCCATACACTTTCCTTGTCAACCTTGTTTCATCCCTCCTACTTTCCCACTGACCTGCTGATGCCTCAAACTATCTTGGGAGTTTTCCTTAACTCCACCTCTTCAAATCTTAATGTCCCCTTTGGGATATTCCTTTTACCTAAGGAATTCCAGCCTCATTTTAGAAACTGTTAAAAAGGGACAAGAGGAATTTCATTTTACAAATTGCCAACAAGTAGTCATGTAGCTTTTGCCAAACCACCTCCAGAGTAAAAGGGAATCCCACTGCCTCCCAGGACAAGCTCTAAGACTTTTAGAAAGCTTTAACTATTAGAAAGTTTGTCCTTATATCAAACTCAAATCTTCATGTCTCCTTTCATCATTCTCTACCCAGTCTACTTTACTTCTGGTTAAATATCCCGAGTTTCATCCACCTATACACATGATATAAATTCAAGACTATTTAGAAGCCTCCAGTCTCTCTAGTTTACAAGTGACTATCACCTCCTTTATCTAGCACATCATGTTTCTCTGAATGCAACCTAAGATGTTTTGGGGCTTCCATTACATATACATAAAGTACATTAATGCCCTTTGCTCTGACCTAATGACCTGCAATCTAGTCGACCCTTCCCCACCTTGTACTTTGAAGCTGACTTTTTGAATCCAAGTATAAGACTTTTCATTATCCATGTCAAGTTTTACAGCATTAGACTTGGTCCAGCTTTTAGTTTATCAAGATCTTTTTGGATGTTGATTTTGTATTTCAAGTTATCCTTTGTATCTGCAAATGTGGTAATCATAAATATGCCATGACAAATACATAAAACAGTATAAATACAGATCTCTGGGGTATTCCATTAGTGATTTCTTTCCAAGCTCACACTCAATCATTAATAACTATCCTTTAGGTCAATCAATCCTTTTTTTTTTTTTTGAGGGAGGGTTCTTTCACATGACACTCTAGCTCCTTATCTTTATTTTTTTTTCCCACAACCATTCCCCAAATTCTCTATAATCTATTATCACGTTAACAACCAATTTATTGTTCTTATCATTCTATACACCTTCTGCTTTACCAAGGTCATCAAAGCTCATTCCCTTTAACCCACTCTAATCCTGGCTCTCTGATCTCCAAATTAGTCCCATTTCTATATAATTCACTCACTATTTTCTACCACTACAGTTCTTCCTTTAAGATCAAGATCCCAGCTCTTTAAAGCCTCATGCCCAAGTCAGATTGAGAAATGGAATCCTGCACTAGACCATTCATTTACAGTCCTCTAATAAGACTGATAACTTATTGAACTCACCTCACCTACTAGAATATTTGCTGACCTGCCAAATTTCCTCTGACTTAATAGATAGGGCACTGAATGCTTGATGTCGTTGTCCATGGACATGGCCACAGTAGTTGAATACAAAGGCAATCAGTTCATTATCATAAGAATAGGCTAAGATTTGTATTTTTTTTTTTTTTTGAGTTCTGGAGGTAATATGTAAGCAAGTGGTGAGGTAGATCCACAAGGAAAATGAAAGACTTTAAGCATCTGGTTAGCCATGAGGACAGAGGTAATGGTGACACTCAATAACAAACATGAGTATTTATTTGGCACCTGAAAACAATACAAAACCCTGGCAGTGGGGAGTGGGGAGAGGTTCATTTCCAGATTCTTCCACATCACAGGCTTCCACCCAAGGCAAGGCTTAGGCAGATAGGCTGGGAAAATGAATTACTTTCCCTGGAGGGCTTCCACCCCAACTCCAATCAAAAAGTATTTACTGAGCACCTATAGGCCCTAGCATGGTATAGGGCACTGTGGGAGATAAAAGTATAATACGTGGTTTCTGTATTTACTATGTGCCCACACTATAGGGGCTACATAAGTATGACACAATCACTGCCCTCAAGAAGCTTGTAGTTTCTTTGGGCGCAATAAGTAAGATCATCAAATAATCAGAACATAATTAAGTACTAAGTTATGGTACTATTAAGTGCAAAGAGAACTCAAAGAAGGCTTCATTGAGGTGGGAACTGAGCTGAGCCAAATGATAGGTAAGGCTTTGTATAGGTGCAGGGTAGGAGGGAAGGCATTAAAGGTGGGAAGATAATAAGAGCAAAGGCACCATTGAAGAAATGAATAGAATACTAGCCAGAGAGGAAGAGGAGGTGCCTATTGGGGAATATAGGAAGAAAAGCTGGAATATATCCAGTGAGGTTAGATAGTAAGAGGATATTTAAAAACTAATCAGGGTTTAAGAGTCTATAGTTTCTTTAGTAGGGGAATAGTTTAGAAAATCAGTCTAACTATAGCATACGGAATGGATGGAGGTTGAAAGACTGGAAGAAAGGATACTGTCCAGGAGGCTATTACAGTAATTCTGGCACAAAACATGGAAAACCTAGGCTGGATGAGAAACGGGAATAGGGAGAAAGGGAGAACATCTAAAATGCAGAAAATGGGACTTGGTGACAGCTCAGGCTAGGAGACAAAGGAAAAAAAGAATTATTCTGAGGTATCATTCACAATCCATTCTCCATTCTTTCTCTGTGACATCCATTTCAATAGGAAAACACAGGAGAAAGTAACTATTTATGAGATCTGGGAAACTCCCTGAGGGAGGAATAAGTCACCTTAATCTCTTGGATAAGGGGAGTTGTCACCCTTCTCTAAAGTTGGGCTGGAGTATATTCAGACTAGGTGAATAGAGGAAGACAGTCCCCTCCTAATAGGGAGGCCTTTACAGTACTAAAAAGGAGAATGCATAGGTCATTACTGTAGATACAGTGTTTTGAGTTGTGCTTGGCCCTCTCAGACCAAATAACTCCCCTTATTAAAAGATATCCACTGGTTTCTCAAAGACTAAGCTAGTAAAGTACAAGCTCTACTACACAGATTCTCATGAAGCTGGAAAGGCTTTGAAAATGGACCCAGTTGATGGTTCCCATGTCTATTACCCAAAGAGGAATCTAGTTCATTTCAAGAGAAACATCATCAAACTGAAGAGAAGTAATTATTTTTTGGCCACAGTGATTTTGGACTGCCACTTACTAAATCATGGAGGGGCTTCATAATGTGACAGTGGAAAGAGTGAGCACTCATACTAAAGAAATAACAGATTTTTAAAGTACTGAATTAAGTAGTAAAGGACATCACCCAAAATATCCCTGAATGGCAAGGGAAATAGTGTTTGAAAACAGTCAGGATAAAAGGTGGGGAAGATCATCAAAATGGCTTAACTCATGTAACAGAGACAATGATCAAAGTGCTATTCACAATAACCCTGGTGGTAAAATCAATACCCACAAGAGGCTAGGGCTGGGGCTTGGTAGGGTATTCAATATTAGTACTTAGGAGTGAAGCTCACATACCTCTTACACCATATAGAAGTGTGTTCTAGAACTACCTGCCAGACTCCCTTATTGAGTACCCTAAGCACTCCTCCTGGCAGTGACTGACCAGGAACTGCCAAGAAATGGCTCTAGTTTCATACCCAAGAGGAGCTGGCCTGCAGGTCCCATCTTCAAAGTGGAAAATAAAAGGTATATAAAACAAGCCTGGGAGAGTCCCATTATCCCTGAGGGGGAGGACAAAATGGTCCATTCTGAAGAGGGACAGTTCATTCATGCCTCCTGTGGTCTCACTCGGGGTTGTTTGAGAAGATGGGAGCTCATCGTGTAGGGGAATGTCCTGGGAATAAGTAGAGGTGGCGACAGAGGGTGCTGGAGTACTCAGACATCTCCTTACATCGATGAAACTCTGTACCAGGAGCATAGCCTTCTCGATCCTTGATAAGTGCATTAACCTGGAGAGGGAGAAAATTGTTAAGTCTGTTATAGGGGAATTTGCAGGATGTAATAAGGGACTGAAGCTAGGGGTAATAAGGGCTTAGGCTATAGGTAGTAGCTGGTTGGAATAGGGAATAAGACAAGGCAAGGGACCCAAGGCTGGAGGTAAAAAATCAAGGGAATAGGCTAGGTAGTAGGGAAATTAAGGCAGAGGTATGTTAGAATTGAGGATGGGCACTGTGGATAGGGTTTTGTGAATCCCTAAGGCAATATAGTGGATGAGGAAGGTACAATGGTGAAGGTTGGTAGTTGAAGTGGTAGGAGAAATAAGGGAATGTCTGAGTTTAGAGAATATAACACGGAGGTATAAAGAGTTGCAAGGGAGAGGATGAGTTAATCTAAGGCAGGCAACAACAGCAGGGAAATACAGGCTGGGACCCAGGTTAGAGGCAAAACACTGAAGGGAAACAGACTGAGCCCTTCAAGAAAAAGAGAGACTTTACAGAGCCAGGTTAGAGCCAGCCAAGAACAGCTTGAAACTGACTTGAGGCTTCTAATCAGTTCACAGGAAGGGACTAGAGGAAGTACTGAAGTTTCACTTCCTCCAAAATGGATACCTCCAGCTTCCCTCAAACTCCAGAGAGAACGTTATTCTCTCTCTCCACCTCCCTCTCTTACTAATCAACTAATGAAGTAGCCAAAGGGTTTTAATTAAAGACAAATGAGGTTTACTGTTTTGTTAGGGTTGATTGACAGGGTAGAGGATACAGGGTAACCCTAACAGCCTCTTAGAGAAAGCTTCAGGTGGGGGAAGGGAGGCAGGAACGTGAGACTGAGTAGGGACCAGCCTACTTCAGCCCCAGGAGGGTTTGTAGCCAAAAGGGGTAGGAACGCTGAATACTATGATTCAATAGGTAAATTTGTAACAAGGGTAAGCCCTATTTGACTAAACTATCACAGATTTGAATTAACTCTCAGATCTACTCTCCTTTCAAACTTCTCAGACATTCAGGTAGGGAAAATGAAGGTGGGGAAAAAGGAAGGCTAGGGAGCCTCAAAGGAATTAGCTAAACTAACAATTTTAAAAGAAAATCTGCAAAATATAGGCCAGGTTTCAATCTAAAGAAGGAGCTCAGATGGATCCTGATTCTTTCCAAGAGTTCCCAGGACCAACTGAACTTTTTCCCAGGATTCTAAAACCCTCATCAACTGACAGAAGAATTCTGCAAAGCAGTTATGCCCCCTCTCTGCACCACAAGTCTCAAGCCAAAGACTTCAGGCTTTTTACAACATCTACCCAAAAACAAGGCAAGCTCTAACAGGGAAGGAAGATAAGGGGGAAAAGAAAGTAGAAAAAATGGAGGCAGGGCAAACTGTGAAGATATGCAGAAAGTCAAACAAAGGGAGACTCACCTTAACCAGCATGTCTGCCACATGCATATCTCGAGCCCTCTCAGAGAATACTTGGGTCAGGGCCTCAATGTACCAGGATCCCCGCTTGGTGTTGCGCATGGCAGCTGTGCCTACAATCAGACCAGGACTGTGTTAGAATTAGAGATCCTGGCCTTCAGGCTTATTCCCCATTCCATAGCCCCTTCTGAAATAGTACCATCCTAAGTAGGGGACCTGAAGACTCCATTATCACTTCCTTCTCCCTTTACCACAGCACAGTGCCAAACGCACTTAGCTTAGTGTCTGGCACCTAGCAGCTACTATCTAAATACCTATTTCCTTCCTTTCCCCTTTGTTCTAGAATCCCGAGTACCTTTGAGGCACGCATAGCCACAGATCATGTCAGAGCGTGTGGGCAGTCGCATTTTCAGTATCTTTTCTTTGCCAGCATCACTTTCCTCACACCCTGGAGAAGCCACATGCTCTTTCCCATCTCGAAGGTCTACCCCTCGGTCTGTCTCATCTGCAGGGAGAAGGGACAGAAACAGCATTCTCTCCCTGGGTCTGACAATGAGAGACCCAATTTTTCCCTCTCATTCCAAGGGGGACAACCATTGCTGGCTGCTGCCTCAGTCAATTTGTGCCTGATAGACACAAACACAACACTCTATCTCTCCCTCCTCCAGAGAGAACACAAACAATTGTGAGAGTCCTGAGCCCTGTTAGGAAAGAAGGAGTGGTTTGAAGTGCTGAGTAAGACTCCATCCAGTGGAAGGGACTTTAGAAGTCATCTAATCCATCATCTATCTGCATTTGGACAGAAAGGAAAAGCAGATGCTTTTACCACAGGTCTGAGATGATCCAGTCTCTTGCCTCTGGACTTGCTCTAACAGAGAGTTTCTGGGTCTCACAGTATTTCAATCTTAATAAGACTCACAGAGAAATGAAATAAGCAGAATAAAGGAGAGGTGGGGTGAAAGCCAATAGAGTCATTCCTCAAGTGAAAGGGGTAAGTAGGTAAGATTCCAATTACCACAGAGGTTGGATACTTACTAGTTTCTCCCTCGACATTTTGTGGAGAATTTGGAAGGTGGATTCAGAAAGGGCACATGAATGTACTCAAGAAGAAAAAATGTTAAATTACATTCCATAGGGGGCAGCTGGATAGTTCAGTGGATTGAGAGAGTGGCCTAGAGATGGGAGGTCCTGGGTTCAAATCTGGCCTCAGACACTTCCCAGCTGTGTGAACCTGGGCAAGTCACTTGACCCCTATTGCCCACCCTTACCACTCTTCCACCAAGGAGCCAATACACAAAAGTTAAGGGTTTAAAAAATTTTTTTAAAAATTACATTCCATAAAGTCAATTACTTGCCAAATCTTCTTATTTCTATCTCCACAGTCCCCTTGGCTCTACCCATCTGGTCATCACTTTAAACTACAGTCCTCATCTTTTCCTGCCTTACTATTTCAACAGTCAAGAATTGGCCTCTCTGCCCCAAGACTGTCCCTCCTCCAATCTGGCCTCCACCAGCTGCCAAAGTGAGCTTCCTAAAGCATGGATCAAACTACAACAGTTCCCATTACCTTTAGGATCAAACAGAAACTCCTCTGTTCAGTGATTAAGGTCCTTCAAAACCTAACTTGCTAGGGGGCAGCTGGGTAGCTCAGTGGATTGAGAGCCAGACCTAGAGATGGGAGGTCCTAGGTTCAAATCCGGCCTCAGCCACTTCCCAGCTGTGTGACCCTGGGCAAGTCACTTGACCCCCATTGCCCACCCTTACCACTCTTCCACCTATGAGACAATACACCGAAAGTTAAGGGTTTAAAATAAAAAAAAAAAAAACCTAACTTGCTTTTTATCTGCTCAGCCTCATTAACATTCCTACACATCACACACTGTAAAGGCCAGCCAAATGAGCCTTCTGACAGTCTCATACATAGTACTCCACCTTCCACCTCTGTGTCTCTGCATTGGCTGTCCTCCAGTTCAGAATGTTCTCCACTTTTTACCTCCATCTCTCAGAAACCCTAGTTTCACTCAAGGTTCAGCTTAAGTGCCATCTTCTGTATGAAGCCTTTCCTGATCCCCCTCTTTTCTTCCTATATCAGTACTAAGATTTAATTTACCACACCGCTGCATATTTGCTTCTGTGTTGTCAATTGTTTTCTCACTTTAGCTATGTCTATCTTATCTCACAAACTATCTGATAAGTGACTTGAAGGGAGGAATCATGCTTTCTTTTCTATCCTAAAAGTACTTAGCATAAGGGGGCAGCTGGGTAGCTCAGTGGATTGAGAGTCAGGCCTAGAGACGGGAGGTCCTAGGTTCAAATCCGGCCTCAGACACTTCCCAGCTGTGTGACCCTGGGCAAGTCACTTGACCCCCATTGCCCACCCTTAACCACTCTTCCACCTAGGAGCCAATACACAGAAGTTAAGGGTTTAAAAAAAACAACAACAAAAAGTACTTAGCATAATAGGGTCTCAAAATAGGTGATTTCATTGGTTGGAAGCCATGTAAAAGTAGAATGCTCAAGGTCTTGGCTCCTAAGGGAGCTGAAAAAACTTCATGCAGGGGAAGAAAAAGGTTAAGATGCATTGAAGTAAGGGAAAACAAAGCACTCCAGGCAGCAGTATGGTCGAAAAGCTTGTTAGCACAGAAATGAGTGCCTCTTGGGTCCCTTGCACAATATATAGTAGTTAGGAAAAGGGCAGGGAGTTTTAAGAAGAGAGGCAGACAGGAAGGGAAGGGAAAACAGATATAGACGAGTGGGAGTTAAAGGGGAAAAAGGAAGTGAGGCAGAGATGAGAAAGAGAGGAACTTTGTTATTCATTGCTTTCATGCAGAGAGAGAATATTTCAGAGTTAAGAACTGCAGTGCAGAGAAAGAGAGCTCCAAGAGGAAAATGAGGATGCTGGTAAGAGTGCCCTGATGAGAAGACATGGAGATGCAGAATACAGAGCTGACCAACCTGAGAGCCATGGGCTGCCCAAGTCCTAGCACAGCCCATGCAGAAGGAGAGACACTTACAGAGTGAGAAAGGCGGTGGCAGCAGTGAACAGAAGGGGGTGCCCATGGGATCCAATAGCACCTGAGAGGAGCAAACAGGAAAGTGAGAGCCGGCAAGGGGACTGCCCAGGAGCCACTACCCAGGCACTGGGCTGACTATGGCACTTACCTCCACGACAAGCCTGGATAAAAAACATCTTGGGCTTGTTCTGCAGGTTTGGGCAGTTGGCATTGTCAAAGAGTCGAAAAACCTCTTGAAGCTGCAGTAGAAAGAGTGGATGAAGCAAGTGGGTTAAGCAATCTTCAGTACTGTACTTTTGGAATCCCACAATACATAAAACAGCTGTTACAATGTAAAATGGGGAGAGAAGTAAGAAACCCTAGTTTCATTAGTTTGTGTCTAGAGACTCCTATACCTGGAGCAGCTTGCCATCTACACCATAGATGCCACCTTCTATGCCATGAGAGAGGAGTGCAACCATACAGGAATCTGTGCTCTGGTGAGCTGACAGCTGTGCAAACCTCTGGAGTTTCTCCTGCATCTCCTGAAAGATAAAATTCCCACATAAGTTACCTATTAAGCAAGACTTCTAGTGAACCTGCAATTTTAAGTTTTTCTTACACACAGATATCTCAAAATGTCCTATTATCAATTGGGAAAAGCATGTTACTTTCTAAGACCATTTTTAGATCACATTTTAAGATTTACCTTTTTCCCAACTAACTGAAGTCTTGGAAAGACTTTTTATAAATGTATATACTTAGTGATAAGGATGATTGAGTGAAAGTGTAGACTACTATAGGAAAAGCACGAGTATGTGAAATCTCATATTAAGTGCAATACATTATTTTTATGGTGTTTTCTAGTAGGGAAGATGTTTTCATGATCCTGTGATGTATACAGCAAGGTGCCACAGCATATGGATGTCTAGCACGCATAATTTTCATAGGAAGAATTCAGGCTGAGGAGTTAATAGTAGCATTCAAAAGAGTTTTTCCTCAACCCTAACTTATATATGTTCTTCCCTTCAAGATAAGATAGATATATTTACCACAATAAACTAGTACCATGCCCCAGGGTCTTTATTCATTGTCTTCCTAACAGATAAATACAGCACTCTCTCAAAAAAACTCAAAAGACACAGAAAACTGTCAAAGAATCAAATAGAACAAAAGGTACAAGGTTATCTTTTCTGAGTGCTACCTCTTCCTGTATTAATCACTCTACAAATTTACTTTGATATCTTCTCTTACCTATTTTCTATACTATATTAAAGCTAAATACCCTCATTGATAATTCAAAGTTATTGATTTTATATCATCTATAACTTAGATATAGTAAAAATATCAAGCTAGAATTCAAACTGAATTTGTGTAAAATATACTTGCATTTAAAAAAGAATATCTAAAGCAGCAGCTAAAATGATCTAGTTCACATAAATAATTAATGAAATACTTAAGGCAGCAGCTGAAAAATAGAGGAAAAAATGGTTGAAAATAAGAACCAGGAATATAAGCTTACAAACTATACTTTAAAAATGATTGAATTTTCTTAACATAGAAATTGGCTATTCCTGTGTACTAATAAAATATCATTAGGAAAAGATTTGGTATTTATAAGGCATTTATTTGGAAAAATAAATGGTACTTTCTTCAAGGAAATAATCCGTCCGGTATAAACAGATACATACCACTGCTCTCTTGCCCTCTAGTGGAAGGTGAGTGTAGTAACTGATATAACCTAACCTGTGGGCTAAAACTATAAAGGCACCCTACCTCCTGAATGGGTCAAGGAAAACAGAAAAGACCTCTTGATAAACCAGGCTGTCTCAAAATCAAGGTGGCTTTACTATACTAATTGCTCTTGTTATGACATGTTCACCTGGACCTAGGTTGTCTGCCCACATCATGACTTCAAAGTCAAACTGACTGATTTTGCTGTTGCATTCTTTCTATTACCAACTTGGATTCTTGCACATTCCTTGAACTTACTGAACTCTCCCAATAGCAGTATTGATATTTCAGCTTCTTTTCTCTACTGTCAGCAATGAATAAGACTCAACATCAAGCCCAATTTAATACATTACATAAAATTTGGACTAGTATTTTAGCTTGAAATGTCAGATTAAGCCTACTAAAAAGGAGATATGATTAATATTGATGGCTTAATCTTCTAAAAGAACAGTTTAGAGCAGAGATTCCCAAAGTGGGCGCCACCACCCCCTGGTGGGTACTGCAGCGATACAGGGGAGGCGGTGATGGCCACAGGTGCACTTGGGGGCGGTGAATAACTGTAAGGGGGGCAGTGATAGTATGTGATAGGGTGCTAAGTAATATTTTTTCTGGAAAGGGGGTGGTAGGACAAAAAAGTTTGGGAACCACTGGTTTAGAGGAACAAAAATTACCAAAATATATGTTTTAGATCCATATGAGAGTTCTTGAAAGAGAATGAAGAATAGTTTTAAAAGTAAAAAGTGAATTCGTTTGTAGACAAATATTTATGCAACAGAAATTCTCAGCAGACATCCTCTATTATATGAAAATACCACAAACAAGATATAGAAGTGAGCTTTCTTGAGTGACAAGTGACCTCAGAATTAGTTTCCTTATTAGTAACTCCTGCAGTTGGGTCAGGGAGGAAGAAGTTGCAATCTTCTTGCTGCTCCATTTCAGCCTAGCTGCAGAAGCATTTTTTCATAGAAACAATGTTACATGTGGTAGTCAAATTCCATAAAGGCTTGTTTGACAGGAAACAAGTGAAACAAAAAAGGAGAAACAAACAAAAAAAAATAAAGATGACAGGTACTCTGTCAACTCAAAACTAATTGGAAACACCATTTATAACAATTGTTTCTATGGGAAAGTATGTTCCAAATTCCAAACATTTGTTGAATAAGTGAAATGATGAATGAAATAAAATACTGGAATATAATTTGTCAATTAAGAGATGCTTGTAGTTGCTGAATTTGGAAACATCTGGACATTGGGGAAAACAGAAGTAAAACAATGGAGTGTGAATCAAACCGCTTTTCTTGGTCTTTCTGGCTTTGTTTTAAAAATTAAATTCCTTAAGTTATAAGTGAATAGACGCATTTGAAGTTTTTCTTTCCAGAATTTTACCCAGTAAACGACTTGAAGCCAGAAATTGTTTTCCTTTTTGTCTTTGCAGCCTTGGGCCTTTAGGTGTAGCTAGATACAAGAAAGATTTTAGCTTTGGAACAAGGAAAACATGGGTTTGAATACTTCCTCTGAAAACATTATCAGAGGTAAATCACTTAATATCTGTGGCCCAAGTTGCTCTGCAGACTATCATAACTTAAAAACCAATTGCCTACCTGCATTGTTGGAGGTAGAATCTATTCAGTCCTGACCAAAAATATATATATAAAAATTCCCATATCTTAGTGCCTATAACAGAGCAGGCAATTAATGAATACTAAAGAATGAAATTATTTTAATAAATTTAAAATATATACATCTCTGATACTTATGATTCTACTGCTATTATTAAAAACTAAGATAACTAAAACAAAATCCACCATAATTATTATTGAGAAATTTATTTTTATTTTTCAAAGGCCTTAGATCTGAAATTTTTCATTTTTCTTTTCACTTTGCATTTTTCTTACTATCTCCTGAAAAGGCAAATAGAGAAGTACTTTGCAAAACTTAAAAGTGCTATATTCAAAGTCAATTAGTATTAATGTACCATTAATATATTTGGTGACATATACACACACAGCTCTTATTAAATGCATAGTATGTTTAAGGAATTAATAATTAGAAAGGGTACTAGTAGTTTTGTAACTTCTTATTAGCTTGGGACACTTACTTTATGATAAATAAATTTTAAGTGAATAAATGCATTTGAAGCTTTCTTTCCAGAATTCTACCAAGAAAACTCTTACTTTACAGTAAGAATAAAAGAAGAATCTATTACACTTATTTTATGTGAAAAGAACAACTCCTAGGGAGTCACTTACCAAGAGAAATTCTATTCATATACAGGTATTATTTTAGAAAAGGCTGTTAAAATGATAGCTTATGGTTCACTATGGTTCCAACAAAGGATTTGAATATTTGGTCCTTATATCTTAAGTTGTATAATGAAAGAGAAAAGGAAAACTTTTTACTCTGAAACTGATCAACAGGTGAATGGGTTAGTACTCATGTTGACAGATTCGGTCTCTGAATTTCTGAATCAAGAATAGACTTGTTTGCTCTGAACAGCCCTCGATATAATTAATTATTTTACACATTTTAAAATTTTATTGCTATCAAATATTGTTGCAATATTAAATTACCTAGTTCATATGGATTATGGATTACTGCAACTTCCTCTTTGCTTCTAAAGCCCTGTACCTGAGAAGTAACAAAAGCCTAGTTAAAGGAAACATAAATTTCACTTTGTAAATAACTTTAACAGGTAGTATAACTGATATATTTATTAAGGGTGACCTTAAAAAAAAGAGTGCTCTAAAAGACTTGGTAGATTCTATAATTCCTAAATAAAACACCTATGTTAAAAGGAAAAAAAATTGTAAATGTATATAGCATTTTTATTTGAGTTCTAAATATATGCCATGTGATGTTAAAAAAGAATATCCCTGAGTTTGATATTTTTAAAGAACAGAAAACATGTTGATTCGGTAGGTTGGCTTGACAAAGTTAAAACCAAAAAATAACAATAGCTCCTCTTAAGTAAACAGCAAGACCCTAAAATTACCAATTATGAATTTAACTATCAATCATTTAAGACTCATTTTTTAATTGTATTTTTTCCTATCATTCAGAAAAATGAAAATCCTTTGGTGAAAGTGAAGTATCACAGGTACTATTAAACTAATGCACTACATACAGGTTATCCCTCTAAGTTGACTATATTAGTCATCATATCAGCCTACAGATTAACATTAGAATGTTTTTTTTCTTTTTCAATATATACTCTTCAAAAACTATTTTTTTCTGGTAGAATGAACACACAGAGCTGGTAAATCATGATTTGTTTCTTTTCCTCTTTCTTATCCTTAAAACAAAATCAAGACTATACTTTTAGCGAAGTAAAAAATGTTTGACTTTATATGTGGAAACTGTAATAAAGTTATACTTATGATAACAAGAACAGGTAAATAAAAATTGACCCATTAACATAAATATCACTTAACTGAGTAAGAAATTTCCACTGTGGAATGACTAAATAAATTATAGTACAGGAATAGAAAAGAATATTACTATGTGGTAAAAAATGAACATGATAGGCCCAGAGAAGCATGGAAAGATCTATATTAACTGATACAAAGTAAAACAACAACTAAAATAATGTTAATGAAAAGAACACTGCAAAAGTGCAAAGGGCAAGATAGCTTAAAAGAAGAGAAATGAGAAAGTATCTCCACCGACTCTTTTGCAAAGAAGATGGGAGGAGTGTCCCACAGGTATGGAATACTTCATTTAATGTTATTTTGACATATTGGCTTGGCTGAATTCCTCCCTGCATTTCTTTCTTTTATTCCTTAAATATATTCAAAATAATGGGTCTCTGGGAGGGATTCGGGGGGAAATAAAGGTTATTTATAAAAATATTTTTAAAATGTTAAAGAAATTGATTGTGGAACAGTTATTTCAGTACATTCATATAATGGAATATTACTGTGCTGAAAGAAATAACAGCTAGGTGTACTAATGCACTCCAGTAATCTCTGCTTCTGGGGAAAACTGAAGCTGGATCCTTTGAGCTTATAAATCCTGATGAGATAGTTTAGCTAAACACTGAGCAAGTTAAAGCATCTGTGCCAATCAGGGAAAGTTTGCTTTTATATTTGTTTTATGGCTAAAAATCAAAGTTAAGATGGCTCAAGAGCTATTATCCTGGTATTAAAACAAAGGATATAAAAAATTACAAAGAGGAGCACAAGGTTTATATGAACTGATATTGTGATATAAATAGGCATAGGATACAATGTATACTTATAACAATAACATAAATGGAAAGAACAAAAATAGAAATGGAACAATGTATAATTATAATGATTGAACTTGGGCCTGAAGAAGGGAAAAAAGCACTTCCCTCCCCTTTTTACAGAGATGGATGATGACTGGCATGGTATATTGCTTAAACTACAAGAAAAAAAATGACAGATTTTTTTTTTTTGCCAAATTATTTCACCCCTTCTCTTTTGAGATTCTTTATTATAGAGGATGGCTCAATGAATAATGGAAGGTGGAGGTTTATATTCAGAAATAAAAGTGAAAAGCCAAAAACATGAAAATAAGATAGTTTTTAAGGCAAATACTATTAAATTCATTTGAATACTTCTAGAAATGTTATTTTATCTGATGATTTTGTTCCTACTATTCTAACAAAGCAGATTACAACTCTTCTAAAACTTGATCTTTATGAATTATTAGTTATTTTAAATTAGTGGAGATTTGTGAAATGCAAATAAAGTCCTGTTTCAGTGTCTCCTGGCCTGGAGGTTCTCAAAGATGACAGTAGCGCACAGATCCTACTAAACGGAAAAGCCTTCTTATATATATGCCTGGCCACACAGTTGTCTGAGAATTAAGTTTGAAGAGGCTGACCAGTAAGTGATGATTTTTCTCAGCCATAGCAATTCATAAAGATCAAGTCAACACCATTAAATATGGCTTGGTGACCACAAAGAATATTCAAAAAAGATAAGAATTTGTTAGTATGTCCTTTAGCATTATTCAAGGAAGGAGGCATTTGATTCTAGATAACCATCAGAACATATAACTAACTTCCCCTTTTCTCTGTGCTCATCAAATAACTGTTCATTACTTTAGTCTTCTAAGTTCACCAAGAAATGAATTACTAAGAGACTAGTCTTGATTACTGGGGCAATTATATCTTCCAACATAAAAGAATGGGCATTCTGGTTTAGAAATCACTCTCTTCTGAGTTTGATCAACATGAATCAATCCCACAGGGTGCAAGTACCCCTGGTCAAGCCTAAAGCTATAATCTGAATACTATATGCAGTTAAACACTATGAAAATGATGCTCAAGCAGTCAATTGGACTTACACATCCTTTAGTAAACTATAGTAACATTGGGCACCTGAGTGGGGGAGAGAAAATAATTCTTACAGGAGAGGTTAATGTACACAGTAGTAGCAGAAGCTCTAAAGAAGAGAGGGTTTATATCCTTTATTCAATCCCTTAAGCCCTCATTTATTTGGTCCTAAGCTTTTCTTCTATAAGCAAATGCAAGGCCCCTCACCCCCTTTCTCAGGTAGTACCTGTGCAGTCTGGTCACGCAAGACATGAACATCATAATCTAAGAGCTTGAAGAGGGTCACCAGGGAACTGTGGTCCACATCCCCACCAGATCGGAACTCTAAGTCTTTCTCCCCATTGAAGTGCACATTGCTCAGCACCAATGCTAGGCCACGAGGTTGAGACTGCAATCTGTAAGCCTGTGTAGGAAAGGCTGGGTTAGATTGCAAAAAACAAGACCAACATTTTCACCAAAAAGCTATCTAAGAGTAGGAACTATCTCTTCCACAAGACTAGGAGCTCCATGAGGACAGGGGCCATGCTTGATTCTTTTTTCCCTTCATCCCAATGGGTCTAATAAAGGGGGTCTGCACATAAGGAAACCCTCAATAAAGATTACATTTCTAAGGGAGGGATCCCCCTTTTTCTTTCCCATATCCTCAAGTCATTCTGTAAGACTCACCAAATGGTGGTGTGTTTGATAAAACTCTGGAGTACAGGGTTTCACCTGGAGGCTGGGAGGTCCATCTCCATTGTCCAAAGAATGTTCCATGGTCTCTGAGGCAGAGACAGGGAAACAGTTTTCAAAACCCAAGATTAAACTCAGCACTGCAAGGAACTGAGAATAGACTTAATCCTTCTTCCTATCTCTGAGAGAAAAGCTTTAATTACTATAGTTAGAAGTTGAATGTAATTTCCTTTCTCATTCCAGAATAAGTTTAGTTTTTATTAAGAAATATTCATAGGTATGGGGATTTCTAATTCTCAGAAGCTGAGAAGGGGAAAAGATAGGTCACTTTTCAAGGTCATGGTAGGTGAAAGTCTACATGCTAAACTACCAACCATCTCACTATTGACAGGGTAGGGGCCACACCTGGCACTCATTCAAACAAAAGCATTTTTTGGTTCCTGGCCAACTAATTAAAAGAACTCTCTTCAACACATAGGAAAGAGGAGGCTGGTGCTCAAAGTCAAAGACCAAATAAGAAAAGGGAAGTCCAACTATCACTCCCTCCTCTGAATCCTCACCTACAGACAGGCGGAGTTGCTTGTGAGGGGAACAGGATTCACACACTGGGAGAGGGAGACTTGAGTCATAGTCACAGCCCAACTGTAAGAAAACAACAGTTATCATGCTAAGTCTCAGAGACATGCCAGTCACAATAACATCTTCTTTCAATATTCCAAATCCCAATGTGACAGTTCCAAGACTACTAATAAAAGCTCATTTGAAGACCCCCCCCCCACCACACACACACACACACACATCACATTCTCAATTCCTCATACCGGTGGTGGTAGATTCTGAAAGCTGTAAAGGGTTCTATGCAACAGATCCTCTAAGTGCCCTTGCTTGGTTTCCCGTAAGGCATCACAGAAGGCTTCAAAAGCATGGGGACCCCTCTTGGGCAGCAAGTTAAGGAATTCCACATTCTGGCTAAAACTGCCCACTTTGGCCTTGAGCAAAAAAGATTAAAAAAGTAATTGTGTTTGTTTAACCCATACCACAATTTTTCCCCCCTAAGAGAACAGCTATCTCACACTCCCAATAAGGTTTACTGAACTGCTTTTCTTCTTTCTTTTGAAATCTTTGTTATAAGATATGGCTCAATGAAGAAAGGAGTATATCTGGAAATAAGTGATATAAAAACAAAACCTATTAATTTTTTGTTAAGAGAGTACTATCATCCAATTTACCAATACCTATTTAAAGGAAAATTGAGTTTAATCCTGTCCTTGCTCTTGAAACTTTATACCACCTTTAGTATCCTCAGGACTTCTGAAGCTATACCCCTTTGATAAAGCCATATCTTCTTTTCCTTCCTGTTCATGCCTTGTGTTCCCCCTCTACTATGCTCTCCCCTGCCCAACTATTTTTTTCTCTCTAATCTATGCCTCTGCAACTTCTAGCTACCTGGATAAGTTCTCTCATCTCTAGGGTGATAATGTCCTTCTCCAAGAGGTGCTCTAAGAGTTCACTAAGCAGCAACTGCTTGGCCAACACAACTCGGTTCTTCTTCAGAGCTTCCTGGTGTTCTCGCTCCATACCCCAGACTCCCAACATCCTATAGAGAAAAATGAAAAGGAAAGGAAATTGTTATGGGAAAATGTCTTTTTTCCTTCCAAGGGGGTGGGTGGTGGGTGGAGGGTAGAGAAGAAGGAAGGAATTGTGGAGAGAAGGGGCAGAGGAACAACATAGAAGGCCAAGGTTAACAAAGCCCAGGTTTTAAATACACTTAATTCAAATTTGTTTAAAATCAAGTTTGTACTATATGTAATATAGTTCACTCAAATCTATAATGAAAATATATGCTTGGCCTTTTAAGGAATTCGGTTAGCCCAGTATACCAACTCCATCTTATGGACTACTAAAGTCTATACACAGGGGGAGGGGGGTTGCATTAGTCACATCATCAAATCAAAATATCAAAAATATATATTAGTCACATTATCAAAAACCTAGCAACATATATATGGGAGAAGAAAGGTCTCAGTGTTAAGAAAAATCAGTTTCTTTGGAGGATTCTGTAAAGAGAGGTAAATCTTAATTTAGGAAAAGCCATCACTAAGTTAGCAAATTTAGCAGACATTCCTGACTGAGATTGCCAGAGATTTGCTTAAAAGGGGTCTAAGTAGGAAAATATGGTAAGTTTAGACACAGGCTGGATAAATTCATGTTCAAAACTGTTTTTAAGTGAAAACAATATCTTTGGCCTAGTTAAGCTGATGAAACTTCAACTGCATTAAAAAGAACTCAATGGGAACTCAACTTGCAGAAACTGTCAGAATCTAGCAAGAGGGTGACAAAAAAAGACTGTGGCAGGAGGTGGTGAATCAATGTTACTAAGTGACTTTATAGAAAAATATACCTTTAAGGTTTGTGGGTCTGATTGATACAAATTTCAAGATTGTAAAAATATTCAGTCACATTATCAAAAACCTGGCAACTAGGGGGCAGCTGGGTAGCTCAGTGGATTGAGAGCCAGGCCTAGAGACGGGAGGTCCTAGGTTCAAAATCTGGCCTCGGACACTTCCCAGCTGTGTGATCCTGGGCAAGTCACTTGACCCCCATTGCCTACCCTTACCACTCTTCTGCCTTGGAGCCAATACACAGTATTGACTCCAAGACGGAAGGTAAGGGTTTTAAAAAAAAAACAAAAACAAAAAAAAACCTGGCAACTAATACATAGTACCTGTTAGTAGTGAGACTTCATCTCCAATAATGTTCTGAACCAGGATCTTAAAAACCTTCCTCATGATCCCCACTCCTCTGCTTCTCTTCTGTCCCTCAACCTGTCACAAGAAGACAGATATCCCTACAGTCCAGGATCATGATGGGCTCTGCACCTGGCCAATGTATGTCTCTCTCAAAAGATAGAAGGGTAGACTAGGCTGTGCCAAATCAACAAGCATTTTAAAAAATAATGTGCTAAGAGGCAACTAGATGACAGTGGATAAGAGTACCAGGCCTGGAGATGGGGATCCTGGGTTCATATCTGGTCTTGGACACTTAGCTCTTTGAACTTGGGCAAGTCATTTAACCCCAATTGCCTATTCCTTACCACTCTTCTGCCTTGGAACTGATATTTAGTATTGATTCTAAGATAGGATCCAAGGGTTTAAAAAAAATCTATGATCAAGGTACTGTCCTGGGTGCTAGGGGAAAAAAGAGAAAGGTGATAAATAGTTCTTGTCCTCAAAAAGCACATTCTACTGAGGAATAACATATGCAACTAAATAAACAAATGCCAGATAATCTGAGAAAGGAGAAAACAGCAACAACTTCAAGTATCAGGGAAGGATTCCTATATAAGGCAGAACATTTAGTTAAGTCCTGAAGTAATCTAGGCTTTCTAAGAGGCAGTGACAGGGAAAGAGTACATTTGAGGCCTGGGGAATTGTTTGCTCAAAAAGAAGCCAAAGATGGAATCCTAAGATGAAAACATAAATTAGGCCAGTTTGGTTATAATCTAAAGTGCACAAAGAGGGAGAGTAATGTGAAGTAAGTTGAGAAAAGTAAGCTGGAATCAAAATGTGAAGGTCTATATCCTCGAGCAGGGGAGTGACACAACTGAATTGAGCTTTAAAGATTGTTTTGGCAATTGTATGAAGGATGGATCCAAAAGCAGAGACTAGAAACTGGGAAATAAATTAAGAGGCTCTTGCAAATGGTTCAAATAAGAGGGTAGAAGGGTTTAATTTAGGACAGGAGGGGTCAAATTCAAGAGAAGCTACAGTGATATAATCAGTAGGACCTGGAACCTGATTGATTGCATAAGAGGTTAAAAGAGAATGAAAAGTTAAGGCTAACACAGAGGTTGAGAACTTGGGTAACTAGAAGGAGAATGGCACCCTCCAAAGAAATAAATGTTTGGAGAAAAAGGTGGGGCTGGGGTTTGGGTGTAGGAAGCGAAGAAACAATATGTTCTATTACAGATATGATGAATTCTAAATGCTTGAGACATACATAGTAGAAATGCCCAAAAGGAAGTTGGTGATGCTCCAGTAACTCTTATATCACCTTTAGCATTAGGTGTATATATGTATTTGGAAGACAGTAGTACAGACATGATTAATGAATTCCTGAGGATAATGATAACAAGACAAAAAGTCAAAATATAGAGAAAAAAGAAGGCTTGGGCAAAAGTACCAGGTACTTTTTTTTATCCAGCAAAGGAGACTGAGGAAAATCTTTAAGACAAGCAGAAGGAGAATTGAGAGGAACATTTAAAAAGGAAGAAAAACACTGCAAACAGGAAAAAGGAGTCTTCAACTGTATCAGAGGCAGCAGAGGTAAGGAGGAGGAGGAATAAAAAAGGGTCATCAGAAATTAAAAGTGAAAAAATGATTGGCAATCAGTGGTAACTTCTAGGAGACTGAAGACAAGTAACAGAAGTAAGTGGGACGTCAGAAGCTAAAGCAGGAAGTGTAGTTGAGTGTTTCAAGAAGATCAGCAGTGAAAAGGAGAAGATAAAAGTTGAGAGTATGAAGGAGTGGTGGGATTAAATAGTTCTTTTCCTTTGCTCTTCAGTGGCACATCACATTAGTAGGCAGATGCTATAACAGGGATATTAAGTAAAGACACTGCTTCTTTTGTGTGTGGACAGGTCAGTGGACTTTCCTATAGATTCCAAGCAATCCCACATGCCCAAAGCACCAAGGAAAGGAAATATTTGGCCCTCTGAAAAAAACTAAGCCTTTATAATGGTGGATTAGTCTAGTCCCTAGTCAAGTCAACATACTTTTATTTAGCAATTATTATGTGCTAAACACTGGGAATACACTGAAAGACAAAGACATCATGCAAAAACTATGTGCAAATAAGATATATCAAGATATACTACAGATAATCTCAATTTAAAGGCAAAAATACTGACATCTCAAAAATTATCTGTGTTTTGAGAAAAACAAATCCCACAAACAAGTGACCTCTGCAAAAGAAGTTTTGCAGAGACCAACATTACTGATCATCCTCAAAGTAAACTGATGATATGGAATAGGACTGTTCCAAATGTAGACTTTCCAAAATTACTCTCACTGACTTGGTATGTTAAACTACTTATCTAGAGAGGGACATAATTTTTTCTAACATTTGAACACCGCTGCAACAATATGGGGAAAGGAGACTGTAACATTTAACCCAGAACAGCTTGACCAAAGACCTGTCAAAGCATCTTCAAAAGGACTCTTAAAAATGAAAGTTATCTGGGAAAACAGTATCAAGCCATTTATTAATAGAGAATAACAATAAAAAGGTAATATATTGAAGAATGTAGCCTATTAAGGGTCTATGGAAGGCAAGTAAGGTGGGCAGTAAAAGATGATGAAAAAGCATCACAAAAAATTTAATTCCATAGCCTCATATTTGGAAGCCCCTCTGCATTGCTCTGACATTATTTTCCTTAAAATTCTAGTGGAAACTTTCCTGTACTATAAATATACTTTCCTAAGCCATAAATCCCTTGATTTATAGGAACTAAGTCTTATTTATTTTCATACCACCACTGAATAATAGTGTTTCACTCAACATTTCTTTATTGGGGACCAATTTCATCAATGAAAACTTCTTACTTTGTCTTCAATGATTACATCTTTCTTTGTAATTCTTTAGCTCTCATAATCACAAAATTATAAAACTTTTGTAAGAAAAGGAGTAAGAACTTATTTTTATACCACACATTTAGCACTTAGCTTATAGTATTCCAAACTTCTCATGAATTAGGTAACCCAAGAGTTACTCAGATTTAGCTAGAAGGGCCTTAATGACATCTAATCCCCCTCAAAAGTGGAAGTTATTTGCTCCCAGTCACACAGGTAACATTAGCAGACCCAAGTTAACCCCGAGTTTTCTAATTCCACTGTTCAGCACAGTGTACAGTAAAATACTCAATGCCACTTAAATATGCTGAATTGAAAAATGAACTGTTAGGATAGCTAAGTGGCACTGTGAAGAGGGCAAGGCCTGGAGGTAGGAGGACCTGGGCTCAAATTTGATCTTAAGTCATTTCCTAGCTGTGTGACTCTGGGCAAGTCACCAACTGGAGCTCTTGTGTCTTATAGCTAATACAAAGTAACTCTCTCTCTATATATATAAAACTATAATATATTTATATGTATAATATATTATATATACTTTTAGTTGATACTAAGTAAGAGTTTTTTTTAAAAGGGAATTGGTATTTGGAAAAGAGGTTGACATAAAAACAAAAGATAAAAACCGTAAAAATAAATGTCCATCACTTAAAAACCATGAGTCTTATATATAGCTTTTCTTGGGTTGCTTTGCTCTTCCCCTACAAAATGAATAGCCTGGATAAACCTCTAAGAATCCTTCCAATTCTATAAATCTGAGAGATCGTAAAGAGTGCATGAACTTTTTTCTTTTTAAAAATCTTTGGATAATGGCATTTCGATACTACCAGTTTCCTTTGCAATCTTCTGAGCAGGAGTCCAAAAGATACATGATACCTCCCCTCCAAAAGGTTAGGAATTCCTGCCTTGGGAAGTAAGAGCTCAACTGTACACAAATCTCCACACTGGACACCTGAAGATAATAGGAACTCATCACCTACCAAAGGAACCTAGGAGTTCTAAAATGTTCAGAAGCTTGTAAATGGAGAATGGGGCCCTCATCACAGCCCCTTCATGCCCGAGCCTGATACATCACTTACAGGGATGGTATGGACCCAGCTAAGGATGGCCACTAGTCCCCCACTTACCCTATGAATACCCCGCTGGGCCCTGACCCTCACACAATTGTTTGCTGTCTGGATGGAAGGGGACCAGTCTAACTCAAGTTTCCTCACCTATCAAACAGGGTCGATAACAGACCCTCACTCCCAGGGTAGTGTTGTGGATCAGAGGAGGTCAAGTTTGCAAAGAACTTAGGGCAGAGGCTTGTAACTGCTTAATAAACGTTCATTTCCTGCCCAACTGGAGCGGAAGGGAAGGGGGTACCCGGATGCTAACTTCCAGGTGGGGCTGGCTCAGAACCCCACAGACGCCAGACTTTCTCACAGGGAAGGGGAGGCGGTCCCCAGGTCGTGTCAGGGGTCAGGACCCTCCCGGGAGCCGTAGCTGAGGTTCAGGGAGCTCTGCAGGGCTCCGGGGAGCGATCTCAGCCCAGGCTGCAGGCAGACGGGAGAAGTCGGCACGGCCGCAAGTCCCACTCACCTGCGTCCCCCGTCCACGGCCGTCGACACCCCTTGGCCGAGGGCTAGGCGGGTTCCCGCGCGCGCCTCCGCCATTTCCCGCCTTTCTCAGCCCAGGAAAGAGCCGCCCACTCCACAAACAAATGAAACGCCCCCTAGGGGCCCACGCTCCCGCCCTCGACCCTTTCCCTGGCTCCTCCTTTCTTTACTACGCTCAACGCGCCTGCGCGCGGCTATTTTCACCTCGCCCCACTGCCAAACCCAAAGCTAGAACTCAATCCAGAGCCGGACGTCTTGCGCAGGCGCAGAAGCGTCCTGCTCCAGCGGCGAGACGAGCTCTAGGCCTCCCCCGGAAGAAGATCGAAAACCTCGGTGGGTGGTGGGTAGCGGGGGGAAGGGGGGAGAAGACGGAGGTGACGTGTTCCCTCTTTACGTCGGGATTGGATTGGTCGTAGATTCCCGCGGAAATTGACCCATCCTAAGACTCCACCCACTACCTCCTTTCGGAGCAATAACTTTTTTTATTTTAAAGTGAAAGTCAACTGAAACCTGCTTAATGAATTCCCAGAGCCTCAGCTCCACCACTCCTACTTTACCGAACGAAAACGGACTCAGAGATGGCTTTGATTGGCTCAAGGTCCTATTGGCAAAAAGTAGGGGAACTTGAACTGTTCATTTAAAAGACCACTGAGCCTCATATCTCGTTTCATATCTCAGGGGTACCAAAGAAAGAATGGGGTTCAAGGGTGCGCTGGCAGCGAATTATTAAATTTTTAGCGGGAGCATTTAAACTTCAGAAATTTGCAAACGCGATAAATCTGGGTTTGATTTACTGTTTTGTTGATTGTTTAGACTTAATACGGATTAAAACATTTTTGCTGGAAATTTTGGAGAGCCGGTTGTTAAAACATCTGTCAGGATACCACTCCTCTCTTTCCTTTTCCAGATGAATAATAATATATATAATAATATTACTTGAAAAGCAAAACAATTAGGGTCTCTAAAGGAAGCATGTGCCCGGCAAGTCAAACTACTGCCACCACTGATTCCCATTTCTTCTCAGACTGATAGAGATCTTACACTCAAGAGTACCCCTCAAAACCTACTTCCTGCACATTCTCCATAACCATCATTGAAAAATTATTCAAAAAGGGGGGAAGGGGGGAACCTTCCTCATCACTACCAGCAACAACAAATAGGCACAGAAACCCTGGGAGTGGGAACACTTGTCTTGCCTGCTTCCAGCCCAGTCCTCTTGGCCATCATTACCAAGGCAACTTGGGCTGAAGAAAGGGCCAGCCATCCACCCCATCTGCAATCCACTGCCTCACCCAGGACAGGCAAATTGACAGAGGTAAAACAGCTGGTCATTCTTTTTCTTTTCTTTTCTTTTCTTTTCTTTTCTTTTCTTTTCTTTTCTTTTCTTTTCTTTTC
>NC_058134.1:106346123-106365697 GCF_016433145.1 Gracilinanus agilis
CCTTCCCTTCCCTTCCCTTCCCTTCCCTTCCCTTCCCTTCCCTTCCCTTCCCTTCCCTTCCCTTCCCTTCCCTTCCCTTCCCTTTCCTCCCCCCACCCCCCTTAAAACCCTTACCTTCTGCCTTAGAATCCAAATCAGTCCCAAGACAGAAGAGCAGTAGAGCAGTAAGGGTTAGGCAATCCACATTATGTGATTTGCTCAGTCACACAGGAACTGTCTGAAACCACATTTGACCTCAGGATCTCCCTCTTGGCCTGGCTCTCCATCCAATAAGCCACCTAGTTGCTCCAGCATCAAGGGCATTCTAAGGGAGAGACTGGAGGCAATATGTACTGAACAGTTCAAATCACCACTACCAATATATCCCTGAAAGGGAATAGCAATGTTTCCAACCCAGTGATGACTCCTGGGAAGCAGCCCCTGTGAAGATGCAGCCTGGCAATTCCTCCTATTGGTCTTGCAAACACAGCTGCTAGAGATCTGGAAAAGAAAATTTTTGTCCCCAAAATCCTTGGCACTGTGGAGTAGCAGCACCAGAAACTGATATTTTATTAGTGGAAATGACATTAAAGAAGAGGCATCTGGAGGTAGCTGGGTGACTCAGTGGATTGAGAGCTAGGCCCAGAGATGGGAGGTCCTGGGTTCAAATCTGAAATCATATACTTCCTATGTGACCCTAGGCAAGCCACTTGACCCCCATTGCCCAGCTTTCACCACTATTCTGCCTTTGAACCAATACACAATACTGATTCTAAGACATAAGGAAAGGGAGAAAGAGAAAGAAAGAAAGAGAGAAAGAGGGAGGGAGGGAGGGAGGGAGGGAGGAAAAGAAGGAAGGAAGGAAAGAAGGAAAGAAGAAGCATCTGCTTTGCTGCTGTATCCTGAGGATTATGAGACTTTTCTATCTCACTTGCAGCATTCATATATGTCATCTTCTCCATTAAAATGGAATTCCTAGAAAGCAAGGATTGCCTCATTTTTTCATTTTTCATTTTCATCCTCAGAACTTAGCATATGCTTTATACTAGTAAATATTTAATGAAGGTCTTATTCATTTATCTAGTAAATTAACTTGCCTAATATTATCACAGTCTGGGTTAGAATTCAGGTTTCCTAACTCTCCCATCCTGCCTTTTTTTTTCCTAACTCCCTTTTGATGCAATATGCTGTGCTTTGGTTTGACTTCCTGACTCCAGTTGCGAAGGGCTTATGAATCTGCTAACCTCTGAGCCAAGAACACATAACTTACTAGCCATGATCTTAACAGAAGGCCTCCTCCAACTTCCTTAGGAATAATAATAATAATTGCTCACATCTATGTAGCAATTTACAGTTTCCTTCACTGAAATCCATTGCCTATGAACAATTAATTCTGAGCCACTTAGATGCCCCCTAGATAAATTTTTTAATGCCTCATTAAATCATCTATTATAATTTGTATAGAGTTTATATGTGTATACATATATGGTTTGCAAAGTTCTTAAAAACATCTCATTTGATTTTCACAACAATCATAAAAAGTGGATGCCATTGTTATCCCTGTTTTACATATGGAAAAACTAAGACAGACAGGTTAAATGGCTCATAGCTAGTAAGAATTTGATCTTTGGTTTTCCTGACAAGTCCAGCATTCAGACATCTTTAATTCAATATGTTTAAAACTGAACTCATTTTCTCCCTACATCATAATTCTGTCCCCTTGTCTAAACTTCCCTGTTTAAGTCAAAGGCACCAGCATCCTATCAGGGTTTCAGGTTCATAATCTCAGAACTATTCTAGACTCCTAACCCCAAATATGCAAACATTTACCAAATCTTAGTCCTTTTTGCTTCTAGAGCATTTCTATAACACTGACACAATGTTTGACATCAACATATTCTTCCCTTTCCTATACTCTGTAATCCAGCCAAACCCTATGTCACTCATCTTTCTGTGCCTTATCATTGGCTGCTCCTCATGCTTGGAATGCATTCTCAATTTACCAGCACATCATAATTCCTCTTTTCCTTTAAGTAACTCAGACATTATCTTCTTCAGGAAGACTTTCCTGATACCCCTAAATGCTAGTGCTCTCTCTCCATTACCTTGTATTTAATATATATGTATATAGATGTATTGCATGTATATTTATATATATAATTATGTGTGTATATACTTATACACACAAATTTTATATGCGTGAGTGTATATATGCACACAAATTATATATGTATATATTTATTAACTTGATACTGTATATATTTTCACATGTAGCCTCCTCTATTAGAATATATCCTTATTGCAAGTAGATGTTTTAATCCTTACTTGTATCACCAATGCCTAATATAATGGTACATAGTGGTTAACATATAAATATGTGATTGAGTGAGTGAGTGAGTGGGAGGACAGCATGATAATTAAATCATGATATATTGACATTTACTGTTTACAAAGCACTTTACGTGCTTTTTTCTCATTTGATCTTCATAACGCTGAATTAGTTAACATAAGAAGTATTCTGATTTTAAGAAGGAAGAAACTAAGGCTTTGTCATCTGAGACTTTAAAACTGAATTTAATAAGATGCCATTTAATAGAGTTAAATATAAAGTTGTCCTCATGGCCACAAAAATCAAATAAAGAAGGAAGATATAAGGATTTGGAGTTTTTAAAAAGACATTTAAGAGTCTTAGGGGTCAACAAGTTGCATAAATCAACAGTATGACATAGCAGCCAAAAAAAGTTAATGAAATCTTAGATTAAATTAATGGAAGTAGACTGGACAGAACAAGGAAAGTAATAATTCTCTGTACTCTGCCCTGGTCCATTCACATCTTGAGTATTATGTTTATTTCTGAGTACAATATTTTATGAAGGATAGAGTGAGAAGATTGGGGAAGATGTTAAATGAGTACTAACTGAAGAAATAATGTTTATCTGGGGAAAGAAAAGACTTAGGAAGCATGTTAGGGAGAACATGATGGCTCTCTTGTTAGTGATGCTTTATAAGAAGAAGAATGAGAGGAGTTCTATTTGGTCATAAAGAGAGAAACAATGGGTAGAAATTTGAGAGAAGCAGTTTTTGGCTCTCTAGAAGGAAGAACTTTGTAAACAATGAGAACTGTCCCAAAGTAGAGAGGGCTGCTTCATGAAGTGGATTCCCATTCACCGGAGGTTTTCAAAGAGAAATTGATTGACATCTTGCCAGGGATATCATAAAAAGGATTTCTTCTCATTTAAGGTTGAACTAGCTTACCTCTGTATTCTCTTTCAACTGCAACATTTGGTTATTAGGTGACTTGTCCAAAGTCATACTTGGTGCTAGGAGTTGGGTTTTAAACCCAGTTCCTCCAACTCCTATTCCTTCTTGGGAAATTAGAGGATGACCAGTAGGATATGCAGCAGCCCTGCTTCCCTTTCCTCATGGTTTCACCAGCTACCCCCATCATCCAGCTTTTTGTAGGGGAATGTTAGTTATGGGATGACAATAGGGATAAGCCACTATCATTGCGGGCACAAAGCATGGAGACAAAATAGAGGTGCCAGTCTTATCATAAAGAAGAAGCCACCCTGATGCCCTCTTCCTCTTGCCAGGTACCAGTCCCTGCTCATGTGATCCTGGTGGAAAAAAAACCACTCATTGATTGTTAGATCTTACGTGTTTAGAGAGTTGTCAGTCCTCATAGAATACGCTATCATCATCAAAAACATTGTCATCATTGATATCATGGTGACCAGGTCTGAGCTCATATGCTGGAGGTGGAGTAAGAGGCTCCATACCTGGCAGACTTTGCAATGGTGGTATTTCAGACTCTATTGGGTGTTCTGGAAGCTGGAGATTGTTTGGAGTGCCCAAAGAACCTTCTGTCTGGGTCATTGTACCTTCTGACCTCCTCTGCCTTTCTATGCTGGCTCCTGTGAGTCCTGCCAGATGGTTAGATTCTTCTTCCTGAAGCTGTGAGGGAATCACAGTGCTGTAGGGTGGGGGCTCACCCAAACCTGAGTTGGGGACCTGGATCGACGATACCACAGCTTCCTCATAGTTTGGTACTTCGAAGGCTTCATTGTCCCTGAGAAAGAGATAGACAGGGTCAGTACTTCTGACCAAGTCCTAGAAGATCCTTGGGATTGTCTCACTTCTAAATGATTCCTTTTGCTAGTTCTTCCCCTTTCTGAGCCTACGGTAACAGTTTCCAAATGGGCTCCCCCTATTGTCATCCCATAATCAACATTTCCCTACAAAAAGCTGGACAATGGGAATAGATTGGTAAAATGAAGGGAAAGAGAAGTGGGCCGCTGTATTTCCTTCCCTGCCATTCTCTAAGCTCACAAAGAGAAAGTTTAAAATCCCACTCTTATCACTGGCAATGCCCTTGGCATAGAGAAGCAGGCCACCTGTAGCTGAGACATGTGTGATCAGGGTTGGTGGAAAGTGCCAAAGGCACAGATGTGCCTCCATCCATTCTCATTACCCCTAACTTACCGTGCTGAGCTCAAGGCCCCTGTAGTTTCTCTTCTCATTGCTGGGAGCCCCCATTCCATGAAGCAAGAGAGGAGACAGAGAAAGAGAAGGAATGCACCTATAATGAAGATGAAATGAGCAACAAATATTCCCGGATGCAGGCGAAACACAACAAACCCTATGAGGATGAAGATACAGCACATGAATGCGAATAGCTTTGCTTGGCTCCCCCATGATAGACATGGCAACATTGCCCCTGCCTAGGCTCCTGAAAAAAAGAGAGGCAAAGGAACATTCAGAGACTAGAAGAGCATAGAGAAGGAGAAACTAACAGGATGCTAGAACTATGTTTACCTAGAAATTAATTTTTAACTGTAAATAGTCCTGATAATATGCTTATTTGCTTCTGATGTGCAGAATAAATTGCTTTGAAATGAAAAAGAGAAATAATTGCTATGTCTATACTAGCAGAGTCAGGATGGAGAGAGAAACTTTTGGGAGGGTGGAGGAGAGAAGTGGGAAATGGTGTCAAATATCAGGTGGACCACATTCTGTATTTTTATACTTTTATTAGCAAAGGACTGGGATAGATTTCAGGGGATTCGTAAACTTGGGATAAGAAAAAAATTAGATATTTCTTTTGACTACTCTTTAACTGAAATGTACCAGCCTGCCAAAGGGGGCTATGACACAAAAAAAAGGTTAAGAACTCCTGTTCTGTACCAATCACATTATGGGAGCACAGCAGAAAGCTAAGGATTTGTATGACTAATATTGATGATATAATCAATATCACAGAGAAGGAAATAACCCAGAATTCTTTTCTCTCTCCTGACACTGGGTTAATTGTGTCTACCCTGCTGATTAAACATTTGAGGCTCTGACATTGCCTGGCTGGTACCCCTTGTCTTCTTTCCCCTAGTAAAGTTTTCCTTAGTAGCCCCTATCCTCTCTACCTTCCAGTGCTTTGGACACAGCAGATATTGCCTCAGGCCTCAATGTATACAGGCATCTCTGAAATCTAGGTAAGGGGGTCCGGTGTCTTTACTCTATTGATTCCCTGTAATATTGCCCCCCACACACACACCTCCCACCAACAAAAATGCCAATTTTTCCCTCCCTCTTCCCAGTCTCTGTCCCCTTTGGATGGCTTTGTCATCCCCTTCTGGTCCCATGACTGTCAGGCTCCACCTACCAGGACAAAGCAACCCAGATACTGGGATACATGATAGGGAATCTCAGAAAGAAGTAGGACACAGAAGCCCAAACCCTTTCTCTACCCTCGTCCCCAAATGTGCCTATGCCTCCTTGTTCCAGAATCTTTCTTGAGGTCAGGATCCCTAAGTCTCCACCCAGAATCTAAAACAGAAAACCCTTTCCTTAATGCCTAGGTGGGATCTCAGCCCACTTTGGTATTTTATATCCTCCCCCTCCCCACTCCTACAGCCAAATCCAGGAGCAGCAGAGTTCTTTGGTCAGGGAAAGGGGCCAAGAAAAAGAGATGGTTACCTCCCCCATCCCCCAAGTTAGAGGCTCTCTTCTTTCTTCATCTTCAGCCACCGGGGTCCAGCAGGTAAGTATATCTCCACTTGTCTGGGGCAGTCTCCTCTGAAATCAGGAGGCATTAGGGGAGGAGTCCGCCAGCCCCACCCCTTTCCTCTGCCCCAGTCCCTAAGGTTCTTATCTCTGCTGGAAACCCCTACTTTTTTCCCCTTCTTGAACTCTGACATTCAGCCCCACCTCTGTGTATAGCTTTCCTACCTCCACCTCCACCCTCCAAGAACTTAAATGGGAGTGGCTTCTCCACCTTACCTCCCCAGCTCTTTGCACATAGGGGCAAAGTGTCCTGGATCTCGCAGTAGTCATTCCCTAACTAACTACAATAATCCTGACATGCATGACCTCCAGGTTTCTTGGGTTTAGCCCTTTACAATAGTGAACATTACCTTCTTCAGACAAGGATTGGGGGAATCCAGAGCTCATTCTTTAGTCAATCTGAAGGGAGAAAGAGGGTGGAGTGGGAGAAGCCTGGAGCACTCTGTGCCTTGAGTGCTTGCAGTTCAGACCTAATAAAGAAAAAAAAAGACTCCTTGCACTCCAGGAATGAGGAATGTTGTTGAAGAAACTGGGTTGCAGAAGGCCATATCAGCTTCAAGAAAAATGTCCAATTAATACACTACTGGTGGAGTTGTGAACTGATCCACCCATTCTGGTGGGCAATTTGGAACTATGCCCAAAGGACTTTAAAAGACTGCTTGCCTTTTGATCCAGCATTCACTGCTGGGTTTGTACCCCAAAGAGATCATAGGGAAAAATATGTATACAAAAATATTTATAGCTGTGCTCTTTGTAGTGGAAAACGAGAAGGTGTCCCTCTATTGGGAAATGGCTGAACAAATTGTGGTATATGCTGGTGATGGAATACTATTGTGCTCAAAGAAATAATGAACTGGAGGAATTCCATGTGAACTGGGATGACTTCCAGGAATTGATGCAGAGCAAAAGGAGCAGAACCAGGATAACACTGTACACAGAGACTGATACACTGTGGCACAATAAAATATAATGGACTTCTTTACTGGTAGCAAGGTAATGATCCAGGACAATCCAGAGGAACTTTGAAAAAAAGAATGCTATCCACATTTAGAGAAAGAACTATGGGAACAGAAATGCAGAAGAAAAACATATGATCGATCATGTGGTTTGATAGAGATATGATTGGGGATTTTTACTTTAAATGATTGCTCTATTGAAAATATTAGTAATATGGAAATAGGTTTTGAACAATGATATATGTGTAACCCAGTGGAATTGCTCATCAGCTCTGGGAGGGGGGAGGTAAAAGGAGACAGAAAGAACATGAATCATGTAATGATGGAAAAATATTCTAAATAAATTAATTAAAAAAGAAAAAGAAAGGGCAGCTGGGTAGCTCAGTGGAGTGAGAGTCAGGCCTAGAGACAGGAGGTCCTAGGTTCAAACCCGGCCTCAGCCACTTCCCAGCTGTGTGACCCTGGGCAAGTCACTTGACCCCCATTGCCCACCCTTACCAATCTTCCACCTATGAGACAATACACCCAAGTACAAGGGTTTAAAAAAAAAGAAAAAGAAAAAGAAAAATGTACAGACTTCCAGAGTTAACTATTGTTGGAATGTCTCTCCTCTCCCTTGGTCAGGGTGTATGTCTGAGATATAGGGGAGTAATGATGATGTGATATGATGCAGTGGAAAGAAACCTGAATCTGGAATCAGAAAATTGGATTTGAATCCCATCATAGGATTTGAAGTCTTGCTACTTGGTACCCATGTGACCTTGGAGAAGTGACCATGGGCCTCATTTTCCATCCATAAAATAAATGAGTAAGACCAAATGATGAGTTCTAAGATTCCTCCTACTTCTAAATCTATGATCCTATGATTCTGTCAACCTTTTGGGTTAGTAGATAAACAAGGCAAAGGCTAAGGGAAGTTGAGAGTGTTGGAGAGAACTCGATTGAATTGTGTGTTCTTCCTCACCTCCCAGGCTTCTTATTCCCATAGTAGGAGGTATTTATTGCTGGTCTCTAAGTGGCCACAGGAGGGAATCCTAGGAAAGGGTACTTTGAAGGGTGTGTGTCATCTAAATGAGGCAGAATTAGGGCTGGGTGGGAGATGGAGGGGCTGAGGAGAGGGGAGGCCCATGGAGGGAGGAGGGAGTCAAAGGCCCTAGGAATGGCTGGCTATCATTTTGTGAAATGCTATTCCAGCATAAGGTTTTATTATTTAACAATGTGAGGGGTTCTGATGATCCCTTTCTGTCTCTCTCATGGAATGGGCAATGGGAGAGTTGGGGCTAATACTTCCTTAGCTATTTTTTAAAATAATTTGAAGTAACCAACTGTGCCTTTGTCATTACAAATAGAACAGACTTCCTTCTTACCTCCCTGTGTTCAGAATTCCTATTTCTAAACCCCACTTCCACTTTCCCACCAATTTTTTTTAAATCCTTAACTTCTGTCTTGAATTAATACTAAATGTTGGTTCCACTGTTGAAGAGCAGTAAGGGCGAAGCAATAAGTGTTAAGTGATTTGCCCAGGTCATATACCTAGGAAGTGTTTGAAGATGTATGTGAACCCAGGCCCTCCTATCTCTAGGGAGAAAAAGGGTGGAGTGGGAGAAGACTAGAGCCCTTTGTGCCTTGAATGCTTGCTGTCCACATCTGAATAAAGAAAATAAGACTCCTTGCACTTCAGGAATGAATGAATGTTGATGAAGAAACTGAGATGTAGAGAGGTATATCAGCTTCAGGAAAAAAAGTATAGACTTCCAGAATTAAAGATTGTTTGAAATCATTGGAGTCTCTTTCCTTTTCTTCTCCCAGGAAATTGGTTTTGAATCCCATGATAGGATTTGAGCTACCTAGCTGTTCTATTCCTGACCAATTCTTGACAATCTCTGGTTTACTCATAATCTTCAGGGACTGAGGAGTGGGAGGAGACGGAACAGGACTGGAGAGAAGAAGAAAAGAGAGATTGGCTCATCCCTTCCATGTGTTTGATTCTATACCTCTTTGTTTTGGGGCAACTTGGTTGTTTTATTTTTGTAGGTATATGCTTGTTCATCCTTTTGTAACATTCTTTTGTCTCATCTCATACTGTTCCTTCTTACTATGTTGCAGGGAGGAGGAGACTCCAGAGAAATTGTAGATCTGGGGGCTCTGTGAGTGTGTTTGATTGATGAATGACTGAAGTGACTAAAGGAATGCTTGCTTTTTTTTAAACCCTTACCTTCCATCTTAGAATCAATACTGTGTATTGTTTCCAAGGCAGAAAATCAGTAAGAGAAAGGCAATGAGAGGTGAGTGACTTGCAGAGGGTCACACAGCTAGGAGGTATCTGAGGCTAGTTAAACCTAGGACCTCCCATCTCTAGACCTGGCTCTTAATCCCCTGAGCCAGTGATGGGCAAACTACAGCCTGAGGGCCAGATTAGGGCCCCCTGAAATGTTCAATCTGGCTGTGCAATGTTATTCCTAATCTGACGAATACAATGAGTAGGATACAATACAATGAAATTTAGAAAGAGTTGCCTTAGAAACAGACAGACAGATGAGCATTTCCTTTTCTTTGGCCCCCTCTTTAAAAAGTTTGCCCATCACTGCCCTGAGCCATCCAGCTGCCCCAAGATAATCATTCTTGAATTCAAGGGGATTAGTGTGAAGATCACTGGCCTTGAAATGACTAAGCCCAAGTTGAAACCTAACTCTCCCACTTACAAGTTGCATGACCTTGAACAAGTCACTTAAAAGCAGGGCTCAGTTTCCTCATCTTTAAAGTGAGAGGGATTATCTAACAATCTATGATTGAGTAAATGCAGAGAAAAGTGCAGATGGATTAGGGAGTAGGGGGTAGGAAGTGCCCAGCAAGACTGTCTCTTCTGCCAGGGACCTGACTTGTTTGACCATCTTCATTTCCAGTACCATCTGTTTGTACCTGAGCCTGAAATTTCTCTGTAATTTTGGTCATTCCTCTGACAGTAGCCATCCAGACTCTTCTTCTCATTTTGTAACCTTAGGTAACTTACTTTATCTCTTTGAGCCTCAATTTCTGTGTATGGAAAATAAGAAAGTTGGAGTAGGTGATTTCTCAAGTGCTTTCCAGTCCCAAATCCTATAATTTTATGATATACAGTCATTTATCACATTTATAAACAAGTGAAACAAGGCTAAAATGAATTTCAAGGGCATTCACAACAAGAAAATAAATTTGTGAAAGAGGAGGAGTGTGTGGAAGAATAGAAAGTCCACGATGATATGATTTGAAATAGGTGGATGTAGAGAGGATGAGGATTCTGCTTTAGGTTGATTCTACTTTATTCCAGCACTGGATGTCCTCTTATAAACTACACTATACAAAGTGATCTCAAGGCTCGATATAAGGCTGTACCCTAAGGAAGAAAGCTGCTTGAACCTGACCCTGTTTCTCATTTTTTGTTTATTTCTGTCCCTTAAGTCTCAGCTCCCTTATTCCACAAATACAAGGTTTGTTTGGCTCTTGATCTGTCCTTGACTCCCAGTCACTCCTCAGCCCCATCTCTTGCCCTTGCCTTCAACACAATCACAGAAAGTCAGAATGGGAAGGGAACTCAAAAGCCTTCCAGTACAACCCACTGACTGAAAAACAAAGCTTCTATACCATACCTGGCAAGTGGTCAGCTTGTCTTTGCTTGAAGATTTCCAGTAGAAGCAGATGGCATTATCCTTTGAGATGATCTCTAATTACCCAATCTACAACTTGTTTGTAATTATTTACATGTGGTCTCCCCCATTAGACTTTCCTTTCCTTCCCTTCCCTTCCCTTCCCTTCCCTTCCCAGGGGCTACTTTTTTGGCCTTTCTTAGTTCAATACCTAGCACGTGTTAAGTCGAAACCAATTGCCTGGGACAGGGGTTACACTTAATAAATGCTTGTTGATTGACATCAAGTCCGAATTTCCCTCATTCTATCCTAGGAGAAGTCAAATTGAACAATTCTCATCTCCTTTCTGAATACTTCTAGGTAGCCATTATCTCTTAAATCTTTTCTACAGAATAACCATTTCTAGTAACTTGAGCATATCTTCATATGACAGACATGTTCTCAAGGCTCATTATCTTCCAGATGGCTCTCTTCTATTCAATCTCTGATTTATTAGTATGTTTACTGAAATACACTGACCAGAATTTCAAGCATTATTCTAGTTCACCTTTTGTCTCCAACTATTTTCATGCCTTCAGAAATTAGGAATCTATTTCTGGCTGCTTCCTCTGATAGGTAAGAATGTAGCCTTATCATTTAATAGGAATAGGACCCTGGGCCAACCACTTACCCCTTATTTGCCTCAGTTTCCTCATCAGTAAAATGGGGTAATAATGGCACCTCCTTCCCAGAGGCGTGAGGACCAAATGAAAAAAAAAAAAAAGTAAAGCACTAGGAATAGTCCCTGGTACATAGAAAACACTATTTAATGTTAGCCATAATCATCATCATCTTGCCAAGAACCTGGCCACCACGCCACTTTCTTCAGTCCCCTCTCCAATGGGCCCCTCCTCCCCATCTCTTTCCAATATCTGTGTGTCATCTTCTCCCATTATAATTTAAACTTTTTAAGGACAGGGGCAATCTTGTTTTCATATGCATCCCCAGTGCTTAGCAAGGTACCTGACATATAGCAAAGGCTTAAAATGCTCTTTTCTCTCTATCTGTATTTATCCATTTCCATTTCTCTTTGATTTTTGAGACTTCCTGACTATTCCCCAAATCAATAACTGTTTCTTTACAAGTTACAAATTAATTTCTCTCAACAGAGAAGTTATCTTAACACTTTCTGTGTGGTCACTGTTTCTCTCTAGTTATCACACTCAATATTTTTTCCAGAATTACATTCAGATTCCAGAATCCTTCAGAGATTCCTGAAAGAATGAGTTCTAGAAATACTGTGCAAAATTCCTTTACAGAAAGAATATCTATTGTTTCTGAGGGCAGCCTATTGAAGCTATTGTATAAGGTGTCGTCACAGAGCTGGAAAGTAAAAAAGATACTTATTTTGGAATGGAGGTTGCATCAGGTGACTTCCAATGTTCTTTGCAAAATGATGAATATGAAATAATACAAAAGCCCCCAAATTAGCTAAGTTTCAGGAAAAAATGCTACAAAAAAGGGCTTTTTCCTAGTTATGTTGGAATTTTAACAAGAACAAGGCAGAGTCGCACTGCTTAGGGAGAATATTCTAATACTGGAAGATAAATACTCTTCAAGGAGGACAATAAGGGAAGGCTGACTCAAAAGAATAAATAGTACAATACGGCAACTAGATCCAAGGGTACCCAAGTCTGCAGACCCAGTCAAAAAATAGCCTTATATGCCTTTGGGTCCTTAGACTGTAGATGTGATTGGGTAATTTTTAGGAAAGAAATTCCCAAGTTGGAGCATATACAGAGGAAGAGGGCTAAAATGTTAAGGGGCCTAGAGAGCATATCTTATGGGGATAAATAGAAGGCTGTAGTGATGGTTAGCCTAGACACAAGAAGCTTTAGTGGAAACATGTCATCTATCATCAAGTATTCTATACCATGTATTCTGTAGAAAGGGAATTAGAGCTTTTATTTTTTTATTTAGTGCTGGATGGCAGAGCTAGAAGCAATGAGTGGATATTGGAGAGATAAAGGCTTGAAGTAAAGAAAATGATCTTAAGAATTATCAATATTAAAAAGAAAAATGGGAAGCTTTGGGAGGGAATGGGTTCCCCATTGCCAAGTCTTCAGACCTGGCCGACAACTTATAATATATATTGTAGAGGAAATTTCTGTTTAGGTATGAGTTGCAGTAGTTGGCCTCTGAGGCTTCTCCCAGTCCTGTGATACTATGCTCATATTTCAGTCAGGAGTATGATTCGGTCCCTTTGGCTAAAGGCAAGTCAATTTCCAGCTCATTATTTCTGAGTTCTGGTCACTCCAGAGTCTCCAGCTCATGGCAATGGTTCCCTAAGTACAATCAAATCTCAGGCATAGGGGTAGCTGGGTAGCTCAGTGGATTGAGAGTCAGGCCTAGAGACGAGAGGTTCTAGGTTCAAATCCAGCCTCAGATACTTCCCAGCTGTGTGACCCTGGGCAAGTCACTTGACCCCCATTACCCACCCTTACCACTCTTCCACCTAGGAGCCAATACACAGAAGTTAAGGGTTTAAAAAAAATATATCAGGCATGGCCCAACTCTGGTCTGTATAGTTTTTACACTTCATTAGAGCTGGCCCAATCTCAGGTCCTCTGGCTAACCATAAGAAGTACCAAATGAGTTAGCCTCATGATTGACCAAAGCTAGGATTCTCTGGAAAATTTTTATTTTTAAATTTTAATATTTAAACGCTTGCCTTCCATCTTGGAATCAATGCTGTGTATTGTTTCCAAGGCAGAAGAGTGGTAAGGACTAGGCAATGGGGGTCAAGTGACTGAAGTATCTGAGGTCAGATTTGGACCCAGGACTTCCTGTCTCTAAGCCTGGCTCTCAATCTATTGAGCTACCTAGATGTCTTGAAACAGCCTTTTTATGAACCTGGAGCAGAATAAGTTTTGATGCTGAATCAAAATACAGGAAAAACCCCAAAATAATGATAGACACACAAAAACCTTCCCCAGCAGGCGGTTTATTTTGTTGTAACAATGAAGGGCCCTACCTAAGGCACTTGTGAGCAGAAGGAATAAGACAACCCCAGGGCTGTAAGTTCAGGATGCCATACCACATTTCCTTCAAACATGAGAATATGGGAATGAAGAACCCCGGTATCCTGGATTCCATGTTGGGGACATTGTGGGAAGGGAGGACCTGTTTCCTAGGGTTGGGCAGCTCCTCCTTCTATTCAATTATTTTGAGTTTGCCTTTCAAAGCCTGGGGCACTGGGCCCTGCCACTGTTCCCCTGGATGAAGAAAACCATGCATCTTCTACAGATGGTCCTAAAGGAAGGGAGTCCCTGGGTCCTGGGCAAGCATGCTGCCCATTATTCTCTTCCCTCTTCCCTTCTCTTGCTCAAGGACCCAGGGGAACATTCTTAGTTTCAAGGAGCAGATGGTTTCTCTATATGTTCTATAATACATATGGTTGTCTTACAACAAAGATTGTTTCCACTTTTAAAGACAGAGCCCCATTCCTATTTGAAGTGTCCAGTATAAGGTTTTGCCTCTTGGAAACTTAATAAAAACTTGTCCAAGAATACCTGCTACCTCTAAACCCCTCCTCAGTGGTAAATTTGGCCAGTAGGCAGAGCTGTAGGGCAAGGAATGTTTTAATGATGTTAAGGGAAAGTGACTCCAACTCACCTAGCAGGTAGGCCAGCATCTCCATCCCGTCAGAGCCAAAGAAGAGGCAGGGTTTGTTATCCATGTGGGCCACTATTGTGGGCAGTCCAAAGGCCTGGAGAAAGAGAGATCAGAGTGCAATACAGAAAAAGCAAGGAAGAAGACCTTAAAGGATGGGAGTCAATGCTGACTTAGAATGATGAAGGGAAGTGGAAGTGGGGGGCCAGTATCAGTGCAGATAATAAAGGATCATGCAGGGGATAGGCAAGAGATTCTCTGTCTCTGCCTCTTAACACTGATCCCTCTCTATCTCATCTCTTCTATTCTGAGTCATTTTCTTCCTTTCCTTCTTTTCAGAGGTTGGTGTTGGTGAGGAATGGGAAAGTGTTATCTTGGGAAAGTGGGTTTGCAGGAAGAAATCCTAAGCTTTATAATAGCTCCTTATCCAGTGTCTTCAAGGATCATGGGCTGGTTTGGGGACATAGGAAACAAAGGCTCCTCACCCCATATTTGTAGACTTTATTTGTGTTCTCTCTTAGCTTGTTCTTCACTTCTTCAGTTGAACTCTTTTTCAATAGACTCATAGCCTGCTTTCTAGAAAATCCTGCTTCCTCTGCAGCCTGGTGGGTGGGGAAGGAAAATAGAACAAGTTGAAAAGGAGTGGGAGGGATTCGCTTCTTCTTCTTTTTTTTTTTTTTAAAAGCCTTTACTTTCCTTTTTAGAATCAATACTATGAATTGGTTCCCAGGCAGAAGAGAGGTAAGGACTAAGTGATGGGATTAAAGGACTTGCCCTGGGTCACATATCTAGGGAGTTTGTGATGATAGATTTTGAACCCAGGACCTCCTGTCCTTGGGCATAATTCTTAAACCACTGAGCCATCTAGTTACTCCTGGAGGGATTCATTTCTAAGACTGAATTCATCCTGGTCATGGACCTAAGAAAAGAAAAAAAAATTCTGTTTTTGCTCCTGAAAGAATCCTAAAAACATGCTTATTTCCTTCCACTGGACTTCCAAGCTACTCAGGACCTAAGAGATAATCTAGTCTAACTCCATTTTTTGACAGATAAGAAAACTGAGAACCAGAGTGGAAAAATTACTTGTCCAAAGTCAGAGATTTTGACACAGTGTTACAAAGGTCTCCTAACTCCTCTCTCAGGACTATTCTTTCTAATATTATTTGCTGCCTCCTTTCAAAATATTTCAGTCCAAGGCAGAAGAGTAGTAAGGGTTAGGCAGTGGAAGTTATGTGACTTGTCCAGGGTCACATAGCTCAGAAGTATCTAAGGCCCAATTTGAACCCAGGTCTTCTGACTCCAGGCCTGGCTCTCTATCCACTGTGACACCTAGCTGCCCCTAGATTTGACTCAAGATGGTTAAAGACTGGCTTTTTATTTTAATTCCACAAATAGAACCTGTTGTTTAGATCTGCCTAATGAAAGCTTTCATCATCTTCTTTCTGGCTAAAAGAAAAATCACTGTTTTGAGTTATTCTTATCTGTCTCTCAGACCAATAAATACTACTATTTTCAGCCTTTTAGGGAATTACTTCCAGACTTTCCACGTACATGGCAGGTTGGTTCTTAGATCTTAGAACTTTTAACATGATGAGTGTCCTCTCATCCAAGGAGCTCCTAAATGCCTTCCCTCTCATTGTCTGAGTGTTCCTATACATTTCACTGCCTTTTTCCTTTTTGTGTCACAGAGGACTCTTTTCAGATGAGTTTCAACTAGGATTTCCATTTCACCAGGTAAAGATTTTACTTTGGGTATCTTCTTCCTCCAAGTCCTCTTGGGCTCCACCCTCTAGTCATTTGTGCCCTTCTTCTCAGATACCATATTACCTAGAGCACAATGCTATCTTCCACTTTAAAAAATGACCTTCATTTGTCCTCTAACAACTTCAGACTTCATTTAGGGGAAATAAGGGCAAAGCTGGAATACTTACTGACTGGATGCTCCAGGGTTCTGTGATATCTTCATCCTGGGAGTAACAGATAGAATGCAGAGTTGGGGAGACAAGAAGAATTGACCAGAGAGTATGAGGGGATATATATAGTTATGGATATAGGTACAGGGAAAATATTGATGTTTTAAATATCAATCTGATGGAGTACTATAAAGGTATACAGTCGCAAGAATTGGTTTCATCTACCATCTAGAGGAGGGTAATTTTAGGCAGTTGAACCCAGGAGTTAGGGAGGTGAGATGGATGGGAAATGAGCTTTTCACCCTTGACCAGATGCGCATCCACAACTCTTGGAGACACTTTCTCCAACATCTCAGGGTAGTCTATATGAACAGAAGTGAGGAATCCCATAGCATTCAGGCTCCCTGAAGGAAAGAAGCCAGAGATGGGTGGGGAATGAATAACAATAATAACAAATGAGATTTATAAAACCCTCTAAGGTTTCCAAAGTTCTTTACCACATTTAATCTCATAACAACACTATGAGGTAGAATTTTAGATACTATCATCCCCATTTTCCAGATGAAGAGCTGAGGCTGAGAGAGGTTATATGATCTTTTTTTATGGTCATAACCTGTATTTAGTGTTGAGAGGAAAGATTTGAACCCAGGTTGCTATAGACTTCCAGCCTAGAAACTGGTTTGCTATAGCATACTGACTCTTTCTCTAGATATCATTTCCTCTCTTTCACATATATATGATGTATATTCTATAATTATAAGATATAATTATCATATATTAAATAATATTTTAATATATATAACATGTAAAATTCACTTTCTGCTTTTTCCATTGGTTATCATCTTTTCCCTCTGGGTTCACTGAAATCAAGTGTTCTTATTGCCAGATATCTCTCATATACTCACATTTCTATTTTTCTACAATTCCCTAATTATCCAGACATGTTGATTTAAGCAGCCAAAATTCTTTCCATCTTCAGAACAAGTTTTCTTTACCTCTCAGTACCCCGGAGCCCTTTTAGCCCTGCAGCCTCTTCTTTGGCTCATATTCTTCCTGGTAGGCCCTTGCTCTGTCATAACCCATCTTCACTGCTCTCCTTCCCTCCATTTACTCACACAAACACATAATGTGCCCACCTTTATCTATGAGCACTCCTCAAAGATCCCTGGGAATTTCAATAGGAACTTGACAAAATTTCCCCAAGTACTGGAGTTCATTCTTCATATATTCCTGTTTTTGAAGTTTTTCTAAGTATGAGTTGGGCCCATAATTTCCCTACAGGTGAGTATTTCATTCAATTCTACAAACATCTATTAAATACTTCCTTTGGGCAAGGTAACTTTCTAAGCTGTGGAAATACAAAAAGAAGCAAGTTTTTGTTCTCAAGGAGTTTTCATTCCAGTAGGCCACTGAAGCCTCTGGGGAAAGAACCTCTATATCCAATATACTGGGGAGTTAAGAGAAAAAAAGGTCTTTTTCTAGCTGATGCCGGAAATGTAAGAACCCACAGGGTTCGGATCTTTTGGACTGACCCTTCAAAAAAAATTATTATTTTTTTTAACAACACCTTGGTGGGCACTTGGATTCTCCGGCCACCACACACTTTCTCTTGGTACTCCTCCATACCGGTGTCCGTTATTATGGCTGCCAGGAAACTTGGGCAAAGTTGCAGGCTGATGTTCCAGATGTTCTGATAGCGACACAGGATCTGCTAGGGAAGACCAAAACGACATGAGCTGTGTGTAGACTTTTAGGAGTGTGGAGAGGGGCTTGAAACAGGAGAATTCCTGGTCCTTGGAGCCGGGCATGGGCCACCTGGGGCAAGTGGAGAATCTGTTGATTCAAGTTGGCATAGTCTCTCTTTTTGGTCCCTGCAACCTTATCCAAGTCAGGTCACGTGCCCTGCAGGGATAGGGAACCAGTGTCCTCCCACGGCCAGGTCCTGCCTCTTCCCTCTCATCACTCCGCTGAGTTGTTCCCAAGACATCTAGGGAGGGTGAAACTGTCCTTCAGACGTTGAAACCAGTCCAATGGAGTGGTATGTAGAAAGAGGGAGGAGGAGGCTGCTGTAAAGAAAGTGGGTCAACTTGGGAAAAAGACCCGCAAAGGGAGTGGGGAGTGGGGAACACGATTTCTTGCAGTATTTTCTCCTTTTTTCTTTCCCTCTCCCTCTCCGCTATCTCCTCTCTGGTACCTGTCAGCCCTAATCTCCCTTTCTTCATCTCCCCAACACAAACCCAGGCTCCTCAGTAGCTGGAAGAGTCAGAATTGGTCAAGGACTAACCACTGGCCCGGTGTGCTCCTCCTAGGCTCTAAGCCCTAAGCCCTAAGCCCCCCTCCACGACGTCACCTCAAAGCCTAGCCAAGAATAGGGGCACAGTAGATCGTAGAAGAGATCCAGTTTCCTCGGCAGGCACGACGTAGCTGTAGCTTTGGGGAGCCCCGGAGCTGCACTGCTGCAGCAAGGACACGCTGGTTTTCTCTTGGGAGAAGGGGGTGGGCAGGGATGATCTCTCCCCCTTCTTCCATCCAATAGGCTCCTAGCAGGATCCGCCCAGGAGCTGGGCGACTGTGGTTGGAAGAAACGCGCACGAGCCTAGCAACTAAAGCCTAGGAGGAGGAGCCACGCCGATGGAGCCCCAGGACTCCGGCTACCTCTCGTGGCCGCCCCCGGGGCACTGCGGGAAGTTACCAGCTGGCCAGATGTGTGGAGTGGCAGGGCCGGGCCGGAGCTAGGCGCCCGGGAGCGCTGCTTCAGGTGTCTGCCTTAGGGAGGATGAAGCCTCTTCTACAGCCTCTACGTACAACTGAGAAACGGGGCCATCTTTATGTGACGCTTTTTATTCAATCGAATTCGGTGTTTGCTTGTGATATGATTCTCCTTGCATATTATTGGAGCCAAATGAAGTACTGGTGTGCTTATGCATTCAAAATCATCCACAGGCTAGGTTGGGATCTATTATAATATAGTTTTTTTATTTTTTATTTATTATATTATATTATATTTATGTATATTATATTATAACAAATTATAATTTATTATCATAAATTATAATAATAGTTCTGATATAAAGATATGTGCGTGTCATATAAATAAATGTAAATCCTTTTTTTTAAAAATAATTTTTATTTTTTAGAAAAGTTATTCATTGTTACATGATTCATGTTCTTACTTTCCCCTTCACTCCCCTCCCCATCTTGGCAAGGCGCATTTCCGTTCGTTTTAACATGTGTCATCAGTCAAGACCCATTTTCAAATTGTTGATAGTTGCAATGGTGTGGTCTTTTCAGGTCTACATCCCTAATCATGTCAGCATCAAACTATGTGTTCAAGCAGTTGTTTTTCTTCTGTGTTTCCACTCCTGTAGTTCTTCCTCTGAATGTGGGTAGCGTTC
>NC_058134.1:106369766-106420545 GCF_016433145.1 Gracilinanus agilis
GAGTGGCAGGGCCGGGCCGGAGCTAGGCGCCCGGGAGCGCTGCTTCAGGTGTCTGCCTTAGGGAGGATGAAGCCTCTTCTACAGCCTCTACGTACAACTGAGAAACGGGGCCATCTTTATGTGACGCTTTTTATTCAATCGAATTCGGTGTTTGCTTGTGATATGATTCTCCTTGCATATTATTGGAGCCAAATGAAGTACTGGTGTGCTTATGCATTCAAAATCATCCACAGGCTAGGTTGGGATCTATTATAATATAGTTTTTTTATTTTTTATTTATTATATTATATTATATTTATGTATATTATATTATAACAAATTATAATTTATTATCATAAATTATAATAATAGTTCTGATATAAAGATATGTGCGTGTCATATAAATAAATGTAAATCCTATTTTTTAAAAATAATTTTTATTTTTTAGAAAAGTTATTCATTGTTACATGATTCATGTTCTTACTTTCCCCTTCACTCCCCTCCCCATCTTGGCAAGGCGCATTTCCGTTCGTTTTAACATGTGTCATCAGTCAAGACCCATTTCCAAATTGTTGATAGTTGCAATGGTGTGGTCTTTTCAGGTCTACATCCCTAATCATGTCAGCATCAAACTATGTGTTCAAGCAGTTGTTTTTCTTCTGTGTTTCCACTCCTGTAGTTCTTCCTCTGAATGTGGGTAGCGTTCCTTTCCATAAATCCCTCAGAATTGTTATGGATCATTGCATTGCCTCTAGTACAGAAGTCCATTACATTCCATTGTACCAGTGTATCAGTCTCTGTGTGTACAATGTTCTTCTGGCTCTGCTCCTTTCACTCTGCATCAATTCTTGGAGGTCTTTCCAGTTCACATGGAATTCCTCCAGTTTATTATTCCTTTGAGCACAATATATTCCATCACCAGCATATACCACAATTTCTTCAGCCATTCCCCAATTGAAGGGCATACCCTCATTTTCCAGTTTTTTGCCACTACTGGATCAAAGGGCAGGCAGTCTTTTAGAGTTCTTTGGGCATAGTTCCAAATTGCCATCCAGAATGGCTGGATCAGTTCACAACTCCACCAGCAATGCATTAATGTCCCAATTTTGCCACATCCCCTCCAACATTCATTATTCTCCCTTGCTTTCATTTTAGCCAATCTGCTAGGTGTGAGGTGGTACCTCAGAGTTGTTTTGATTTGCATTTCTCTAATTATTAGAGATTTAGAGTTTATATAAAAGCTTTTTAATTTAATATAATCAAAATCATTTATTTTACATTTTGTAATTTTCTCTAACTCTTGCTTTTAAAATCTTTCCTTTCCCAGAGATCTGACAAATATACTAATTAATTTATTTATAGTTTCTCTTTTTTTATTCAAGTCATTCACCCATTCTGAATTCATCTTGGTGTAGGGTGTGAGATGTTGATCTAAACCTAATCTCTCCCATATTGTTTTCCAATTTTCCCAGCAGTTTTTGTCAAATAGTGGATTTTTGTCCCCAAAATTGGACTCTTTGGGTTTATCATACACTCTCTTGCTAATTACCCCAAGTCTATTCCACTGATCTTCCCTTCTGTCTCTTAGCCAGTACCATATTGTTTTGATGACTGCTGCTTTATAGAATAGTTTAATATCTGGTACTGCTAGGCCACCTTCCTTCACATTTTTTTTTCATTATTTCCCTTGATATTCTTGATCTTTTGTTCTTTCAAATGAACTTTGTTATAGCTTTTCTAATTCAGTAAAGAAGTTTTTTGATAGTTTCATAGGTATGGCACTAAATAAGTAAATTAATTTGGGTAGAATGTTCATTTTTATTATGTTAGCTCATCCTACCCATGAGCAATCAATGTTTTTCCAATTTTTTAGATCTAGTTTTAATTGTTTGATAAGTGTTTTGTAGTTGCATTCATATAATTCCTGTGTTTGTTTTGGTAGATAGATTCCTAAGTATTTTATATTGTCTAGGGTGATTTTAAATGGTGTTTTTCTTTCTACCTCTTGCTGTTGTGATGTGTTGGAAATATATAAAAATGCTGATGATTTATATGCATTTATTTTGTATCTTGCAACTTTGCTAAAGTTGTTGATTATTTCTACTAGCTTTTTAGTTGATTATCTAGGATTTTTTAAGTAGTCCATCATATCATCTGCAAAGAGTGATAGCTTAGCCTCCTCCTTGCCTATTTTAATACTTTCAATTTCTTTTTCTTCTCTAATTGCTACTGCTAGTGTTTCTAGTACAATGTTAAATACTAGAGGTGATAATGGGCATCCTTGTTTCACGCCTGATCTTATTGGGAAGGCTTCTAATTTATCCCCATTGCATATGATGCTTATTGATGGTTTTAGATATATACTGTTTATTATTTTTAGGAAAGGTCCTTCTATTCCTATACTTTCTAGTATACCCATTCAATAGGAATGGGTATTGTATTTTATCAAAGGCTTTTCCAGATCTATTGAGATAATCATGTGATTTTTGTTTGTTAGCTTGTTGATATAGTCAATTATGTGGATGGTTTTCCTAATGTTGAACTATCCTTGCATTCCTGGTATAAATACTACTTGATCATGGTGGATAATCCTCTTGATCACTTGCTGGAGTCTTTTTGCTTGTATTCTATTTAAGATTTTTGCATCTATGTTCATTAGGGAGATTGGTCTATAGTTTTCTTTCTCTGTTTTTATCTACCTGGCTTTGGAATCAGTACCATATTTGTGTCATAAAAGGAATTTGGTAGGACTCCTTCTTTGCTTATTATATCAAATAATTTGAATAGCATTGGGATTAGTTGTTCTTTGAATGTTTGATAGAATTCACTTGTGTATCCATCAGGCCCTGGCAATTTTTTCATAGGGAGTTCTTTGATGGCTTGTTCAATTTCTTTTTCTGATATTGGATTATTTAGATATTCTATTTCTTCTGTTGTTAATCTAGGCAATTTATATTTTTGTAAATATTCATCCATATCACCTAGATTGCTATATTTATTGCCACATAATTGGGCAAAATAGTTTTTAATGATTGCCTTAATTTCCTCTTCATTAGAAGTGAGGTCTCCCTTTTCATCTTTGATACTGTTAATTTGGTTTTCTTCTTTCCTTTTTTAAATTAGATTGACCAGTACTTTGTGTATTTTATCTGTTTTTTTCAAAATACCAGTTTCTAGTCTTATTATTAATTCAATATTTCTTTTACTTTTGATTTTATTAATTTCTCCCTTGATTTTTAGTATTTCTAATTTAGTTGTCATCTGGGGATTTTAATTTGTTCACTTTAAATTGCATGCCCAATTCTCTGCCCTCACTAATTTGTTAATATATGCACTCAGTGATATAATTTTTCCCCTTAGAACTGCTTTGGCTGTATCCCATAGGTTTTGGTAAGAAGTCTCATCGTTGTTATTGTCTTCAATGAAAATATTGATTGTTTCTATGATTTCTTCTTTAACTGGTTTTGGAGAATCATATTATTTAATTTCCAATTAGTTTTTGGTTTGCCTCTCCATGGATTCTTACTAATAACTATTTTTATTGCATTATGATCTGATAAGGTTGCATTTATTATTTCTTCTTTTTTGCATTTGTTTGCCATGTTTCTATGCCCTAGTACATGATCTATCTTTATGAACAAATGTTCCACGTGCTGCTGAAAAGAAGGTGTATTCCTTTTTGTCCCTATTTATTTTTCTCCATATATCTATTAACTCTAATTTTTCTAGGATTTCATTCACCTCTCTTATCTCTTTCTTATTTATTTTTTGGTTTGATTTATCTAGGTCAGATAGGGGAAGGTAGAGGTCACCCACTAGAATGGTTTTGCTATCTATTTCATCCTTGAGCTCCACTAGCTTCTCCTTTAGAAATTTGGATGCTATGCCGTTTGGTGCATACATGCTGAGTACTGATATTTCTTCATTGTTTATACTGCCTTTTATTAGGATGTAATGACATTCCCTATCTCTTTTAACCAGATCTATTTTTACTTTGGCTCTGTCAGAGATCATGATGGCAACCCCTGCCATCTTTTTCTCATTTGAAGCTCAATAGCTTTTGCTCCATCCTTTCATTTTTACTCTATGTATGTCTACCTTTCTCATGTGTGTTTCTTGTAGACAACATATGGTAGGATTTTGGTTTCTAATCCACTCAGCTATCTGCTTCCGTTTTATGGGCGAGTTCATCCCATTCACATTCAGAGTTATAATTATCAACTGTGTATTCCCAGACATTTTGATTCTCTCTCCTTGTCTTGTCCTTTCTTCTTTCACTGTTTCCTTCTATACCAGTGTTTTGTTTTTAATCAGTTCCCCTAATCCCCTCCCTTGTTGTACTTCCCTTTCTCCCCCTCCATTCTTATTCCCCTCTTATTGTTCTTTAAAGCTATGCCACGCTCCCCTCCAAGCCCTCTCCCTTCCTAGTATTGCTTCCCTCCCCACCAGTCTGTTTATTACCCTTCTACTTTTCTATAAAGCATGAATCAATTCTCTGTCCCAATGGATCTTATTGTTCTTCCCTCTTTAAGTTAATTTCAATGCACTTATGAATTATTTCCTTTCTCCAACCTCTTTACCATTCCATTGTATTTGTCTTCTCCCCTATTCGCCCCAGGCACTTCTTTATGAAATAGAAATTTACTCCATTTTGTCTAGTTCCCCTTTTCTCTTAATATTATCTCCTTTTTTAACCCTTTATTTTTGTGTATATATACACATATATACATACATACATACATATATCTTGACATTTCATCTTATACAGTTTGTCCCTGTTCCCTCTAGTTATACTTCTATCTACCCTTTTGGTAATAACAATTTTTAAGAGTTACCAATATCTTCTTTTCTAATAGGGATATAAGTCAATTGAGCTTATTGGGTTTTTTAAAGAAATGTTTTTTTGTTTTTTGTTTTGTTTTGTTTCATTTCCTCCCCCCACCCCAACTCTCTTAATTACCATATGGTGATTCTCTTGAGTTCTGTTTTTGAGCAGCAAACTCTCTGCTTAAGTCTGTTTTTTTCTTTATGAATGCTTGCAAGTCTTTGATTTTGTTGAATGACCATATTTTCCCCAGCAAGAATATAGTCAATTTTGCTGGATAGTTAATTTGTGGTTGTAGATCTAGCTCTCTTGCCTTCTGGAATATTGTATTCCCTGCCTTCCTGTCCTTCAATGTAGATGCAGCCAGATCCTATGTGTGGTACAGAGAGGGGGGACATAACATTTTTGCAGGCTTTGCAGAGTTCTTATGTCAGTTAAAGAGGGTTTAGAATCTTTGGAAATTCAATTGGTCCTGCAAACTTGTGCAGGGAACCAGGGTCCATCTGAGCTCCTTCTTTAGATTGAAACCTGGCCTATATTTGCAGTTTCTTTTGAAATTTGTTAATTTAGCTAAATACTTTGAATCTCCCTACCCTACCTTATTCCTACCTTAATTTTCCCTACCTGAATGTCTGAGAAGAGTGAAAAGGAGAGTGGATCTGAGAGTTAGTTCAAATCTGTGATAGTTTAGTCTTACCCTTGCAACAAATTATCTATTGAGTCTTTGTATTCCTAACCCCATTGATTACAAACCACCTTGAGAGCTGAGTTAAGGCAGGTCCTTTCTCAGTCTCACGTTCCTGCTTCCCTTCCCCACCTGAGATTTCTCTAAGCGGTTGTTAGGGCTACCTTATACCCTCTACCCTGTCAATCCATCCTAGAGGACAATAAACCCATTTGTATTTAAACAATACCTCTTGGCTACTTCATTAGTTAATTAGTAAGAGAGGGAGGAAGAGAGAGAGGAATAACATACTCTCTGGAGTTTGAGGGAAGCTGAGGGTATCCATTTTGAAGGAAGTGTAACTTCAATACTAGTCCCTTCCTGTGAAACTGACTAAATCCTGAAGTGAGTTTCTAGCTGTCTTGGCTGACTCTAACTTGGCTCTGTAAAGTGTCCTTTTACCTGAAGAGATCAGTCTATTTCCCTTCAGTGTTTTGTCTTTAACCTGAGTCCCAGTATGTATTTCCCTGGTGCTGTTTGCCTGCCTTAGATTAATTCATCGTCTCCCTTGCAACCCTTGTTACCTCAGTGTTATACTCCCTAAACTCAGACATTCCTTTATTTCTCCTACTACCTCAACTACCAACCTTCATCATTATACCTGCCTCATCCACTATATTGCCTTAATTTCCCTACTCCTAGTCTATTCCCTTGATTACCTCCAGCCTTGGGTCCCTTGCCTTGCCTTTTCCTACTAGTTATTACCCCTAGCTTCAGCCTCATATTACATCCTGCACAGTCCCATATTACATCCTAGAAATCCCCTTATTACAATAAGATCTAGCTCTCTTGCTTTCTGGAATATTGTATTCCATGCCTTCCTGTCCTTTAATGTAGATGCAGCCAGATCCTATGCTATCCTAACTGTGGTTCCCTGGTATCTGAATGACTTCTTGGCAGCTTGTAATATTTTTTCCTTGGTCAGGTAGTTTTTGAATTTGGTGATAATATTTCTGGAAGTTGTTAGTTGTGGATTAAATGTAGGAGGTGATCTGTGGATTCTTTCTATTTTCACTTTTCCCCCTTGTTTGAGAATGTCAGGACAGTTTTCTTGTGTAATTTCCTGTAAGATGATGTCCAAACTTTTCCTTTTGTCATGATGTTCTGGCAGACCAATAATCCTTAAGCTGTCTCTTTGAGATCTGTTTTCCAGATCTGTGGTTGTGTCAATGAGGTGTATCATATTTTCCTCAAATTTTTCATTTTTTTCTATTTTGTTTTATATATTCTTGCTGCCTTGTGAAGTCATTTGTTTCTAGTTGTTGAATTCTAATTTTTAAAGACTGAATTTCATCCCTGGATTTTTGCTCATCCTTCTCCTTCCGGTCTGCTTTTCTTTGTAGATCATCTTTTGGCTTCTTTGTTTCATTTTTCAGCTGGTCAATTTGGGCTTTTAAGACATTATTTTCTTGTTTTAGATCATGTATTTCCTTTTCCCAATTGCCTTCAGCCTCTGTTGATTGTTTTCTGAGTTCTTGAGTTATTTCAATTTTGAGTTCTTGATTTAATTGAATTTTAAGTTCTTCCAAAGCCTGTGTCCATTTCACTGAAGTTTCTATGTTTTTCTTGGTGTTCCTTTATCTTCTTCTGATCCATTTGCTTTTTATTCAATTTCTGGATAAAAGCTGTTGATTGTGGTTTCTTTTTTCTTTTTCTGTTGTTTACTCATGTTTTTTTCCTTCTTTCTCCCCCGTAATTGGCTGTAATCTTGATGCTCTGATCATATTTTTGGGTTTGGGCTATTCAGCCCTGGGAGGGCTTCTTCTCTGTTTTATTGATTAATTAGGTTAGTGGGAACTGAGGCCAGATTTTCCCCAGCTGGAGGTAAAAGCTAGAGAGGTGAGTTCAGCTTCATTCACTCTAGTCTGTGAGGGAGGGATATTGGAGGTTCCTGGCCCTCTGAAGACCTCTTGTCTGTTGTATTGATAGGATTAAGCCTGGGTGTGGTTGATCTACACTGCTCCTAGTACCCTGAGGTCAAAGCCTCAAGAGCTGGTAGCACAGGATGGAGGGTATGTTCACTCTCTCTGTGTTTCTCCCCCAGCAGCTTCCCTGCTGTCTGTAATCAAAGTCTTGAGTTTGGCACAGCTGTGCCAGCGAGGCACTCTCTTGGACTAGTGCCCTACCTCCCCCCCCCCAAGGGATTCTAGTATCCCCTGGAGACTCAGCACATTAGATGGAGTTGGGGATCTGGGATCTTCCTCCTTTCTTTCCCCTCCCACCCGAGAGTTCCAAGAAGTCAGGCTTTTTTTTTTTTCCTCTTCCCTTCCTCCTGCCAATACCTTTTAAGTTGGGCTCAGCTGGATTTGGTTTTCTGTTCCCTTGGAGCCCTTTGTCCTTGATTGGTGGTGAAGGGCTTTATGGAAGTTTGGAGCCTAGCTGCTTCTACGCCGCCATCTTCCCAGAATCCACCTACTGTCTGTAAATGCTTTAAAATTTTTTATTTAGAATATTTTTCCATGGATACATAATTCATCATCCTCCCCCTCCAAAGCTCTCTTCTCCCCCCTCTCAAAGCCAACAAGCAATTACATTGGGTTATGTCTATGTCATTCATATTTGCAGAAGAGTGATTCTTTAACATCACATCCCTCTCTCACTACGGGATGGAGCATATGTTTTTTTCTAATGCATTTCTGGTTCCACAGTTCTTTCTCTGGATGTGGATAGCGTTCTTTCTCACAAGTTCCTCTGGATTGTCCTGGGTCATTGGCTGTTGCTGCTAGTACAGAAATCCATTACAATTGATTTTACTACAGTGTATCAGTCTCTGTGTACAATGTTCTCCTTGATCTGCTCCTTTCACTCTGCATCAATTCCTGGAGGTCATTCCAGTTTACATGGAATTTCTCCATTTCTTTATTCCTTTCAGCAATTATATATATAATATTATAGCATATATATTATATGATTACAATGATAATCATATTCATCCATTCCCCAACTGTTGAACATCCCCTCATTTTCCAATTTTTTGCCACCACAAAGAGCGTGGCTATAAATATTTTTGTACAAGTCTTTTTCCTTATCTCTTTGGGGGTACAAACCCAGCAGTGGTATGGCTGAGTCAAAGAGCAGGCATTCATATTGAGGCCCTTTTCACATAGTTCCAAATTGCCCTCCAGAATGAATTGGACCAATCCACAATTCCACCAGCAGTGTATTAATGTCCCAATTTTGCCACATCCCCTTCAACATTTATCACTTTCCTTTGCTGTCATATTGGCCAATCTGCTAGGTATAAGGTGGTACCTACCTTAGAGTTGTTTTAATTTGCCTTTCTCTTATAAGAAGGGATTTAGAACACTTTTCATGTGCTTATTTATAGTTTTGATTTGACGTAAATACTTTTTAAAAATCGTTTCCCCTATTGGATTGTAAGCTCCTCGAGGGGAGGGATTATCTTTTCCTTCCTTTTGTATTTCTAGCATTTAGCACAGTGCCTGGCACATGGTAGACACTTAATCAATGTTTACAGAATTTTACCAGAACAGGAACAAGATCCCTACTTCAATTCAATTTATTTTCAATTCAAATTAAACCATCAAAGAGATTGACTGATGGTCTGGCCAATGAGAGGGGTACAATAAATCACAGAAGCTCTCCAGCTTCCCCAGGACTACCAGTGGTAGCTCTAGAGACATGCTGGGATGACTGTGGCAGCAGAACTTCACTGTTTTTTTTTCTTTCTTTTTTTTGAAAAGCGGCCCTACCCTCTATCCCTCCTTACACCCAGTAGATTGCTATGGACCAAACTATATAGTAAGACTAAGTGTTGCCAAAAGGGAAGACAAAAAGGGAAAATGGGTTCTGCTTTGCAGGACGAAGGAATGTGGTGTGAAAATAGTTTGAACATAATAACCAAGAAAAGTTTCTTTAAGTTAGTTGGGTTAAGTCTACCTGGGTAGACTGACAGTTCTTTTCAGAAATGGTCATTTTAATTTTATTTCTGTTCTCAAAGCTACACAATTGGAGGAAGGACAAGCAAAGAGGGAGGTGGTATTTATGCAGGTAGCATGACTAGCTAGTGACTTGGATCTTGCTGCAGGTAAGGTAAAGTAAATGCTCACCATGATTATAGGGATGAGAGCTTGAATTATGGAGAAGTGGAGTCTCCTCTGAATCACAGGCATCAAAATCCCTAGGCTGTCGCTCAAAGTACATGATTTGATTTTAAAAAGGATTCCAGAATCGAAAAATAAATGATGTTGCCTAGAGAAATTAAGATTTGTTTAGGGAGGCTATAAATACAAATTAAAAAATCTTCCCTGTTTTGTTTTCTTCTGTTCTTGATTATGCATTGTGAGATATGACTAAAATATCTTCACTTAAATAGCAGATAACCTTCCAAAGAAAAAAGATTAAACACCTTGAAAGTGCTCTGTCATAGAAAGAATAAAAGATTAGGAGTCAAAAAATTGGTTTCTAGTACCAACTACCAGGATTCTATTTTGTTTTGTTTAGAAGGCTTATCTTCTGTCTTAGAATAAATACTTTGAATTGGTTCCAAGGCAGAAAAGCAGAAAGACTTAGGCATTTGGAGTTAAGTGACTTGCCCAGGATCACACAGTTAGGAAAGTATCTCAGGCCTGATTTGAAGCCAGGACTTCCTGTCTCTAAGCCTGACTCTCTATCTGGGAAGCCAGCTAGTTGCCCCACTGCCATGGTTTTGCAAAGCAAATTGCCTAACCTTGCTAGGTCTCAATTTCCTTAACTTAAGAAATGTGGTCCTTTTTTTGGACTCTAAAACTTGTCAGTAGCTTTTGAATGTTAGTAAGTTGCTTTACTTCTTGCATGAATTTAGGGTAAATATGTTGAAGAAGCCTTAGGTTTTTAAAGGAAATATGGAAAGCCCGAATTCACTGCTTTGTGAATTCATGGCAAAAATCTTCTCAATTCCAACTTTATTTCCCAGTGGGAAGGATTCGAAGACCATAACAGTTGTTTCTGAGCTAGAACTCAAACAATAATAAAGCAGTACCATTATTTTGAAAGAGGTTTCAGAGAGCTCTGCAGAATTGAAAAGAATTATGACAGCAGATTCTTACAGCTGAGATTCATAGAAGTTTGAGTGACAGTCTGAAGTAGTGAAGAGGAGACTAGCATAGGTATATGTCAGACCTCTGAAAGGATTTTACAAAATTATTTTCATTTCTACAAAAGAAAATCCACTCCCCCCATTCCATATTTCCCAGTGTATCCAGGAGTCACAGTAGTATTTATAGAAAAATACAAAGGGATTATTTGAAATCTAGTATAGCTATGAATTCAACATCAGGTGGCGAGGCCTATATTGGAAAATAAAAACAAGGTTCCTTCCCTTACTGGCTTTCTGACCTTGGACAAGTCATTTAACCTGAGCTTTAGTTTCCTCACTTGTAAAATAAGAATACTATTACTTGAATTGCCTGTCATGCAGGGTTATGGTAAGGATCAGATGAGTCCAGGTATGTAATATTCTATAAACTGTAAAGCATTACATAGTTGTCAAATAAAAATTATTTTTTATTCAAAGATATTTTTATTTTCCCAATTATATGTGATAATAATTTTCAACATTTTCCAAAATTATAAGATCCCAACTGTCTCTTTTCCTCTCTTCCCTCCCCCTACTTGGAGATGGTGAGTAATTTGAACTGGGCCATACATGTATCATCATGCAAAATATTCTTCCATATTGATTGTTGTTTTAAGAGCACTGTAAGAATGGGATTTGTGCAAGGGGGATGAGACAGAAGGAGCCAGAGAAGGAGTGGTTGACAGTTGGTGACAGTTGGTGAAGGTTGAGGGAAAGAGAGAGGATTCTGGGGGTTTCTTGGAGGAAGAAGGAGAGGAGAGGTCTTCTGGTGGAGGTTCTCAGAGGAAGGAGGAGAGGTTCTGAGGAGGATATCCCAGCTCGGATCCAGTCCTGAGGGCTTCCTGAGGATCTTTCTTTGGACATTGAAACCCTGATTCCCTGGTTTCTCACCCAGCAAGTCTTCAATCATTGAGTCAGCTCAGTGTTTGGACTCCAGTTTGGGAGCGATCTCTTAGGATCCTTCTCCCATTACCCAACCTTGCGGAGAGACCCTTTCTGGTTTGACTTGCAATTATAGAAAAGGATAGAAATAGGAAATAGAAATAGAAACTGAAGGAGAAGAGGCGAGGAGAGATGCTTAGGAGTGGGATCCCCAAAGGTTCCCACCCGAGTGATGGACTCCATAGAAATAGAGAAGAGGGCACCCCAAAATCCCTCTGCCCTTCACCCCTTTCCTCAATCCCTATATTGCTATTAATAAAAGCCATTCATTAGTCAGATAGTGTTCCAGATTGCCTGGGAGACGAGGGGGAGGGGAATCACAGCTTGGTCTGGCTGCTTCTGTCTTGAAGCCAGACCACCTGCTGTGAAGGTGGCTGACCTCGGGGGAGGCTTGCTGTGAACCCGCCCTTATTCAGAATCGGATTGAGGTCCCCCCATACCTCATCTTATAGGGGAGTCTTGCCCCCAACTCCTGTGGGGTGGCACAACCATCCAGGTCACCCAGGTTAGAGGTGATACCCCCTCGAAGTCATCAAGAGTATATTCTGATAGGAGCAGAGCCAGAAGAACATTGTACACAGAGACTGATATACTGTGGTAAAATAGAATGTAATGGAGTTCTGTACCAGCAGCAATACAATGACCCAGGACAATTCTGAGGGATTTATGGTAAAGACGCTACCCACATTCAGAGGAAGGACTGCAGGAGAGGAAACATATAAGATAAACAACTGCTTGAACGCATGGGCTGAGGAGGACATGGTTGGGGATGTAGACTCGAAACTACCCCACCAATGCAAATATCAACAATTTGGAAATAGGTCTTGATCAAAGATACATGTTAAAACCAGGGGAAATGTGCGTTGGTTATGGGTAGGGGGAGTGCGGGGGGTGAAGGGGAAAGTAGGAGCTTGAATCATGTAACCATGTTAAAAATGAATATTAATAAATGATTAAAAAAAAAGAGTATATTCTGTGGGTGGGGAGAGCTAGAAGAGAGTCTCACCATCATAGACTCTCTCTTTCTCCCCCTTCTATCATAACATTGGTTATTTGGCTCTCATTATTGTTACAGCACAAATGCAAAACCAAAACCCCAAAATAAAACCATAAATACACTGATGTGGAAGATAACATGCTTTGATTCTCATCCATCCTACTCTAACAATTCTTTCTCTGGAGGTAGAGAGCATTCTTTATTATAAGTTCTTCAGAATTGTCCCAGATCATTGCATTGTTGAAAGTAGCCAAGTCTTTCACAGTTGAACATCACACAATATTGCTGTTACTGTGGACAGTGTTCTTCTGGTTCTGCTTATTTCACTCTGCATCAGTTCATGTAAGATCAGATCATGTAGATCTTTCCAAATTAAAAATTGTTTTTTAATCTCAACAAAGATTTGTGTCTATATTTTAAAAAATGTTTAATTGATGACTTGATTTACATTACTGTCATTCAAAACAGAAAGCACCCCTCTGCATAAAAGTGTAAGCCATGTTCTGCATCCTGAGTACCTCACCTCTCCACTGAAAGGCGGGAAATATGTACCACCATCTGCTCTCTAGGAGCAAAGTTGATCATTACAAATATACAAAATTCAGCCTTCTTTGAATTTTAAAAATTTAAATTATTGTATTCAATGTGTATATTATTATTCTGGGACTATGTACTTCACTCTCATCAGTCACTTGCCTGCTATTTACAATCTTTTTTTTTTCTTTTTAAACCCTTCATTTCTGTCTTAGATTCAATATTATGCATTAGTTCTAAGGCAAAAGAATAATGAGGGAGAGGCAAAGGAGGGAAAGTGACTTGATCAGAGAATTTACAGTCTTAAGGAGAGGCCTCAGGCATTAAAAGGTTAAGGGACCTTTCCAAGACCACACAGTTAGTATGGGTCAGAAGCAGGACTTAACTCCAGGTTTTTCTGTCATTGAAGCTGGATCTCTATCTACTATGCAACACTACTAACCACTCACACCATGGAGATAAGTATAACACTAAAATACAAGACAGTGTGGTGGTGGAAAAGGAGCTATCTAGGCAGAATGTTCTAGGAAATTTTAACACAAGATATTATATATTTAATAAGAAAACAATTGCTTAATAAAATATTAATCCTCTAAATATAAATCCAAATTCATTTGAGCTATCTTATTGTAATATTTGGTTAGATAACTAGAATGGCTAATAACAATTTCAAAGAACAAAACTTACTGGACCAAACAGGCTTTCAGTTTCCTCTTGCTCTGTGAGGGCAAAAATGACCAGGCCTTCTTAGGCCTGGGAAGATGAGAGCAGAAACCTAGAGAAAGCACTCAACTTGAAGTCAAAAGACCCGAATATAACTTCTATGACATGCCACAATCTTTCTGAAACTCAAGCTTTCTTATCATTAAAATAGGAAAGAAGTACTTCCACTGTAGATCTGGCTTAAGTGGAGCGATTCATGAGAAAATGATGATAATAAGAGTATCTAGCTCTGGAGCCAGAAGAGGCTAAGGCCCAGATAGACCTCCTTTTCCCCTTTCCCTAAATCCAGACAACCCAGTTTAATTATTTACCCATTAGACTTAGAGGTATAAGCCTTTCATTGGAAAAGGAAACCAGGGCTGAGAGGTGAATTGCCCAAGGTCACATTGCTTAATAAAGACTCCAAATCCAATGCTCTTCACAATGCCTAGTGTCAGAACATATCGATAAAGCCCCAAATGCTGGATTTATTAGCTATTCTACATAAGCTGACGTTTACATCTCACGGGTCCATCGGTAGGTTCCCTCCCTTCATCAAAGCTGACCACCACCCATCCCATTCCTTCTCCTGATTCTAGTCTATTCTTCCACAAATCTTTATAAAAGATCCACCCAAGGTTTGGGAGGCCTCTCTCTGGTTCTTTTAAGAGCCCCAGAGGACCTTCTCACTTCTGTGGTCGCTCACACAGGATGATGAGCTTCAGGCCACTTCTCACATCACTACTGGGAAGATTCTCCAAGCTGCTATTACTAAAGAAAGTAGGATTAAGTGAAGATGATGATGATGATAATTGATGAAAATGATTAAAGATGATAATTAATGATTATGATGAAATGAGGATGATTTTTTGAGAATGTCAACTGATAAGGATGATAATGATTGATGATGCTGATTGAATATGATCATGATTGAGGACAATAATGGCTGAGGATGATGAAAATTATTGAAGTTGATGTCAATTGATGATGATTGTTGATAATTATAGATTGATGATGGTTGAAGATGAAGGACAATGACAACTAATGATTGCTGATGATAATTGATCATGATGATTGCTGATAACACTGATAATTGATATATATTTTTTAAACCTTTACCTTCCATCTTAGAATACTGGTTCTAAGGCAGAAGAGTGGTAAGGGCTAGGCAAAGGTACGCCCCTCTCTCTGGTGGTCCTTCATCTTCTCCCTCACAGTGAGGGAGGAGGAGGGGAACCGGCATGGGTGGCACAAATTTCTCCTTGTATTCTTGGAGAGATTCCACTCCTGGGGAAGCAGCCTCACTGCCTGCGCCCCGAGCGCCCCAGCCAGACTCACAGTGTCCATTTCAGGCCTTGTCCATGTTCTTCTCCGACTCCTCTTCCAGGAGTGATGACTTTGTGTAAATCTATGTCACTTAAATCCTATCCAGAAGCAAATCAAGATCTCGTCCAGTGATGCCATCGGTCCTCTTAAAAAAATAAAGGACAAACAACAATAATAAGCGGCGATCACTACTCTTTGTTTAGAAGCATCCAATTCTTCAGCTGGATCTTGACTGGCATTTATTCTGAGTCACAAATGACTTCCATTTTTGCAGCTGCAGTCTCAACGTAGGTTATTGGCTGTTCAAAAAGTCCCTACTCACTTTGGTACATTGTCATCTGGGGGAGGACGGTGTCCTACTTATGGAAGTTAAAATTGAGATATTTACTTTTTTCTCAGATTCAAAACCATTTTGAGCTCCTGCCCTCCCATGCCTCCCCACACAAATTATTACTGTTAAAAAACTCTGTGGCATAGTGAATCTACTTGTGTCAGCAGGATTGCAGGGTTCAAGTCCCTTCCACCACCCCCTTTTTTTTATATAGACTTGAAGGGAATGTTGAAAGCTATCCATCAGCTCCAGGAATATGATAAGGGAAAGGTTTAGGTGAGAAATAATGAAACTGGAGTCTATCTGTCTGTCAGCGCATGGCTGCCCCTTCTACCAGCAATGAGCTTGGGATTTTATTATATACAGTATTCAAAAAAAACCTTTTCACACAAAAGCTCAAAGAAGTTTCACAGCTGCGCAGACACAGAATTACATCATTTTTTGGCATATATTATACAAAAAATTTTCTCATGAAGGGTATGCCAGATGAGAAAAATTTTCAAGGCTAGAAATGAGTCTCACTTTATCTAAAAGTTATTTTAGTAAAAAGCTTCCATATTTTGAAAGATACATTAAAGAATGAGCCTCTGAGATTATGTGGGGTGTGGGGTGGAAAGTACCTGAATATGAAGGGTGTCTGACTCTGCCTACTTTGACCTTGGCTGTCTAGGAAGAAATTACAGGGCCAGGCCAGCTTCTACTGATTTCTGCTCTTCTCTTTTAGGAAAAGTTGTTAACTCCTCAACTGCTGTTTTACTATAGAGAACTTTAAATGCTTTTCAATAAAACTTAAAACTGTGTTAGAGAATTTAGATGGATATGTTTTCAATAATAAAAGCAGCCACAGAGAGAAATAATAATTGAATTATTATTTCAATAATAAAAGGTTTTGGTGAGCCCATCTGTTCTGTGAACTGAAAATCAGTTCACAGAAACCAGTGTAGAGACTTTGAAAACTACATTGGTCCTGATGGGGTCCGTAGATTATACTAACAGACCTTATTTCTCCGAGTGGCTTCCAACAAGGGAAGGAAATAGGTATTTCTATAGTAGCTGCTATGTGCCAGACACTGTGCTAAGCACTTTATAATTATTATCTCGTTTAATCCTCACCACAACCCTTGGGAAATAAAATGGGTGCTCATTATCATCACCAATTTATAGTTGAGAAAAACAAGGCAAACAGAAGGTAAGCAGATTGACCAAGGCCACACAACTAGTAAGTGTTTGAGGCCACATTTGAAGTCAGGTCTTCCTGGCTCCAGGCCCCTTACTTTATCTGCTACACCACCAACTTCCTCTCTGTGTCCCTGGCAGCTTAAAGACTATGAATTACAAAACAGCCACTGAGCTACCTTGGCAGACAAGAATAGATTGTGAGCTCCTTGAGGGCACCTGAAGGTCTTCTGCCTTTCCCTGATTACTAAGAATAGTTCTTGGCACATAATGGAGACTTAAATGTTTTTTGATTGACTGTGCTGGTGTTTTGAGTGAAATCATAGGTCTTTTGAAATATTAAACTATAGGGGCAGCTCAGTGGATAGAGTGCCAAAACTGTGGGTTCTAATCTGACTTCAGATACTTCCTAGCTATGTGACCTTGGGCAAGTCACTTAACCCAATTGCCTAGTCCTCACCATGCTTTTGTCTTAGAATTGACACTTAAATTCTAAGGCAGAAAGTAGGGGTTAAAAAAAAAAGAAATATTGAAATATATTTGGGGTAATATGCTAGCCTGGGGTTATAAAATTGCTTGCACTTTGGACTATTTTTTGTCAGTCTCCTTGCTCTGATACAGGAGAATTGTATTGTCTTGAGGGCAAGAATACTTCAGACATTGCCTACTTTCTATCAGAATTACTACCAGCTTCAGGTAATTTGAATTCTATGACCAGCCTGGGGAGCAATTAGGGAGCTATGTCAGTTCTTTAATAGTTTTCTTAGGGGTTGGGAACACCCATCCTGAGTCCTGAGTGTCAGGAGAGAGGACATCAGAGTTTTTGGTTTTGGGTGCATGAAGCTAGACTTGACGTCAAACTGGAGTTTCATACCTGACCCTTTTAGTGTTGTCTGTGAGCTCAGCAGCTAATTGAACAATGATTAAAAGGTAGTAAAAGTCTTAGTGAGGCTGAGACTCCTTTAGGAAGAGTTGTAATTCATTTGGGACAAGGACAGCCCTGAGGATGGAGAACTCTAAAATCACCTCCACCGTGGCAAAGACATTTGTGCTGAGGAGAAAAGAGTAGTCCCAGCATTCACTAGCTAGAGCAGCAGAGAGCTATAAATGGCATCACAAGAAGAAGCAGAGAGCCCCTGGCAAAGAGTACAAGGCATGCTGGTATGAGACTCATGGAAAGCTTCAGAGGGAGAAATCCTGTAATTCAGAATGACAAATGATTCTGGATAGTTACACTGAGTGAAACATTAGGACAAATGATTACTCCCTCAAGGATTTCTATTTCTGTTGTTTAAATAGTTTTTTATTTATGCTTTTTTTTGCATCATAAAATTTTTTTCCTGATTTCCCTTCCTTTTCCATCCCAGAAGACCATCCCATATAAGAAGTTTGTTTTGATTTTAAAGTTACATTGATTTTTTAAAACATAATAGTAATTTCTGGGCATTAGATAGCCCCTGCTTAGTAAAACAAATATACATACCCAGTGAGGGTCTTCCTTTATGACAATGAAAAATAGTTAAGCAAAACCAATTAGGCTCATTGACCATGTCTGAAAGTGGCCAAGATTAGTTATATACAACTGTGTAACATTTGATTTAATCTTATTATTCTTTTCATTTACATTATTGTAGTCATCATGGATATTTTTTCCTGGAATTTCATGGAATCACAGAATTTTTGGAGTTGAAAGATTACTTAATAATCATCTAGTACAACCAATATCCAAAAGGAATCCCTACTAGAATATATCCAATAAATGATCACCTAATCACTGCTTGAAATCCTCCATTAAAGGGCACCCACTACTACCTCCTGAGGCAGCCTATTCCATTTTGGACATTTCTAATTGCTAGGATGGTTTTGCATCTTTTATTTCCCCTAACGATCAAATTTAAATTTGCCTCCTTTAAACCTCCATCTATTGTCCTTAGTTCTGCCTTCTAGGACCAACCAGTATAATTCTTACTTATCTTCCATATGACAATGCTTCAAGTACTTTAAAATAGCCATAATGTCTTCCCTGATTCTATTCTTCTTTAGAATAAGCATCCTGAATTCCTTCAACAAATCCTGACATGGCATGATCCCAAGACACTTAATCATCTCGATTGTCTTCCACTAGACACTTTCTAGTATTTTGTTATCTTTCTTTCTTTTTTTTTTTTTTATTTTAAACCCTTAACTTCTGTGTATTGACTTATAGGTGGAAGAGTGGTAAGGGTAGGCAATGGGGGTCAAGTGACTTGCCCAGGGTCACACAGCTGGGAAGTGTCTGAGGCCGGATTTGAACCTAGGACCTCCCATCTCTATGCCTGGCTCTCAATCCACTGAGCTACCCAGCTGCCCCCTTTGTTATCTTTCTTAAATTGAATATTATAACACTCCAGGAATAATCCCACCAGGACAGAACACAGAGGGAGAGAGTATCCTTATTTCTGGACATTATGTTTCTCTCTCTTTTTTTTAAATTAAATTTTATTTTTATTGTCATGCAAAATACATTTCTATATTGGTTATTGTTGCAAGAGCAAACTTCTACATAATCAACCCCCCCAAAGAAAACCATAAATACACTGGTTTGAAAGATAACTCCAGCAGTTCTTTCTTTGGAGGTGGATAGCATTTGCTGTAATAAGTCTTTCAGGATTGTCCCAGATCATTTATGCTTCTCTTAATGAAGCCCAAGACCATATTATATTTTTTGGCTACCATATAATACTTTGCATATTAGATTGAGCCTAATTTCAACTGTATAAGTTCGTACAACTTCTGTGGTTCTCTGAATTTCCCATATCTGTTGTTTATTGTGGCATGATAATTTTCCAAATATTCCCATATTATGAGCTATTCAGTCATCTCCCAATTGAAGGGTAGCTACTTTCAATCCATTTTTTTTGTGCTAATAAAAAAGAAGTGCTGCTACTAATCAATCAGTAAGAATGTATTAGGCTCTGATAATATGTGAAACACTGTTCTATATACTGGGGACTGGTATAAGACCAAAGTGAAACCATCCCTGCCCTCAAGGAGTTTACCTTCTAGTGAAGGAGACTATATTTCCACACAAAGGAATATATGAAAAATAAATACACTGCAGTTCTGGGAGGGGGAGCAGTTAGAGGACCCAGAGGAGGTTTCATGTAGAAGGCAGGACTTGATATGAAGCCTAAGATCAAAGATTCTAAGAGGAAGAGGCCAGGGCACTGCATTCCAGGCATGAGGCCAGGGATAGAGCATTCTTATGTTGGTAGAATAGGGAGTGGGCCAAGGTCACTGGCATGAAGAATGTGGGGAATACTGTGAGAACATTTAGTGCTTTCTTTCTGCCTTGGAGTTCCCTAAGGTCATATGCCCAGCACTGGGATGTCCTGGACAAAAGGTATAAAGAGTTTCGTGAAAGGACTAATGCTTTTTTCCTCCTTAAGCAAAATTTTCTCTGGCTGTGATTTTGCACAGCATGCGGAGAGTTGGTGGTACTATGGGGATTTCCCCACATTTCTTGATTGGATGCAAATAAGCTTAGAAAAAGAAGCAAATTTTTCAAACTACGTTTAGGCTATTTGCTTCAGAATCTTTGACATAATGGTTACATAAATAAGAAATGGCAGCTACCTAGAAGATGCTTACATGCCCTTTGCCTTACTAGCTGTATGGTTGCCAGGTTACACAGGGGATAGAGCATGGGCCTGAGGGGAGGATGACCTGAGGTCAAATTTGGCCTCAAAAACTTAATTTCTGCCTCAGTTTCTTGAACAGGGAAATGGGGATAATCATAGCACCTACCTTCTAGGAGTGTTGTGGCAAAAAATGAGATAATATTTGTAAAGTGCTTAGCACAGTTACTACTAGCACATAGTACATGCTTATTAAATACTTGATTTTAATAAAAATACTAACTTCTGGGGGCAGCTGGGTAGCTCAGTGGAGTGAGAGTCAGGCCTAGAGACAGGAGGTCCTAGGTTCAAACCCGGCCTCAGCCACTTCCCAGCTATGTGACCCTGGGCAAGTCACTTGACCCCCATTGCCCACCCTTACCAATCTTCCACCTATGAGACAATACACCGAAGTACAAGGGTTTAAAGAAAAAAAAATACTAACTTCTATTTTAGAACCAGTACTATGTATTGGTTCCAAGGCAGAAGAACAGCAGCAAGGGCTAGGCAATGGGGATTAAGTGACTTGTTTGGGGTCCCATAGCTAGGAAGTGTCTGAGTTCAGATTTTACTCCTGGATCTCCCATCTCTAGGCCTGAATCTCAATACACTGAACCATCTAGCAGTCCCTCTACTCCCTTAGTATCAGTTCTAAGATAGAAGAGAGTTAAGGGCTAGGCAATTAGGGTTAAGTGACTTGCCCAAGGTTACACAGTGAGTCAATATGTCTCACAGGATTCCTAAGGAAAAAAAAGGCTTTATAAGCCTTGAAGGTCTTTGTACATATGAACTATTATTATGAACAGATCAGTGGGGAAATGATAGGCATATAGATGTGTTGTTCATCCTTCATTAGTTTTTAAATCCTTATCTTCTACCTTAGAATCAATACTATGTATTGGTTCCAGCGTAGAAGAGTAATAAGGGCCAGGCAATGGGGGTTAAGTGACTTGCCCAGGGTCCCACAGCTAGGAAGTGTCTGAAGCCAGATTTGAACCTAGTCCTCCCATCTCTAGGTCTGGCTGTTAGTCCCCTGAGCTATCCAGCTGCCCCCTTTATCCTTCCTTTTTGAAGAGGATAAATGACATCCCCAGGGTCGTGTCTTGATTTGTGTTTGACTTGGATTTAAGTGAGACAGAGTTGAGCAAAGTCATCGGCCTCACTCTCTCTTTCGCAGTCATCAAAGTCCAGTGGCAACACAAAAGTCAGAATGATTATTGATGGTGTGGGATACAGTAGATGACTTTGGCATCTTTGACAATTGGCCAAGCTCTAAGTATTATACAACCCCTGCTTTAGTTAGCTCCCTTCCTGGCCATTGGAACAAATTGTTCCAATCCATCTATTCTTGGGGAGAGTCTTCACATGCTTGGGGTAGACATGCCCATAACTCACCAACAATTGGAGATTTGTCAATTATCTCAACCTGGTTTAGTGCATCTGCCAAGATGGTTTTATTGGAGAGTGGCTGCTGCGCATGCTATAGTTTCTTGGAGCCTCAGGTGAGAGTTGGGTGAAAGGTGAAAACCAAAGTTGGATGAATAGCCCTGGAAAGGGTTCAACAAGCCCTCGTACCAGAGGTGCTAGTCCTCCCTGAATAGCTCATACAGAATAGGCATAGAGATAACAACAATGTAAATCAGCACAGGATAATTGCTTTGGAATAGGATTAAAAAGCTTTCATTGTACCAGAGTTGGGTCTTGAAGGATCAGTAGGCAGAGAAGCTGAACCAATACCAATCAAGTGTAAAAGATGATGATAGCAAAGATTTTGAAGCAGAAAGGATAGGATGAGCTGGGGTAAGAATGACTAAAGTCTAGTTTGTCAGAGCATGAAAAATATGAAGAGAAATTTTTTGGATCCAAATTTCTGATTTTGTCCATTTAGGAAGTCACGTGCAGATTGTTCTGTAAATCATCAGTCAATCCTCCAAGAGGAAAAAATACCTGGGACAAATAATTACTGTGAAATAATATCAGAAAGTTGGGTTGTAGTTATATCATGGAGGTCCTTGAATGCTAGGATTAGGGATTTAGATTTTATTCAGTAGGCAACAGAGACCCATTTGAAAGATTTTGTAGAGGGCAATAACTATGGTCAGAGGTCACATTTGGAAGATTATTCTGACAAAGATCAGAGACTGGAAACTGGGAGAGAAGTTAGAAAATTGTTATATAGGGCTTAAAGGTTTGCTAAGTATTTTATGAGTATTATCTCATTTTATCCTTATAACAACCCTGTGAGGCAGGTGCTATTATCATTCGTTTTTTTTTAGATGATGAAATTGAGGCATGTTAAGATTAAATTACTTGCCCAGAGTCATAGTTAATAAGTATCTAATGACAGACTTGAACTTAGATCTTCCTGACTCCCTATCTAGGGCTCAATCCAATGGGAACTTTAGTGATAAAGTCTTGAATTAAGTCAGGAGAATGAAAAAGAAAGAATTCAGAAAATATTAAATGAATAGGCCATGGCTACTTACTGGATACTAAGGATGAAGGGCAGGGACAAATCAAATATGGCAAAAAAATTTTGAGCCTAAGATATTTAGGAGAGAGGGGGGAACCTAACAGAAAGAGGAAAGAGGATCAGGTTTTGGTGAAACCAAAAAAATTTTTATGGGAAGGAGGAGGAGGGAGGGAGGGAAAGAGTAGTAGGGTTCCTTTTGGCTCCTTCCCCATTTTAAAAAAAAGAGAGAGAGAAAAGGAAGTAAAGAAGGAATCAAAGAAAAGCAAGAGAACTTTGAAAGTTTTGCTGTTGTTTAGTCATTTTTCATTTGTATTCATCTCTCTTGGACCATATTTAGGGTTTTCTTGGCAAAGATATTATAGCAGTTTGCTATTTCCTTCTCCAGCTTATTTTAAAGATTAGGAACCGAGGCAAATAGGATTAAGTGACTTGCTCAGGGTCATACAGCTAGCAATTGTATTAGAGTAGATTTGAACTCAGAGGAGTCTTTCTAACTCTAGATCCCTCACTTTATGTACCATGCCACCTAGTTATGCTTTTGGAAGTTACATATTGAATATTGCATATTGAAGAAAAACAAGTTCTATGTAACGTTGGTTTGCAATTGCATGTACAATCTTCTTTTGTTTTACAAGTAGATGGAACTCTTCCTTTTTGGGAGATGTTTGTCAACTTCAAAATAAAAATTTAAAAATAATCACTGAGTAATTTTATTGATATGGTAGTGAATAAAATAAAATTAAGTTAAATATCATTGTCATCTTTATTTTGTCATGGCCTAATCATAAGCCATTAGTACTTTTTAAACAATGCTTCTGTATTTCCATAAACAGTGTTTGGTAGTTATATTTCTGTGTGTGTGTGACTTGGTAGGTAGAATTACTTCTATATTTTGTGGTTATTTTTGAATGGAAGCTTTCTTTTTACCTGGTCCTGATGGGATTTGTTGGGAATATTGAGAAATGTTAATAATTTGCGTGTTTTATTTTATATCCTGATGATTTTCTGATTATAGTATCAAATAACCTTTTGGTTGACTCTTTAAGATTCCCCAAATAGTCAACATGTCATTTGGAAAAAGCATTATTTTGTGTCTTCTTTGCTTTTGTTTATTCTCACAATTATTTTTTGCGTCTTATTTTTATAGCTGAGATTTCTCATGCATAGTGTTAGTGGATATCTTTACTTCTAACTTAATATAAAGACCTCTAATCTTTCTCAATTGCATACTATAGTGGTCCTGGATTTTAGACAGATAACAATTTATAACATTACAGAAAGATCCATTTATTCTTATACTTTTGGGTATTTTTACAGAAATGAGTGTTGATCTTTATAAAAATATTTTTCAATATCTATTGACAAAATTGTTTTTGAAATTATTTTTGTTATTAACATGGTTTATGTTTATTTTCCCTAAATTTTCCTCATTCCTTTTAATTACTTCACAATATATCCTGAAGTTAGGAACTGGTTTTCCTTTTTCCTTTGTCCAGAAGAGGTGAAAGTAAGTTTCATAAGATGCCCATTCCTCCCACTTTTCCTCTACATTTCTCTATATTTTGCCTTATTGATTCTATTTTTGATATATTTTATCTATTTGCTTTCTTTTTCTTCCTTGTATATTGCCATTTCCCTTCCATTTTCTCTTCTTTTAAGGCCATCAAAAGAGAACAAAATTATCGTCAGTCATGAACCTTGAAGACAGGAATCTGAGAGGATACTTGTTTCTTCTCTTCTACCAGAATGCAAACAATTCATCATAGAGTTTTTTCCAGTTGTCAAATAGATTATTTTTATTTGTTTTAAACCTATACTTCTGTCTTAGAATCCATACTAAATATTAGTTCCCAGGCAGAAGAGTGATAAGAGCTAGGCAATTAGAGTTTAGTCCAGGGTCACACAAAGGAGTTTGATAAAATATATTTACATTTTTTGGACTCCTGTATTTGCAATTCAAAGTTTCTATTCACTTTGACTTTTCATGAGGAATTCTGGATAGTCCTCTATTTCATTAAAGAGCCCTCTTCCCCTCCTTAGGCTTATGTTCAGTAGGGCCAGAGGTTATTCTTGGTAGCAAGCAGGGTTGTTGTGAGGTTCAAATGAGATAGAAAATGGATGTAAATCATTTGCAAACCTTAAAGAATTATGTAAATGCCTATTATTATTGGTAGCCTGCCATCACAAGGTTTTTAGTTGATTGATAACTTCATTCCCTGGGCCTTCTACTCTACTCCTGTTGAACATCAGGCAATATTTATAGAGAACTACAGATATGTGTTGATAAATATTTAACAGCTGGGTTCTCTGGGGGGGGGGAGGAATACATGCACATATACTTTTAAATTTAATCTGCATTATTAACATTTCCATGAGACTAGAAATCAACAAAAATAACAAATCAAATCTCAACTTGTAGTGGCTTGCTGATTTCTGAGGTGTAAATATTCATACTGAAAACTTAACAATCAACCATTTGTTAGAGCTGGCTCCAACTTGTCACTGGATTGTAAGCATTTTTCTTCTTTTCTTTTTTTTTAGCCAGTATCAAATTCTTTCAATTTTGATTTTTTTTAAAGATATTTTATTTTCCCAATTACATGTAATAACAATTTTGGCATATATTTTCTGAAATTATAAGATCCAGATCTTCTCTCTTCTTCTCTTCCTTATCTACTCTCGGGGATGAAGAGCAATTTGATCTGGATTATACATGTATTATCATGCAAAACATACTTCCATATTGGTCATTGTTTAAGAGAATACTCATATAAAACCAACTCCCCTGCAAATAAAAAACATAAATAAATTAATGTGAAAATGGTATTTTTTAATCTGTTTTCCAACTCCAACAGTTCTTTCTTGGGAGATGGATAGCATTTTTCGTCATAAGTCCTTCAGAATTGTCCTGAATCATTGTATTGCTGAGAGTAGCCAAATCTTTCACAGTTGATCATCATACAATATTACTATTACTGTGTACAATGTTCCAGTTCTGCTTATTTCATTCTACATCAGTTTAACTCTCCAGCTTTTTCTGAAATCATCCTGATTATATCTCATAGCTCAATAGATTCCATCACCATCATACACCACAATTTGTTCAGCCATTTCCCAATTGATGGACATCCCCTCAATTTCCAATTCTTTGCCATCACAAAGGGAGTTTCTATGAATATTTTTGTACAAGAAGGACTTTTCCCCTTCTTAATGATCTCTTTGGGATATATACTTAGTAGTAATAGTACATGATTAAAGGGTGTGCAAAGTTTTATAGCCCTTTGGGCATAGTTCCAAGTTGCCCTTCAAAATGGTTGGATTAGTTTACAATTCCACCAGCAATGCATTTGTCTGTCCTCTGATTTTGCCACATCCCCTCCAGTATTTATCATTTTCCTTAACTGTCATATTGGTCAATCTGGGAGATGTGGGATCGTAACTTGGAGTTGCTTTAATTTGTATTTCTCTAATTGCTCATATCCTTTCATCATTTATCAACTTGTATTCTTATATATTCAACTCATTTCTCTATGTATTTGAGAAATGAGGCCTTTATTAGAGACTTATAAAATTTTTTTTGCACCATTATGATTACTATACATTACTTTCCATCCTATTTATCCCTGCTTAGTTTCTGTCCTCCATCTCTTCCAATTTACCCTCTTTTCTATTAGCCTTATTTCCCTTCTCTTATTCCCTTCTCCTCATATTTTCCTACAGTATAAGATAGCTTTTCATACCCAATTGATTGTGTATGTTTTTCCCTCATTGAGCCAGTTTTGATGAGAGTATGGTTCACATACTCTCCTCCCTACCTCCTTCATCTTCCTCTACACTGTAAGTTCTCTCACATACCTCTTTTATGTGCAATAATTTGCCCCATTCTATTTTGCCATTCCCTGTCCTCCCAATGCATCCCTCTTCTCATACCATAATTTAATTAAAAATTTTTTATAACATCCCATCATATTCAACTCACACCCTCACCCTATGTCTATGTATACCCCTTCTAACTGCCCTAATCATGACAAAGCTTTTTAGAATTATAAGAATCATCTCTCCATGTAGGGATGTATACAACTTATCCTTATTGAATGCCTTTTGATTCTCTTTCCTGTTTACCTTTTTATGATTCTTTTGAGTCTTATACTTGAGAGTCAATTTTTCCATTCAGCTCTGGTCTTTTCATCAGGAATGTGTGAAAGTCCTCTATTTCATTGAATAGCCATTCCTCCCCTCCTCCCCCCCAATTGATTATGCTTAGTTGTGCTGGATGAGTGACTCTTGGTTGAAATTGTAGGTCTTTTGCCCTCTGGAATATCATATTCTAGGCTCTCCTATCCTTTAATGTAGAAGCTACTAAGTCTTGTGTTTTCCTTACTGTGGCTCTATAATATTCGAATTATTTTTTTATTTTTGGCTATTTGCAATATTTTCTCCTTCACCTGGGAGTTTTGGAATTTAGCTATAATATTCCTGGGAGTTATCCTTTTGGAATATCTTTCAGTAGATGATTGGTGGATTCTTTCCATTTCTATTTTTTCCGTTTCTATTTTGACCTCTGCTTTTAGAATAGCAAGGTAGTTTTCCTTGATGATTTCTTGAATGATGATGTCTAAGCTCTTTTTTTGATTATGGCTTCATGATAGTCCAATAATTGTTAAATTATCTGTCCTGGATTTATTTTCTTGGTCAGTTGTTTTCCCCATGAAATATTTCACAATTTTTTTCTATTTTTTCCCCCTTCTTTTGACTTTGGTTGTTTCTTGATGTCTCACGGAATAATTAACTACTACTTGCCCAATTCTAATTTTTAATATATGATTTTCTTGAGTGAGCTTTTGTACCTCCTTTTCCATTTGGCCAATTCTGCATTGTAAAGAGCCTTTCTCTTCAGTGCATTTTTTTATATCTTTCTTTTTAACCAATTCTGCTTTTTAGAAAGTTCTTCTCTTCTTTGGAATTTTGTACTCTTTTACCATTTGGCCTATTTTTTTAAACCTACAAAAGAGATTGATCCCTTTTATTTTTATTTTTTTAAACTTTTCTTTAAAAATTTTTTTAAATATATTTTTTTATTTTGAATATTTTCTCCTAGTTACATATTTCATGTTCTTTCCCTCTCTCCCAACCCCCCCCCCCCAACCTCACTTAGCCAATGCACAATTCCACTGGGTTTTACACATATCAATGATCAAGACCTAATTCCATATTATTGATAGTTGGACTAGAATTATCATTTAGTGTCTACATCCCCAATAATATCCTCAACAGCCCATGTGTTCAAACAGTTGTTTTTCTTCTGTGCTTCTCCTCCCACAGTTCTTCCTCTGAATTGGCTAGTTTTCTTTCTTATAAGTTCTTCAGCTTAGCTCTGGATCCTTGCATTGCTGCTAGTATAAAAGTCCATTATGTTTGATTGTACCACAGTGAATTAGTCTCTGTGTACAATGTTCTCTTGGATCTTCTCCTTTCATTCTGCATCAGTTCCTGGAGGACATTCCAGTTCACATGGAATTCCTCCAGTTCTTTATTCCTTTGAGCACAATAGTATTCCATCACTAACAGATACCAAAATTTGTTTAGCCATTCCCCAATTGAAGGATATTCTCTTATTTTCCAATTTTTTGCCACCACAAAGAGTGTGGCTATAAATATTTTTGTACAAGTCTTTTTCCTTATTATTTATTTGGGGTATAATCCAAGCAGTGCTATGACTGGATCAAAAGGCAGATAGTCTTTTCAAGCCCTTTGAGCATAGTTCCAAATTGCCAACCAGAATGGTTGGATCAGTTCACAACTCCACTAGTAATGCATTAATGTCCCAATTTTGCCACATTCCCTCCAATATTCATTACTCTTCTTTGCTGTCATTTTAGCCAATCTGCTAGGTGTGAGGTAATACCTCAGTTGTTTTGATTCACATTTCTCTAATTATTAGAGATTTAGAACACTTTTTCATGTCTTTGTTGATATTTTGATTTCTTTATCTGAGAATTGCCTATTCATGTCCCTTGCCCATTTATTGATTGGGAGATGGCTTGATTTTTTGTACAATTGATTTAGCCCCTTGTATATTTGAGTGATTAGACCTTTATCTGAGTTTTTTGTTATAAAGATTTTTCCCAATTTGTTGTTTTCCTTCTAATTTTGGTAGCATTGGTTTTGTCCATACAAAAACTTTTTAGTTTAATGTAGTCAAAATTATTTATTTTACATTTTGTGATTTTTTCCAACTCTTGATTAGTTTTAAAATCTTTCCCTTCTCATAGATTTGATAAGTATACTATTCTGTGCTCACCCAGCTTACCTATAGTTTCCTTTTTTATATTCAAGCCATTCACCCATTCTGAGTTTATCTTGGTAGAGAGTGTGAAATGTTGAGCTAGGCCCAATCTCTTCCATATAGTTTTCCAATTTTCCCAGCAGTTTTTGTTAAATAGTGGATTTTTGTCCCAAAAGCTGGGATCTTTGGGTTTATCATAGATTGTCTTTCTGAGGTCACTTACCCCAAGATTATTCCACTGATCCTCCTTTCTGTCTCTTTGCCAGTACCATATTGTTTTGATGACTACTTCTTTGTAGTACAGTTTAAGATCTGGTACTGGTAGGTCACCTTCCTTCATATTTTTTTCATTATTTCCTTTGATATTCTTGGTCTTTTGTTCTTCCAAATGAACTTTGTTATAGTTTTTTTCTAATTCAGTAAAAAAGTTTTTTGGTGGTTTGATAGGAATAGCACTAAATAGATAAATTAATTTGGGTGGGATGGTCATTTTTATTATGTTAGCTTGTCCTACCTATGAGCAATCAATGTTTTTCCAATTTTTTAGATCTAGTTTTAATTAGGTGGAAAGGATTTCGTAGTTGTGTTCGTATAATTCCTGTGTTTGTCTTGGCAGATAGATTCCTAAGTATTTTATATTGTCGAGGGTGATTTTAAATGGAATTTCTCTTTCTAACTCTTCCTGCTACAATGTGTTAGAAATATATAGATATGCTGATGATTTATGTACATTTATTTTGTATCCTGCAATGTTGCTAAAGTTATTGATTATTTCCACTAACTTTTTAGTTGAATATTTGGGATTTTTAAAGTAGATCATCATATCATCTGCAAAGAATGATAGCTTGGTCTCCTCATTGCCTACTTTAATACCTTCAATTTCTTTTTCTTCTCTAATTGCTACTGCTAGTGTTTCCAGTACAATGTTAAATAATAGAGGTGATAATGTTTGTTTCACTCTTGATCTTATTGGGAAGGCTTCTAATTTATCCCCATTTCATATGATGTTTGTTGATGGTTTTAGATATATACCGTTTATTATTTTTAGGAAAGGCTCTCTATTCCTAAACTTTTTAGTGTTTTCAATAGGAATGTGTGTTGTATTTTGTGAAAAGCTTTTTCAACATCTATTGAGATAATCATGAGGTTTTTGTTGGTTTGCTTGTTGATTTGGTCAATTATGTGGATGGTTTTCCTAATGTTGAACCATCCTTGCATTCCTGGTCCTATTCTGTTTTTTAAGAAAGTAATCTCTTAAGTATTTTTTTTTTGTGTGCTTCTTTTAGCAAACCAGTGATTCTTTTTTCATGATTTTCCTGTATCACTTCTATTTCTTTTCCCAATTTTTTTCTACTCCTCTTATTTGATTTTTTAAATCCCCTTTGAGCTCTTCCATTAGTTCTTTTTTTGGGCTTGAGAGCAATTCATATTTTTCTTGGAAGTTTTAGATGCAGCAATATTGACTTTGTTGTCTTTTGAATTTGAGTTTACCGTCACCAGAATAACTTTCTATATTGAGTTTCTTTTTGTTTGTTTGTTTGTTTGCTCATTTTCCTGCCCTTTTTACTTTCTTTTAGTTTTAAAAATTATTAAATGTGGGCTCTGTAACTATGATAAAGGGAGCACTGTTCCAAACTTCTTTGGGCAGATGCTTTCAAAGTTGGCACTGAAGATCTATCTGCTTTCAGATCTTCCAAGGTGGTATGGTGTACGGAGAGGAATACCCTCTTTGTCTGTGCTCTGATCTTTGAGAAACCTCAAGCACTCTTTTATCTGCTGGAATTGTGACCAGGATCCGCCATTTTCCTATGGTTGCATGTGCTTTAAATGTTCCTCCTCACCCAGCAGCTGCAACCTGGTTCTGTTTTTGGGCAATGAGACAAGAGTCTTGCACCCAGAGCCAGCAAAGGGACCCCTTTATTCTCCTTCTGAGTGACCTGACACTGACCCCCCTCTCTCCCCATTACCATCTGTGGCTGAGAATTCTGGAACTCTTTGCTACTGGTTCAGTTGTGTCTAAGGCCTGTTACCTCAGTGAGGGCTGCCTTGGAGTGCTGCACTCCACCTCTACCTCCACCTAGGTAGACTAGGTCCTTCATGCCAGCCTTCTAAGTTGTTTTGGGCTCAAAAATTACTTTAGCAGTTTTGTTTGTTTTTTTGTGGGTTATGTTGCTCTAGAATTTTTTTTGGTGTTATGTCACTGCTTTTTGGAGGGTATTTTGATAGAAATCAGATGGGTCCCTGTACATTTTCTGCCATTTTGCCACTCCCCCCTCCACATTAGTAAGGTTTTACTGTCTGTTTCCTTCATTTATTTATTTATTAATTAAAAAATTTGAAGGCTATACCTTTTGGTGTATATATGTTTAGTATTGCTATTACCTCATTGCCTATAATATCTTTTACCAAGATGTAATTTTTTTCCTTATCTCTTTTAATTAAATCTATTTTTGTTTTAGCTTTATCTGAGATCATGATTGCTACTCCTGCTTTTATTACTTCAGCTGAAGTACAATAAATTCTGCTCCAGTCACTTATCTTTACTCTCCCTGCCTTGAATTTGTTTCTTGTAAACAGCATATTGTAGGATTCTGATTTTTAATCCATTTTGCTAACTGCTTATTTTTTGGGTGAGTTCATTCCATTCACATTCACATTCACAGTTATGATTACCATCTTCTTATTCCCCTTTATCTTAATTTCCCTTCTTGGCCCTCCTCTTTCTATCTCCTTTCACTCTGTCCCTTTTCACAAGTGTTTTGCTTTTAATCATCATCCTCCATTTCTCCATCCCTTTTATTACCTCTCCCCCCTTCCCTTGTTTATTCTTCTCCTACTTCTGTTATAGGTAGATTATAAGATAGCAATGAAGGTAAGGTAGGAAGAAGGCAGCCCAAAGCAAAAGTCTTGGCTGAGTTTATGGACATTCAAATATGGAATGCAGAGAGAGGTTTGAGTTGAGAGAGTGAACTTGCCTGTGCTGGAAGGAGGAGCGTGGAGCTGTTATCCATTCAGATAAGCCTCTACAACCTGTGGATTTTGGGATTTGTGAAGAAGATAGGAGAGACCATCAAGCAAGATAGCCTAGGTTGAGCAAAGTTTACAAGTCTGCAGTTGGTGGACAACTAGCAGATAGCCTTGAGCTCCCTAGTGCCTTAGTGGATTTATTGGCTGAGCAAGGATTTGGTTTCTGTGTCCTGTATTCATCTAAGGATCAATTTAGACCAATGTTGTGAGAATTCCAATCTCCGAGTCCTCTCCAACTTCAGCTAGGGTTGCCTGCCTGTCAGTGCTTAGTGTAGCAGGGAAGCCAGCTGAATACTTAACATTCTATTGACAGTTGGTACTTCCCTAATAGTTAGACAAAACCTCACCCTCTTTCCCTACCTTAACTAAGCTCGTTTCATATACTTCCTGTTGTTTTCCTCTATACCAGTGATGGGCAAACTATTCCCTGCAGTTCAGATCCAGTCCTAGTTTGTCCATCACTGCCTTGAGCAATTCCCTAATCACTACGCCCCTACATCCAGATGTAGTGATTAGGGAATTGCTTAAGGCAGTAATAGGCAAACGAGGCCTGGATCTGGCCCAGGGAATACTTTGCCCATCATTGCTCTATACCATTAGAACTGTTATATTGAAATCCTGGGAGCCAGGAGTCCACACTGTTGATTGACAGGTGGGTCCATTGGATACCAGAATGTTCCCAGAGGGCCGTGAGGACAGGGGAGAGAGCAGTTGGCCCAGGGCGGTATAAAACACCCTGGCAGCCCTGGCTGGGGGGTTCCTTTCCTTCCCTTGGACTGGAGATCTGTGGATCCTGGTCTTTTTGGGATAGAGACCTTGCAAGATCCTCCTGTCTTGTTCCTGATAACATCATCAATCTGTACCCAGACCATCATCTTCTGATTCTACTGCTCCTAGATATTAGGAAATCAATCATCTTAGTTATCTAGGTTTCCCAGGGCCCGGGAGGGATCCAGGAAGTGGGCAGGAGAAGAAGAAGTGGGTGGAAAGGGGTGGATATCCTGAAGACTAGTTAGGCATATCATCTAGCAAAGAAGAAGAAGCTGAAACATCAAGTAGCAGTTTGCCTACTCTGGTTTGGCTGTGGCCAGGCTGGACCAGAGGAGCTAACCATCCTGACTCAATATCTGCCTACAGTTTGAGGCAATATCTGCCCAAGTAGATAGGGTCTCCCAATCCCTCTATCCAGTCCCAATATCCCATCTTTGCTAAATATAGTTAAAGCCTTTTAAGTACCTTCCTGAAGTGGTTATTTATAGCTTCTCTGGGAAGAGAGATACGGTTAGAGACAAACAGTTACCAAGCTAATAGAGCCCATTATACAAATCAATCAACCCCAGGTGGGACCTGAAGGGATATCATCCATTGACCTGAAGGATCCTGCCTGGGCACTGTTATAAAGGAGGGAGGTGTCATATCATGTAGCTAGGGCAAGCCTCAGTTGATCTTGCCCTAGTCACCTATCTGGGCTATCCCTGTTGTCACACAATTACCAGTGGTAGTATCCAGTTTAGTTCATCCTCCCTCTCCATCTCTCCATCTCTATTTATTTTTATAACACAAACTAGGCCTGGATCTGGCCCAGGGAATACTTTGCCCATCATTGCTCTATACCATTAGAACCCACAATAAGTTATTTTGTTATCCCTGGTTAGTTTGGTGGGCACTTAAACTGCCAACTGTCAGTTACCCAGCCTAGTGTATTTCTCTGTCATCACCCATTCCCCAAATCCCTTGTGTGGTTTATTTAGTGTATTCATTCATTCCTTTCCCTTGTAGGATGTGGGTGTGTTCCCAATTGTGTTTAATCCCTATCTAGCCCTAGTCTGACCCACTTGCCTATTTCTGTACCCACATAAGTAAGGTTGTTATTCCCTTTCTTATCCAATTACAATGAGAATAAGGTTTAAGCTATGCCTGCCACTACTCTTATGCAATTTTTGGGGGCCTCTTTAGGTTATATAATTTACCTCATTTTACCTCTCCCTTCCCTTTTCTCTCACTGCAATCCTCTTTTTAGCCCCCCCCCCCTTTTTCACATATCATGTCATTCTAATCAACTTACTCCTGCACTTTCTGACTATGTATATACTCCTTCTAACTGCTCTAATACTGATAAAAAATTTAAGAGTTACAAATATCATTCTTCCATGTAGGAAATAAACAGTTTGACTTTATTAAATCCCTTAAATTTCCTCTTTCTTGTTTACCTTTTTATGCTATTCTTGAGTCTTGTATTTGAACATCAGAAATTTGTTTTGTTTAGATCTGGTCTTCTGATCAGGAATGCTTGGAAATATATTTAATTAAATTACCATTCTCTCCCCACCTACCCCCCCTTTCTGCCCAAGGAATATACTTGGTTTTGCTGGGTAGGTGATTCTGAGTTGTAAACCTTTGCCTTCTGGAATATCATATTCCAAGCTTTCCAATCCTTTGATATAGAAGCTGCTAAGTCCTGTGTAATGCTGACTGTGGCTCCATGATATTTGAATTGTTTTATGAAGGAGAATTTAAAACTTTCTTTGTTTATTTTAAGTTAATCAATCAAGAATTTGAAGTACCCCTCCTTTCTCACTTACTTAGTAAGAGCCTTTTACTAGAAAAAGTTCACACCCTCAAAGACCACAAGCACTCCCCCTTGGGCAGTGCCAGGCAAATTGGGAGGCTGTGATTGGTTCCTATGAAGTGGGAGAGAGACAGGAAGTGATGTAGAGAAACTGCTCATAAAAAGCCAGCTCAAGGACTCCTGAGAGACATTTTAGTAGGAATTTGGCTGAAGAAGAGGCTTTCTCTGCAAATGTGGAGATCAGAACTTTGTTAGGGAGCGAGCTGAATTTCTTCTGATAGGAGCTCTAGGGTGGTAGGCTAGGAAATATTTTCTATTTCCCTCAGACATTTCCCTCCTTTTACTATATTTATATTAAATTAAATTATTAAGAGCTATTAACAATATTTTGACTTAAGTTAATTTTATATATGGTGACCACATTTCTTTTTTTTTACCATTATTATTTTTGTCAAACCAAATTTTTTAATTATTACATTTGGTAACCAATTTTAATTATTAAAGTTTCTTTCTGGCTTCTTGCAGTAATTTTTCCTTGGCCTGAGAGCTTTTGAATTTGGCTATAATATTCTTGAGATAGTTTGGGATTTATTTCAGGAGGTGATAAGTAGATTTCTTTAATTTCTAGTTTACCCTCTTATTCAAGGATATCAGGGCAGTTTCCCTTGATAATTTCTTCCACTCCCCCAGCCATTCATTCATTCATTCATTCATTCATTCATTCATTTATTTATTTGTTTGTTTGTTATCTATTTGTTTATTTATTTATTTGTTTGTTTATCTATTCATTTATTTATGAGTGTGATTTTGATTTACTTAAAAAATTTAATCTTTAAATATTTTTCCATGTTTCCATGGTTCATTTTCTTTCCATCCCTCTTTCCTCCCCACCCTTTCCCTCCCTTCTCCCCCACCCCCCACCCCTGCCCTCCCAGAGCTGACAAGTGTGAAAGAGAGATTTTGGAAAGGAAACAAGATTGCAGAGTAGAAAAAGAAGAGTGACATGGAATACAGTTGGACCAGGAGAAGCAACAGCAAACCCTTTTATAATCTTGGAGGGAAAGGGGATTCCTGGGTAACCAATGGCCAGCTGGGAGTTGGTTTCAGTCTCTGGAGGCAAAAACATCTCTAGGTCCCAGCTCCAATCTTCTGTGAAAGTTCAAATTGTTCCAGAGAGATATTTTTTGCAAAGATCCTGAAGACCTTCAAATGCCTGGCTCTACTGTTACTCTGTGAAGACTAAACCTTTAAGGGAGTTGACTGAACTGCTTAGTTTACCTTTGGGGAGGCTTTAGCCTCACTAGGGTGGACTTGGTCACTCCTAACACCTGACTTGACCTTTACTCTATCTATTCTCTAGAGACTTATTCTTGAGTGGGTTTAGCCTAGAATTAGATTAGAATAGAAGGGGAATCATTAGGCAGAAAGAGTAATCAGTGTAGCCTCGGTTTTGCAAAGTCATACTGGTGGGTAATAAACTAGATTCATTAGTGATAGCTGTTATGTTCAAACTGGGAAATGTTGGTCTCACCTTGATTGACAGGGGAGACAGTTGGAGACATCAAAATCTTCCCAGATGCCGTGAGCCAGTGGCAAATGTTGATTGGCATGAGAGTATAAATACCTCTAACAGCCATCTGGGAGGGGCCTTGGACCATTAATCTTTGGGGTCCTGGGTCCTTGACCATTGATCTGTGGGTCTCTGACCATTGGTCATTGGTTTTCTCTGAATCTCCCTAGATCTTTAGGTTTCTGAATCATCTTAGCTTTTAGGTATCTGGGCCTGGGTGGTGAATGGGAGGAAGAAGACGGTGGTTTTTTTTAAGGGTGGTTACTTCCTAAAGGCTGTGAAGGCTAACACATCACAAACCGATAATAGGAAAGCTGAGAGGAAATCATCAATACAGCTGCTTCCACAGAGCAGACTACTATCTCTGGTTTGGCAGTGGCCAAGCTGAATCAGAGAGGGTTGTGAAGAACAATAACTCCAGCTTTATAAATCAATAGCCTCCAGTCCTGAAGGATTATAGTTTATAGATATTAGCTTGACAGGGTCTCCAATCCCTAATCCATATCCTGATTATCCTTTCCTTAATTAAGATCATAGATAAAGTATTTAATAAGTACCTTTCTGAGTGGTCATTATATCATGACCCTTGGGGAGGGAGCAAAGGCAGTCAGATGAACAACGTGATCCAAGGCTAATCAGAGCCCAATATTAATAATTGATCCAATCTGAAAAGGGTTACCCATCCACCTGACCATTTAGGGTCCTTCCTGGGCAATTGTTCTCTAGAAGGGCAATTATAACATCTAACAAGGGTGATTGGGGTTGGTGTTCCCCCATCACCAGCTCCTAAGGAGAATACAGAGATACAGGGCTCCAACCTCCTCACCAGTATCCATATCCCTTGGAGCAGAGTATCCCCTATTTCTTTATAACATAGGGAAACATCCATAACCCACATTCCTAACCCCATTTCCAGTTACAACTTTCAATAAACCTTGTTACTTTTGAAGAAGCAGTCAGATTGGTTACATATTGACCCAAGGCAGAGAATGAAGATATTTTTGCTCTCTGCCCTAAAGAGATCATTCTGTCAGGCTGGGTCTAGGAAAATCCCAGTCAACTGTTATATCATCTTTATAGAGTCTCTCTCTCTTCCCAATAGATTTATCCTCTTAACACAAGCAATTCCACTGGGTTGTACAATGTTATCACTTGATACCCATTTCTATATTATTCATTTTTGCCTTAGAGCAATCTTTTAAAGCCTAAACCCCAAATCACATACCCATATATACATGTGATAAGTGATGTTTTTCTTTTGCATTTCTACTTCCATAGTTCTTTTTCTCAACATGGTTAGCATTCTTTCCCATAAGTCCTTCAGGAGTGTCCTGGCTTGTTGCATTGCTGCTAGTAGCAAAGTCCATTACATTGGATTGTTCCACAATGTTTTACTTTCTGTGTACAATGTTCTGGTTCTGCTCATTTCACTCTGCATCAGTTCATTGAGATTCTCCCAGTTCATATAGAAATTTTCTGGGATCATTCCTAGTATTCCATCACTATCATATACAACAATTTGTTCAGCCATTTCCTAATCAAGGGACAACCCTTCATTTTCCAAAGTTTTTGCCATCACAGAGTGAGGCTATTAATATTTTTGTACAAGTATTTTTCCTTGTTGTCTTTTTGGCGTACAAAGATACTTTCTTGTAATGTGATATGTAGAGTCCCCTACCCCGTCCCCTTAAAACTGTCTCTCCTGGATTTATTTTCCAAGTCAGTTTTTTTTCCAGTGAGGTATTTCACATTTTCTTCTATTTTTTCATTATTTTGGTTTTGTTTTATTGTTTCTTGATGTCTCATGAAGTCATTAGCTTCTACTTGCCCAATTCTAATTTTTTAGGAATTATTTTCTTCTGTGAGATTTTGGATCTCCTTTTCTATTTGGTCAATTCTATTTATTTAGGAAACCCTTTTCTTTCTTGTTTTTTTTTTTTTTTGTACCTCTTTTTTCCATTTGGCCAATTCTTCTTTTCATTGCTTTAATTTCTCTGCCCCATTTTTCTCTCTTATCTGATTTTTGAATCTTTTTTGAGCTTTCTGGTGCCAGAAACTAATTCCCATTTTTCTTTGAAGTTTTGTGTGTAGCTGTTTTGATTTCACTGTCTCCTTTTGAGTTTGTGCCTTCCTCTTTTTTGTCACCATAGTATTTCCTATGGTTAAGTATTTTTTTAAATGCTTGCTAATTTTCCTAGACTTTTTCTTAACTTTTATTTTTATTTTAAAGGTGGACTCTGTTTTCAGGGCAGAGCCCTGAACTCTCTTAAAATTCAATTTTTCCTTACTGCTACCATTAGCTCTAGTTCTGGGTTTCCACAACTTTCAGTTTTTCCAAGGAGGTACAATAGCTTATTTACTGGGAGTTCTGAAAGATACCTCCCACTGCTGATCCAAACTCCTTTAGGGACTGCTGGTGATTTGAAGGGTTCAGAGCACTGTGAGCAATCTTGTGCTGAGGCTAGGGACCTTACCTAGGGCTTGGACAGGGGCTCCAAGTCTCACTCTAGGCTTACGGCAGCCAGGTGCACTGCAGAGTGCCCTGTGCTAGGGTTTGGGATCTCACTTTTGGGAAGGGCCTTGGAGATTCACTCACTCACTTGGATCTTACACCAGCCAGGTGTTCTGTGAACTGCTTGGTGCTAGAGTTTAGGGCTTCACTGTAGGTTTTTGCTAGGGCTTAGAACTTCAGGAGGTAGGCAGGATCTCAGGGTTTCAAAGTTGGCTTGGGGCCAGGTTAAGAATCTGGAAAAGCAGATGTGGGGTAGTGGGGGCTTACTGTATCATTACTCCTTGGTACACTCTTGCTGCAGACTACTCTGTAACCCCCTCTTACCACAGTGAATCAAACCATCTCTGCCTACCTTACCTGCTAGAAAATTGCTTCACCCTCTCCTTGTTATTTCTGCCACTCCAGGATTTGTTTTGAAACATTATTTTAAGGTTGGGTGGAGAGGCACCTCATAAAAGTTCAAGCTTTGCTTGCCTCTATTCCAACATCTTGGCTCTGCCTCCAGCTTTTTTTCATTAGCCCTAGAATATCACATTCCAAGCTCTTCACTGCTTTATTGTGGCAACTTCCAAGTATGGTGTGATTCTGCATGTGACTTCTTAGTGCTCTGGCTGACCTCATACAAAACATGATGTATAGGGAATTCATGTTTGGATATGGATTGAACTAGTCAGTTTCTGAAGTTCTTTTTATCTCTACACTAATTGTGGTCTGATAAATATTCTTCATCTTCCAGTCAGTAACATAATCTAATCCCTAAGTAGACACCAGTAAATTCCCAGCATATCACCTTTAAGTCACTCCAGAGGATCCTCAGTTTACACTAGTCAGTTTCTACAGTTCTGTCTCAAACATAGCATCTCTTTGGCCTAGAGAAAAGGACTATAGCAAGGACTTCTATTACCAGGGTCTATGGTGGACCTCCAGATCATTTCATCTTTCACTACAGTTGGCACAGTCTTTAGACCAATGGTTGAGCAAGTCTAGTCTACTCTGGCAGATTAACCAAAAAATGAATTGTAGAAGGGAGTTGTATTCACCATGATAAATTAATTCCAGCTGTTTCCATAACTCACACCAATGTCAAAGGGCAAAGATTTATCTCCGCTGAAGATATTCAAAAGAAAGGTAGCCTGAGGTGGAAGTCTTAGCTTTGCAGATTACTAGTTATATGATTTTAAATAGGTCCCTATTACCAGTATCAGTTTCTTCATGTATATAATCAGTGATTTTTCTAATTGCCATTTTTCTCTCTTTCTTAGATCACAGGCTAGGAAATTGTTGAGGACCTTCTTTTCATTACCTCCTATGAAAGGGATTCTTGATTCTCTTTGAGTTCACTCTTATGAAAAGGGAATCCTTTATTCCCTTTGCCTAGTCCAGTTAAAACTTTGGTTAATAATAACTTAAATACCCCTACTTAGTATATCACTAGATTGTGAGGACAGGATTAACTCTCCTTTATCTACTTTTGAATTAATCAACAAAAGTGAATATACCCATACTTAACCCTAAAATAAGGGAAACTCTTACTACAGGAGTTTGTACCTCCCCTCCAAAAGGAAGACTGCAACCCATGTGCTAACTCAGTAACATGTGAATCCAAACTGGATGACAACTCAGGAATGTGTCAATCCTAGGAGGAGAATTAACTCCTTTGGAGGTGACAACTCAGTCCCACAGATACTACCCCTGGGCAGGGTTGAACAATTTGGAAATTGTGATTGGTCCCTGTGAAGAGGGGCAGGAACAAGAAACCTCTATGAAAACCATGAAATCCCTGAGCAGTCAGTCTGGTGAAGTTGAGTCTAGTGGAGAGTGTCTCCTGGAGGGAAGTTCCCTCAAAGAGGGAACTTCACAGGAGACTGCAGCTTGGATCGTGGCATCAACTTGGATTCTGGTTCCTGGACTACTTCGTTGGGTGAATGAAAAGGGCTGACTACTCTCCTAGTTTCCTAAAAGACTAGCTTCCATCTTGGAGGAGGCCTCATAGTTACTCACTACTGGCTCTCCTGGATGAGGACTAGTATAGGTATTTTCTCTAACCTCTCTCACATTTTTCTACTTTGTTGTTTCCACTCTATTTTGTAAATAAACTTCTGACTTGAGATATAATAACTCTAGGGACCATGTTATTTCACATAATTTAAGTCCAACCACTAAATTTAACCTTTACACTCCAGAGAAGAATAGGTATTGATGCAGAGTCAAGAATCATGAAACACACCAAAATGGTGACAGGCACACAAGTGTCTTCCCCAGTGGGGAGTTTATTTGGTTGAAACAATAAAGGTTGAGTTCATACCTAAGGCACTTGTGAGCAGAAGGAATAGCACAATCTCAGGGCTGTAAATTCAGGATAACATATCACATTTCCCTCAAATGTGAGAATGTAAGAATGCAGAACCCCCGCATCCTGGATTCCATGATGAGGACACTTTGGGGAGGAAGGGCTTGGTTCCTAAGGATGTGCAGCTCCTCCTTTTCTATAATTGCTTAGAGTTTGCCTTTCACAGCACTGGGCATGGGGCCTAGCCACTGTTCCCCTGGAAGGAGAAAACCATGTACCTTCTAGAGATGGTCCTAAAAGAAGGAAGTCCCTGGGGCCTGGGCAAAGCATGCTGCCCATTATTCTCTTCCCTTCTCTTGCTCACAAGGACTCAGGAAGTTCTTGGAAGAGATCATTCTTGGTTTCAAAGAGCAGATGATTTCTCCATATCTTCTATAATACGTATAGTTTCCTTACAACAAAGATTGTTTCCAATTTTAAAAAGACAGAGCCCCATTCCTATTTGAAGTGTACAGTAAAGGCTCTGCCTCTTGGAAACTTTGAAACTTGTTATCCAAGAATAACTCCTAACTCTAAGCTCTTCCTCAGTGTTAAGTTTGGGAGGTGGGCAGGGCTGCGGGGCAAAGACTGTCTTAATGATGTTAAGGGAAAGTGATTCCAACTCACCTAGCAGGTAGGCCAGCACCTCCATTCTGTCAGAGCCGAAGATGACGCAGGGTTTGTTATCCATGTGGACCACTATGGTGGGTAGCCCAAACGCCTGAAGAAAGAGACATCAGAGTGCAAGACAGAAAGAGCAAGGAAGAAGATCTTGAAGGATAGGAGTCAATGTTGATTTAGTTGATGAAGGGGAGTGGGAGTGGGGGGCCAGTATCTGTGAAGATAATGAAAGATCATGCAGGGATAGGCTGGAGATTCTGGATTTTTTGTCTCTTAACATTAGCCCTTCTCTATTTTAGCCCTTCTATTATTACCTATTTCTCTCCTTTCCTTTCTTTCCATAGATTTATTAGGTGGTTGGGACTGGTGGGAAATGGCAAGGTGCTGTACTGGGATTTAGACTCATGGGAAGAAATTTGAAGATACAATAGAGCTCCTTCAAAAATCAAAGGTTGATTTTGGGGCAAAGGCTCCTTACCCCATAATTGCAGGCTGCACTTGTGGTCTCCTTTAGTTTGTTCTTCACCTTGTCAGTTGAAGAATTTTCCAGTAGTCTCTTAGCCTGTTCTTTAGAAAGTCCTGCTTTTTCTGCAGCCTATGGAAATGAGATAGGTAACATACCATAGTTAAGTAGAGGTGGCAGGGTTAACTTTTAGATCTGATCGGTCCTGGTTAGTGACCTCAGAAGTAAACAGTATATATTCCTGGCTTTGTCCATGGAGATTCCTAATATCATGACTATTCCCTTGACCTTGACTTTAGATTTTCACAGGACTTGAGAGAATATCTAGTCCAACTCCATCTTTTGACAGATAACAAAACTAAGAGGGAAAATAATTTGCCCAAGACCAGAGACCTTGAAACAAAGGCCTCTTAACTTCTAGTTCTGGACTATTCTTTAAAATATTATTTGCTGATTCCCTTCAAAATGCTTTAGTCCAAGGATCCTCAAACTTTAGAGAAATGACTTCATTTTCCTGAAGCCTTGAGATAATAAATAGAGGTGCCGAATGGTACATGGAGCAAAAGATGTGCATATGTGTGGATTCTCTTCCCTGCCAGAAATTTTGAAAACCTTAGAGAAGATGAATAGGTGCCCTGGAAGTCTACCATAAACCCTGTTCTAACAGATAGAAGCCCTTGCTACAATCCCATATCCTTTCTCCTCTAAGCCCAGAACGATCAATAAATTATCAAGACGTTTAAATATTAGTAAATGCTCATAATGGTAAAATGAAAAGAATGACCTTCTAAGAAGCAGGGAGCTGGGATGCAAATCCTGGTTCTACCACTTATTAGCTCTATAACTCAGGCCAAAGTGTCTGACTACTTGGAGCCACAGTTTCCTTATTGGAAAATGGGGGTAACATTTGTGGAGTTTTTTTTTTTTTTTTGAGGAAACTGCTTATAAACCTTACAGTCCAATATACCTAAGAGTTGAACTCAATATGGTTAAATATTGGCTGCTTATTTTACTTTAGTGAATAGTCTGTTGTTTAGGCCTGCCACATGAAAGCTTTCGTTCTCCTCTTTAAAGTCAAAAGAAAAATTATATTTGGATTTATTCTTATTTGTCCTTCAGAACAACAAATAATACCACTTCAGGCTCTTTTGGTTTCTTGTGGCATTGCCTCTAGACTTTCCACATGCAAGGAAGATTGGTTCTTAGATCTTTGACTTTTGAGTGTCCCCTTCTCCAAGGAGCTCCTGGAAATCATCTCTATTCTTGTCTGAGTGTTTCTACACATTCCACTACCTTTTTCCTCTTAGTGCCACTGAGGTTTCTTTTCAGATATATTTTAATTGTGATTCCTGTTTCATCAGAGATTTTCTGTCCAAGGCTTCCTCGCCTCCACCCTCCCGTCATTTTGCCTTGCTTCCCAGATACCTTATCGCCCTGAGCACAACGCTATGTTTCACTTAATAAAGATGCTCATTTCTAATAATAATAATGATGATGATGATGATGATGATGGTGATAATTTGCATCTATATAGTGCTTATGTGTCAAGTGCTTTACAATTGTTATCTCATTTGATCCTCACAACAGCCTTTGGAAATAGATGCTATTATTATCCTCACTTTACAGATCAAAAAATTGAGGCAAATATAGATTAAGTGATTTGCCCAAGATCATTCATCTAGTAAGTGTCAGAGGCCAAATTTCAACTTATGTCTTCTTAATTCTAGTCCTGGCACTAGTGCCACCTAGCTGTTCTTCCTCCAACAACCTTAGACTTCCAGTTAGGGAAATAGGGGCAGAGCTAGGATACTCACAGCCAAGATGCTCTGAGGTTCTGTGATATCTTCATCCTAAAAGTGAAGGATAGAATATAGTTGGGCAAAGGGAAGAAAGCTTGGACAGGGGATACAGAGAGAATAGATATAGTCATGGACCTAGGTACATGGAAAATATTGGTGCTACATAAATCAATCTGTTGGAGTATCATAAAGGCAAATAGTAAGAGGAACCAGACCTCTCTTTTGATGTGGGGTAGAGCCCAGGTGGATGAGGCATTTTAGAGAGTCTAACTCAGAAGCTGAATTTCTAAATAAATTGTGGTATTTAAATGGACTGATGCAGAGTGAAGCGAGAAGAATCATAAGAATAACATTTTACCATCAATATTTTAAAAATGAAAAATTCTGAGACTTAAACACTCTGATCAACTTAAGTCCTCTATAATTAGAGAGACTGAAAAATGAAGAATGCCACATACTTTTTGAAAAAAGATTACCAACTATTTAGATATGAAACATACTGTTTTCCACATGACCATCATGAGAATTTATTTTGCCTGTGCTTATGTCATAAAAGTTTTATAATTTTTTCTTTCTTCTTTTTCAGTGGGTGGAGGTAGATCCTAAGGAGGAAAAAAGAGTATGCCTGATAACTGTTTGCTTGTCTTTAAAAAAAAGACAAAAACCACCTTTCCTTCTGTCTTGGAATTGATACTGTGTCCATACCACAGCAGAAGATCAGTAAAGGTTAGGCAATTAGGGTTAAGTGACTTGCCCATGGTCACATAGCCAGGTGTGTGGAGTCAAACTTGAACCCAGGATCTCCTATCTCTAGGCCTGACTCTCTATCCACTGAACCACCTAGCTGCCCTAATAATTGTTTTTTAAAATGAACTCTGAACAATGCAATGATCACCATAATTCCAGAGTACTGATGGTAAAGTATGCCTACACTTCTAGCTAGAGATCTCTCACAGGTGTAGAAAGAAAGAAGTATTTTTTGGATATAGCCCTCCCAGGAATTCATTTTGCTTGTCTATGCTTGTTTGTTTATAAGATTTTTTTGGTTTCCTTGGTGGGGTAGTGGGCTAGGGGGGAATAGGTAGGAAAGAAAATAGATTTCTGATAATCAAAAGAAATTAAAAAGAACTCACTCGTGACCAGATACGCATCCACAGCTCTCGAGACACTTTCTCCAACATCTCAGGTTTCTCCATGTTGACAGCTGTGAGGAATCGCATGGCATTCAAGCTCCCTGAGGAAAATAAAACAGTCATGGATGGGAAGGGAATAATAACAATAATGACAATTAAAATAGCCTAGATTTATATAGCACTCTAAGATTTGCAAAGGGCATTAGTTCCCTAGAACCTCATGACAACACTATGAGGTAGGTACTTTGGGCACTATCATCTGCATTTTACAGATGAAAAAACTGATTAGAATAGTAGAAATAATTTGCCCATGGTCACATGCCTAGCATAAGCTAAAAGGAAAGATTTGAACCTAGATTTTGCTGGATTCTCAGTCTAGAACTATTCCTGATATTCTATAGTTCCATCTCTTGCATAGAGATAGATGGATCTCTCTTGCTTCTCCACTGACCCTCCTCCCTCCAAATCTACTTTTCCTATTGTCTCCTATCTCTCATATGCCAACACTTTTATTTCCTTCATAACCTCTATATTTTCTTATAATCTTGTGTTTATAGTCTTGATCAACTCAAGACACTGAGAAACTTAAGTTCTCTCTTACAACTTAGGATGCTTTCTCTAGATCTTTCTGTGGATCCTAGAGTCCTTTTGCTCAACTTTAGTAACTGTTGACTTAGCTCAGTCAATATTTCTTTCTTTCTTTAAAAAAATCCTTACCTTTGTAAGGGGGAAAATAAGAAACTAGGGTTTTACAACTTTGCAAACTTAGCAAAGACATGAGTTTGCAAAGGAGGGTCTGGTCACATGCATGGAACTGAAGGGACAATTCCAGAATCTGGGGAAGATATAAGACTGAGGACCAAAGACTGTTGAGGGTCCATTTTTCCTGTTTGGTCAGGAGAGTGGAGAGTCCACTTCCTGGGGCAGTTTGTAGGAGGTGACTTGCCTTTCCTTATACCAGGAGGTCCTGTAGTCTAACTAGTGAGAAGAAACTGAGATCCTCTCTATCCCTGTTTCCGGTTAACATCTCCCAGATATCTTGTGAGCTCCTGATTCATGATTCCTGAGAGGTTTCAAGACTAAGTGTGAGTGAGAGCCAGACCCTAAAAAACTCTGTCTTTGGACCAGAGGCCTGCAGCCATCTTGGCCTCTGAAGAAGTTTAGCAAAATTTTAACGTCTCTACTCTGATGAATTTTTACCCTGACTATCTAATTTGAGGACCAGTCAGCTCAAGTTAGAAAGTCTGGGTTTTTAGAGAGATCAGAGTAGTAAAGTATAGCTTGAAGAACTTGAAGATGGCTCCATGAGAGGCCTGTAGAATGGAGGGAGGAATATCTAGATTTTAAGATTAGGGATTGCCCTAGTCCTCCATCATTTCCTTTTGATTTACTATAAATAAACTTATTTTACTGGTTTAAAAATAAAGTCAGATAGCATTGTGGCTTAAGAGTGACTCTCAGGTCTGGAGAGTGAGTTCCTCTGAATATGAATATATATATCAACAACTCTATAAACACTGTTGAGTTATCTTACTCACCTATTTCACCTTTCATCTTGGAATCAATACTGTGTATTGATTGCCACAGAAGAGTGGCAAGGGCTAGGCAATTGGGGTTAAGTGACTTGCCCAGTGTCACACAGCTAGGAAGTGTTTGAGGCTAGATTTGAACCCAGGACCTCTTGTCTCTAGGCCTGACTCACTATTCACTGAGCTACTTAGCTGCCTCCTCCCCCAATATTTCTTCATCCTAGATTTTCTACCCTGGTATGCCTCATCTTCATATCTTAATCCCCTTTCCTTCACACATCCACACCCACTATCACATCAGCCTCCCCACTCCCACCCCACTACACACAGACCTTTCTCTAATATCACATTGAGGAAATCCTTGGGAATCCGAATGGGAACTTGGTAAAAGTTCTTTAGGTGCTGGAGGTCCATCATCATATATTTGCCTTTCCGTGGTACCAAGGCAGGTGGTTTGTTCCCTGTGGGCAAGTAATTCAGTTCATTTCTATAAACATTTATTAAATACCTACTAAATACATGTGCTCCAATGTGGAAATACAAAGACAAAAAAAAGTTCCTGACCTCAAGAAACTTACATAATAGTGAGTCACTGAGAATTTTGGTGAAAAAAACTCCCTATATCTAATAGATTGGAGATTTAGAAGGAAATAAACTAGAAATTTGATGATGGCAATGTGCAAAATTGGCTGGAGCCCGCTCCTGTAGGCTGAGCCTTCTTTCCTAGAACCTCTCCCTGGGCACTCTGATTCTAGCTACCACATTCCCTTCCTCGAGATTCCTCCCTACCGCTGTCCTTCATGATCCCCGCGATGAAGCTTGGACGAAGTTGAAGGTTGATATTCCAGATGTTTTGATATCGACACAGGAGCTGCAAAGGAGACAACGATGGCTGTGGATCAACAGTGTGTGCTTTCAGGTGTGTGGGTAGTGGTGGAGCCCATTAAGATGTGACTTTTCAGGGTCATTGCTAGCTGGCGAATGCCCCGAGGGGCAGGGTTGGGTAATCTTTTGGTTCAAATTGGGATAATTTCTCTAGCTGTGGCTCTGAGAAATTATCTGGGCTCCCCAGGACCTGGGGAACAATCTCTCCACAGTGGCCCGGGGCTGACTTACATTTCCCTACTCATCCTGGGTGAAGGACCCAAAAGATTATTCAAATTGAGATCAGAGTCCCATTATACTCATACTTCTTCCCTCCTAGTGGTGGAAAGAAGGCAATATCTGCGTTTCTGGGTGAGAAAACTGAGACAGAATTGCAGAGGGTGATTGTAATTTCTGCTTTTTGAATTTTCTTTTATCTTTTTTTTTTCTTCCTGTAGGGCAGGAGCCATAAATAAATTCCATTTGATTCCAAGGGGCAGCGCTTATCTAGTAACCTTCAACACCGATTCACCTTCCCCAGTTTCCTAATGACAAACACAACTTCCCTGGTGGCCAGGAAAGCTTACCCTTTGCCCAAGTGCCCTCATCCAACGTCCTAAGCTCCAGCCCCCTTTTACGAATCCCCTAGAGGACCTCGCTCTATCAGTACCCAGCAGCTGGAGCCCTTCCCGACTCCCCCGCGCCACAGTCACCTCAAAGCCCAGCCAGGAGTAGGGGGACAGCACATCGTAGAACAGCTCCAGCTTCCTAGGGAGGTTCGCCATGCTTTTGGGAGTAGGACACTGTATGAGGGCGAGTCCTCTCTGCTCCTCCTTAAACTTGATAGGTTCTGGGCGGGATCCACCCCTTGAAACGGATTGGTTGGGCAAGGCGGGGTGCCCAAGCTTGGTGGCGGAAACCTTGGAGGAGGAGCAATGTCGGACCATTTCTGGGCTCTTGCTGCCCTCAAGTGGCCACTTGGGGTGATGCTATGAGAAATTTACCAGGAAACTTGATAGAGGTGCTTCTAGTGGTGACTGGAGGGAGCTGCCTTTGAGCTCTCACTGAGGATGGAGCCCAGGAAGAACATTTCCTGTGAATATGACACTTCACTTCATGTCCACAAAGGTTTGTTAAAGGCTCACAATGGGCAAGATACTTTGGGAGATCCACAGAGAGATTTTGTTATGATCACTTGCCCGCTGAGCCAGCTGGCTGCATCATGCTTTACTTACAGCGGACTGATAATTGCTGGGGTAGCAATAAACTCACATACAAGAAGATATTGGGGGGGGAGGTAACTCAGTGGACAGAGAGCCAGCCTTAGATACAAGAGCTCCTTCCTGGGTTCATATCTGGCCTCAGATGCTTCCTAAGTGTGTGACCCTGGGAAAGTCACTAAACCCCAATTGCTTAACCCTTAACACTCTTCTGCCTTGGAACCAATACTTAGTACTGATTCCAAGACAGAAGGTAAGAGTTTACAAAAGAAAGCTTGGTCAGTAGAGTAGATTAGGTACACAGCGTACTGGTGGAAGAGGACACCTAGTAATTAATAAAACTAGAAATGGGTTACTGGGGTAAGAACTCACTATTGGGAAAACTGGACAGCTGTCTGGCCAAACATAGGTATAGACCAACATCCACAATACCATGTGCCAAAATAAGCCCCAAATAGATAGATGATTTAGACATAAAGGATAGCATGATAAATAAATTAGAAGAAAAAGAAGAAATTACTTATCAGAGCTATGAATAGAGAAGTTGACGGTCAAATGAAGAGAAGAAAGGATCATAGAAGATAAAATGGATAATTTCGACTATGTAAAATTAAAGTGTTTTGACAAACAAAACTAATGTTGTTAAAATTAGGAGAGCAGGTAATGGGGGGGGGGGAAGCATTTGCAGCAACTTTCTCTGATAACATTCCTATTTCCAAAGATATATAAATAAACTGATTCAAATTACTTGAATATTAGCCATTCCTCAACTGATAAGTAGTCAGACAATATAAATAGTAACATTTCTAAGAAAAATCAAGTGGGCAGCTGGGTGGCTCAGTGGATTGAAAGCCAGGTCTACAGACAGAAGGTCCTAGGTTAAATCTGACTTCAAAAACTTCCTAGTGATGTGATCCTGGGCAAGTCACTTAACCCCCATTGCCTAGCCCTTACCAGTCTTCTGCCTTTGAACCAAAACATAGCATTGATTCTAAGACAGAAGGTAAGGGTTTCAAAAAAATCAATAAAAATAGTCAAATGAAAGATGCTTCAAATGGCTATTTATTTGGAAATGCAAATTAAATCAATTCTGAGGTTCCACACCTTGTGGGCAAATATGACAGACAAAAAAAGACATATATGGGCTTTTGGAAAATGGGTGCATTGCTGCTTTTTTTTTTTGGATGGAGCTGTGAATTAGTCCAGCCATTCTGAAAAGGAATTTGGAATTCTGTCCCTAAACTATGTATACTCTATGACCCAGAAATATTACTACTAGGCCTCACCTCCAAAGAGATCAGAGGAAGTGGAAAAAGACCCACACATACAAAAATATTTATAACATCCCTTTTTGTAGTGCCTAAGAACTAGAAACTAAGAAGGTGCTCACCAACAGGGGGGAATGGCTGATGCAAAGGGACACTATTGTACCCTAAGAAATGATGTGATTGATCATTTCAGAAAAGAATCTGGAGAAACTTAATTCAGAGTAAGATGAACAAAACCAGAACAATTTCAATAATAACAGCATCTTTGTAAAGAGAGACAACTTTGAAAGACTTGAGAACTCTGATCAGTACAATGACCAATAATGATTCCAAAGGAAACATATAGTGAGGTATACCACTTACCTCTTGACTGGGACATGATAGAATAAGTGCAGAATGGGTCATATTTTTTTGGACTTGGCCAATTAGTCTTGGAGGATTTCTTTGTTTCTTTTTCCCTCCCCCCTCCCCCCTCTCTCTTTCTCTCTCTCCCTCTCCCTTTCCCCCCTCTCTCTCCCTCCCCCTCTCTATTTCTCTTCTTCTCTCTTCCTCCCTCTTTCTCTTTTCCTAATGGAGGTAGAGGTGAGAGGGAGAGAAAACAGATTTTTTTTTAACTGAAAAATTTTTTTTAACAATTCCATTGTGCTTATAAGGTCATATAAGTGAAATGAAGTAGTATGGAATAGTAAGTTGGAGTCTTTTTGTTTGTCAAAGAAACCCAGCACAGTGCATTGCACATGGTGTTTATATATCACATATTGCAAATATGTGGGTATGCATGTTACATATAAAATTCTCTCTCTCTATGTATATATATACATGTATATATATATATATATATATATAT
>NC_058134.1:106425484-106489451 GCF_016433145.1 Gracilinanus agilis
TGTGGGTATGCATGTTACATATAAAATTCTCTCTCTCTATGTATATATATACATGTATATATATATATATATATTTGGTCTACATATATGTATATATGCTTTGAATAACTGATTGAGATTACATGGGGACCAGGAGGAGAGAAAGGATGACAAATTCTATCTTTTGAGCCCTGAATGTTAGGAGCAGGGTTTGGGATACAAAATTGCTGCAGTGACTCTCTTCACTTCTGAGATCACAATCACAATCAATTTCACAATGTTTTTTTAAGCAAATTCTGGGTAATGAATCAAGAAAGTCTCTTTGCAACAATTTTTTAAAGATAAAATTAAAAGTTTCCTCAAGAAATAAGCCCTCTCTCTTTTCTTTCTTTTTATCTTCTTTAACTTCTCTCCAGCCATGACAGGAAGACTATCTTTCACACAAAGCTCACATTTAATAAGTGCTTTTCCATTCCATTTCACTTCCCTCAAATAAGAACTTTTAAAAAGTCTCCCCAAACTGACGATTAAAACTTCTATTTCTACAACATTTCATTTAGCTCTTAAAGCTATAGTCACCTTAATTATAGCTTCTATAGGTGAGACTTTTGAACAGGTGTTATAATTCCGTAAACCAAATCATTCAACAAACTCCATTTTTTCTGCTATCAAAAAGGAAAGGGCAAATGTTCAGCCTTTGAATGTTAGTAAACTTCATTGCTTTCTAGGATGATAGGTATTTATTCCAAAGAAATCTCTAGGTCAGGGGTCCTTAACCTTGTTTATGTCAGGGACTGCTTTGGCAGTTTGGGTAAGCCCATAAACTTCTTTTCATAATAATAATAATGATCACACAAACACACACTCTTACCTTGTGTCTTAGAATTGATACTGAATATCAGGGCAGTGCAATTGGGGTTAAATGACTTGCCCAGGGTTACACAGCTAGGAAGTACAGTCACCTGCTGCCCCTATAATATTTTATAATGATTAAAATGAAACATATTAGGATTATAAGGTCAATTATAATGAAATACACATATAAAAATATAAAAAAACAGTTTATAGATCCCAGATTTTTAAATGAATTTACTAAAGTCCCCTGATTATTCATATGCACATGAATATACCCTGAAAGTCAACTTTGAGATAAACTTACTTTCAGTAATGTTCTGAGTTCTCATTTCCATTAGAATTCCTCTTCCAAAGACCGTTTTTTTTTACTATTATATTCATATGATATAATATTATAGAATAAAAACTTTACTTAAAATAGTAAGCATTGATGGTATACGGGAAAAATTGAGGTGATATTTGTAAAGTGCTTCACAAACCTTAAAATGCCACATAAACACTAGCTTTAAGATGGCACATTGGATCAAGGGCTGGGCCTGGAGTCAGGAAGACTCATCTTTCCGAGTTCAAATCTGGCCTCAGACACTTACTGTGTTGTATCCCTAGGCAGGTCACTTAACCCTGTTTGTCTCAGTTTTTTCTTCATCTCAAATGAGATGGAGAAGGAAATGGCAAACTACTCTAGTATCTTTGCCAAGAAAATCCCAAATAGTGCCACAGAGTCAGACATGACTGAAAAATGCCTGAACAACAACAAATATGAAACAGCTAGGACATGAAAGAGATAATGGGGACTGCCCAGAAAAAAAGGGGAAAAAAGGGCATACACCCACAGACTCACAGAATTTAGGCTTCTTGTTGTGGTGAAATCTTTAATACTTATCTGCCCAGGAAACGTCACTATGTTTATACTTATATTAGTGGTAAGTAATGGGGAATCAACAGGATGTGGTTCTTGAGGCTATTTTTCTAGTCGAAGAGGAAAGTAAAATAGGTCTTCGGTGGTTCTGCTTATATCAAATGAGGAAGAAAGGTCCTCCCAGGTGATGAGACTCCAGATTCCACAGATCAGACAAATGATTAGTTTTGAACCTATTTGAAATGAGTGTAGTGATATGGGAAATGTGTTTCTTGAGAAAAGGAGTCCTGAGATTTTTTTCATGGTTCACGTCACTTGCCACTTCCTTTAGTAAAAAAAAAATCCACTTAGTTATTCCTGCTTTCTCTCCTGTTCCTCAAATTATCTTTATTTCCTTCTCTGTTTCTTGTGTTCCCCAGTCAAATATAACTTTCTGAAATACTATACCTGTTTTTATTTTTTTTTGTTGAGTACTAGAATCTAGTACAGTGCCTTGTACAGAGTATGTACTTACTAAATTTCAACTGAGTAATTTAATTTTATTTAATTAATTTAATTATTTCCTGGAGTTCTTTAACACGCTCAGGAAGCATTTGTCTTATAAGCCTGATTTTTAAGAAGTTTTGTTACGATGATGAAAAATCCTCATTTAGCTTTCTAACAAGAGATCAGATCATAGATTTGGATATGTATGTTGCAAGTACCCATTAGCTTTCATTTCTCTGAAGGAAGGACTTTTCTCTGAAGGAACAGACTTCAGATCTATAATAAATTATCTTCTCTATTGGGAAATTTAATGCATTGCCTCAAAGGAGTGTATTAGACAGTCTTAAAATGATGAGCAATCAACATCAGCTAAGGGCCTTGGGAGGTTGCTGTGAAGGAGTGGTTGTACAGTGGAAGCTGTTGGGTAGCATCCTCAGTAGCAGCAGTAACTTTGGGAGCTCTCATGGCCCAAGGATGGAAGGGATATTGGACTAGTCAGAAAGAGATTATAGGGAACCCCAGCATTGGCACTGAACTAGGGATCTGGTGATGCTTGACAAATCCATTACCCATTGTTCAGTTACAGGCTACAGTGACAGGATGGAGAGGAGTGCTTATGTTTGCAAGGTTCTTAATTCTAAGTCTCAGTTCCAGCAGAAATGAGTGCTAGTGTTTGCATTTGCAAGGGAGCAGGGTTCTACCTCAGTAAGAACCAGAACACAGATCAGGAAAACTGTGACCACACCTCTCCCAGTATCTGATCACTTTGGAAGCAATGAAAACTTATAGACCCCCAGCACTAGTGGTGAAAATAGCCAACAGTGCCTTTCCACCCATAGGGGAAGAGAGCCCTTTTGAAACCTAAATTTCAAAGTCAAGAAATAGACTGGAAACATGAACAGATAACAAAAATAAGGAACCTCACCATCAAAATATGCTGTGATGATAAAGAAACTCAAGACACAAATCCAAAAGAAGACAACTGTGTGAAAACATCGAAAGATAAAGCCTCAAAGAAAAATGCAGATTGGCTACAAGCTCTAGCAAGAATTCCTGGAAGAGCTAATGTAAGAGATTGAAAAAAGGAGCAAAAATATTTTGAAAAATCAATAAATTGAGTTAAAGTCATATAGAGAAAGTATGGAGGTTGTGGGTGAGAGGTGGCTGTAAGGTTGAATCCTTAAGGAAGAGAGCATTTTAATAAGAAGTCTTGATTTGTCAAAGAAGGGGAAATTCTGTACATTGCATATGAATGACTTGCTGTTTGAATCTTGGCTCTGTATTTACTAGGTGATCATGAGGAAGTCCCATTACCCTTCTGAGTGTCAGTTTCATTATTTCTAAAATGGGGAGAATAATGGTTCCAATATCTCCCTTTCAGGGTTGCTCCATGTTATAAATAATAAATAATTACAGTCCTAAGCTATTCCTATCATTATAGATTCTGGAACCAACAGACATTTGGGAACCCAAAAATTAATTGATTTTTCCACAAAGGCTTAAACTAAAGCCACCAGAATTAGCTTACTATTTACCTAGTATAGATGATTTAGTGATTTTTAGGAGTAGAAGACAATAGTTGCTGAAATTCTGGGAATGAAGGAGGCAATACAGTAGAATAGGAGAAATATTAGTTCTAGGGTCAGAGGGACAAAATCTCTATGGGCCTCATTTTCCTTATTTGTATAATAAATGGCAGACGGCTTTCAATGTCCCTTTCGGTTCTAGGTCTGTGAAAGCTGGTGCAAAAGAGCAGGTGAAAGGTTAATGTAAGTCTCATGAAGCATATGAGAGATTGAGAAGGAGTAGACACTTTCACAGAATCCTATAACATAGTTAAATGAGAATAGGTACAATATGTTCTGTTCCCAAGTTTGCTCATCAAAAAAGGGGGAAAATGCTCTGGAGTGTGTGTGTGTGTGTGTGTGAGTGTGTGTGTGTGTGTGTGTGTGTGTGTGTGTTGGAGTGGCATGGATAATGGTGATGATGGTGGAGTTTATCACAACAGGATCTGTTGAGGAATAGCAGAAAGGCAAAAGGAAGTAATTGCCAGAAACATACAGATAATTTTGGATGAGGAAAGCAAGCCAAACATTGCATTTGTAAAACTTTAGTAGCAGTGTGAGAGATAGTATCTTAATTGGTTGATGATCATTTGTTATTTATACATGCTTTCTAATGAGCTTAGATATTTTGTTCAGATACTTATCTTTCGTTGGGTCTTAATTCCCTTCCCCTCATCTCATCTTGAAGGAGTCCTGGATATGAACTGCTGGATGGCCAAGATGCTACCACAGGATTTGTTGATTCCTTTGACCACCTCTGATGAACTCAGATTTACAAAGGTAGAAGCAAACACTTTAAAACCATCAAAAGGAAAAGTATAACTTGGTGAAGAAAATGCTCCTTTTGTTCTTGGAGGAACCTTGGTAGATTTGAGATTATTTCACACACGTTAGGACATCAAAGATGTACTTATGAAGAGGAGAGAGTAATTTCATAGCCATTGTTCCCAGAAATAACTGAGGCTTGAGAAAGACTGGAGAAACTAATAATAGTGTCTGAAATATATGAAAATACTGACTAAACCCTTCTTCCTGTGCTTATGGCTTTTGAGTGTTCTCATGTAGAGCTGTTAGTTATAAAGTACCTTTCAAAAAGAAATCATAGGGGCATCTAGGTGGCTTAGTGTATAGAGAACCAGGTCTGGAGAGGGAAAGTCCTAGGTTCATATCTGGCCACATATACTCCCTAGTTGTGTGATCCTAGGCAAGTCATTTTATCCCAAGTGCCTAGCCCTTACCACTCTTCAGCCTGGGAACCCATGCTTTCTACTGGTTCTAAGGTAAGGGTTTATAAAAAAATCACAGAATATGAGACTTGGAAGGGACCTCAGAGGTCAGAGGATCAGATGACTCAGTTACAAGTTACAACTTATTCAACCTATACCTGAAGAGGAATTCCCTTTATAGTATCTTTGGCAACACCTAGCCTCTACTCGAATGCTTCCAGTGAGGGAAACCTGCCATTTCCTACCCTTTCTCATGATAGCTTTTTAAATACTAGAAGATAACCATCATGTCTCCACTAAATTTTCTCTGCTCCTAGGTAAATATAATAATTTCTTTCGACTTGTCCCCATATGTCATGATTCTCAATTCTTTCACTAACCTTTCCTTGGGGAGAAATGTTTTTTTTTTTAAACCCTTACCTTCCATCTTGGAGTCAATACTGTGTATTGACTCCAAGGCAGAAGAGTGGTAAGGATAGGCAATGGGGGTCAAGTGACTTGACCAGGGTCACACAGCTGGGAAGTGTCTCAGGCCAGATTTGGAGAAATGTTTTTATATTTTTTTCCCATAAGTTGTTTATAGGTACTAGAAGAAGGGACCTGTAAAGATAGAACTGAGGAATGACATCCAGTTTGGTGTAGACTCTTAGGGCACACATCAAACTGAAGTTAGAGAAAGGTAGGTCATATATCCTAGAGGAAACGGCACTGATTTGGGAGTTATGTGACTTGGGTTCACAGTCCAGCTAGAAAAGATATATCCTTGAACAGGTCACTTAAACATCTCAAATGTTAATTTCTCATCTATGAAATTTGGAGGAGGAGAGGATTAAATTTGATCTTGAGTATCTCTTCTAGCTCTAACATTTTAAAGGAATGCACAGACTTAGTTTATTCAAGACTGACTTTTGGTAAAAATGAAAAAGTATTCTTCCATTTTGTAATCTTGTAATCTGACAGAGTTTGGTTGGAAATTACATGTTTTTGGGTCATTGTAGATGTTTCTGAAACATTCTCATCTCTGCTTAGAGTAGAGACACTCCAAGAAATTTCCATGAGGGAAAACATTTATGACTAGAAAGTGGTGGGATCTGTGCATGGATACACAGTTCTCAAGGTACCCCATTTTCTTATACTTTTCACTTGAGAATGATCTCTTGTCAATTACCCAGGGGTGCTTGGGAGCTTCCCTGCTAAATAGTATGTTGGCTGATTTGGAAGATTGATACTTCAGGGGGTTCAGACTGTCAAAGTCCAAGATTTTATTTGCCACAGTCTAGATTCTGTCTGCTAGGGGTCAAGGACTTTAGAAGGAGGCAAACATATAGCTCAGAACTCAACAAATATGCAGTGCATAGAGACCTAGTTAGCATGGATCAGAGAAAAGGAAGCAGATCTGGGGCTTCAAGGATGAGAAACTAATGAAAAGGCCAACAGTTGATGAGATGGACAGCAAGATGGTTCTCTTTCTTACCTGAGCTTCCCTACTTTCCATTTGAAATAGTTCCAGGATATAGAGCTGCTGGTTCTGAACACATACCCCCTTCCTCCTTGTTCCTGTTCTACAATCTATCTGCAGGCAAGTACAGTTTGGAAATTCCCTGACCACATTTGTAGAAGGGGAGGAATTTTCAGAGATGGTTGGGAAAGAATAATCCTTCACAATCATCATAATATTGTGACTAGCTATTATTATTATAAGAAAATGTAGGGATGTACACAGAACTGCTAACCAGAGTGGAGAGCTTTGTTCTTAGAATTAAGAGGACTAAATTTTATACTTAGTATAAGTACTTTGCTATTTGTGTGACCCTGGATGACTTACTTAACTCTCTAAGCCTCAGCCTCATCATCTATAGAATGAGTAAAATATTATGTATTACCTACAATACAGAGTTGTTGTAAGGAAAGGTAGTTTGTAAACATTAGAGTGCTTTATAAACACAAATTGTTATTAGCATTAATAACTTGATTTTTCAACTAATTTGATCATTTACATAGCTCAGGATTCAGGGCTCTGTAATCTGTTCTTTAATTGAAGTGGTCACTGGGGGGCTCCCTAAGACAAAAAATAGGACACAACAGGAAACAGAGACATCAGTGGGAAGAGCCAGGATTTCTGATTATCTGAGGGGGGAGCTATTGTGACATAGATCAGTGGAAATGGTGTTTGCCCTCAAGATTATAGAGGAATAGCTAGGCAGCTCAGTGAATAGAGCACCAGGACTGGAGTTGGGAGGACCTGGGTTCAAATCTGTTCTCTTACACTTCCTAGATGTGTGACCCTGGGCAAGTCATTTAACCCCAATTTCCTATCTCTTAGCACTCCTCTGCTTTAGAATTCATGTTAAGAAAGAAGATAAGAGTTTAAAAAAGACTATAATGTCATTAAAGAGTTTAACCTGAGCTTTGACTTCAACTAAAATCCTATCTTTTGCTGGAAATCTTCCCCAACCCTTCTTAATTCCATTGCCTTCTCTCCAGTAAATTTTTTCCTTTTTATCCTGTAATAGCTTTATTATTGTCATTCAGACATTTCAGTCATGTCCTACTCTTTGTGACTCCATTTGGGATTTTCTTGGCAAAGGTCCTAGAGTGGTTTGCTATTTCCTTTTCCAGCTCATTTTACAGATGAGGAAACTGAGGCAAATAGGGTTGAGTGACTCCCCCAGTGTCACATAGCTATTATTATCTGAGGTTGTATTGAATTCAGGTCTTTCTGATTCCAGGAAGCACTTTATCTACTGTGCCACTGAGCTGTCCATGTGGAGCTTGTTCTCCATGCCTCGGTTTGCCTTTTGCTATCAATTTTTTTTTAGTATTTCAGTTGCTTTTAACTACTGTCATTTCTTAATTATGTTACTTTTTGATACAGGCTGGTTAGACACTTTCCTCAGAGGAAGACTAGCAGGGGATGGGGGATATGGATAGAAACAATGAAAACTTGATGAATCTTTCAGGACTTCTTGAGCCTTCTTATCTGTATACATTACTGATGTATTCAAAGATGACTAGAATCTACTTCCTTAGCGCATTGATGTATTGATGCATTTGTTTAAAAAAAAAGAAAAAGAAAAGGCTACAAGTCCTCCCTGCATACTTCAGAGAATTAATAATAATAATGACAGACAGCTAATATGTATATAGAGCTAACTATATGCTAGGCACTGTGCCAAGCACATTGAAATTATTAACTCATTTGATCCTTCCAACAACCCTGGGAGGTAGGTACTTTTATTATCTTCATTTTACAGATAAGGAAACTGAGGAAAACAGAGGTTAAGTGATTTGCCCAAGGTTATGTAAGTAGTTAGTGTTCAAGGCTAGATTTGAATTCAGGTCTTCCTGGTTCTGGGCAGCTAAGTGGAATAGTGGATAGAATGCCAGACCTGGAGTTCTTCAAGAAGATTTGTCTTTCTGAGTTCAAATATAGCCTCAGATACTTACCAGCTGTGTTGTAGCCCTAGGCAGGTCACTTAACTCTCTTTGCCTCAGTTTCCTCATCTATCAAATGACTTGGAGGAGGAAATGGCAAACCACTCCAGTATCTTTAAAAAAAAAAAAACAACAACCCAAATCCAGGGCACCAGATGGCTCATTGGATTGAGAGCCAGGCTTAGAGATAGGAGACTGCTAGTTCAAATCTGGCCTCAGACACTTCCTAGCTGTGTGACCCTGGGCAAATCACTTGACCTCCATTGCCTAACTGTTACTACCCTTCTGCCTCGGAACCAATGCAAAATATTGATTCTAAGACAGAAGAGAATTATTTAAAAAAAAAAAAAAGAAAATCCAAAATGGCATCAGAAAGAGTTGAAAGTGACTGAAAAATGAGTGAATGACAATTTCCTGACTCCAGGCCCAGTACTTTGTAAAAAATGTATAGCCTTTAATTGCTCTGGTCCCACTCCTCCTTTGATCTAGAGTCTAGATAGAGCTGATTGCTTATACTGTAACTTTGGGAACTATTTCATTTCCCAGAATTAGAACAAAATTGGGACTAAAGTAGGAGGATGAGCCAGAAGTTTGTGTCTCCTTGTGTTTATCTTGTATTTGAATGTTCTGTCAGTGGTTGGTATGCTATCAACAAATTCTGTGGCTAGCTTTAGGAGGGGGTGGTTGTGCCCTTATTCCTCTTAACCACAGAGTGGACTGGCTGACCTTTTGGGCTTTGGAGCCACTTGTGGGTTTATCAATGTAAAGGCTACCATTTGCCACCAGAGGGAACTGGAGCAGCCAAGCTATTTGTTCTTGGTCTGGAACCAAAGGCAACCTGGACCCATCCTCATACAGTCAATGTTTCCATGACATGGATTGTCATAGTACTATGAGCTTCTGAAAATAGATGCCCTGTCCTCACTCACTCTACTTTATAGACTTCAACTGATGTACACGATCTCTTTGGAAGTGACAAATTATTGTGATTTTTCTTTTTTACTAAAGGTCTCCTACAGGCAACTTCTGAATACAGGCCTCTGCTGCATGCATGGGCTCCCTGGCTGAGAGCTTGTATTTCTAGTTTCACTACATTATGAGTTGCCTGGGGGCCTTTATAATTTGAGTTAGAAAACTTGGCTCAGATTTGTCAGAAATCTGAATCTCAATTTCTTCATCTGTAAAATCTCTACTACCTCCTTCACAGGGATGTTGCAAAGAAAGAGCTTTGTGACCTGGAAAGCTTGTTATAAATATGTGATTTAAAAACATTTCTTGGACAAGGAACTCTCTGTCACAAACTCAAACCCTTAACATAGCAAGAAGACCCACAAAGCGGTCTGATGAGCACTTCTTTCCTTAACCTAATCATTTCCTGACTTATACCTATTACTTCTCATTTCTGTTTCTCAGGTCCATCCCCAAGATTCCAACCAAGTAAAAAATTTCCTTAATATTTTTGTTTCTTAATGATGCTGGCTATTAGGATAATCCTGGTGCTCAAAAACAACATGGGCAGGTCTGTCTCCAGGATACCAGGATACAGGGTTTAGGTTCATTTGAAGGAACTGAGACCAACAGAAATTAAGTGACTTGTCCAGTGTCAACTAGGGGAGATAGTATTTAGAGATGGACCTGGGAATCAAACTCTTGGTCAATCTAGAATTGGTACCAATTCAAATATACCCTGGAATGAAGTTTGAATATATTGTTTCTCATCTAGACCATTTTAGAATCTGTCCTAAGCACAGGGCTCCTTTGTGTGAATTGCTATCCTGTAATTTAATTTTTTTCTATTTCAATTGCTTTGTACAGCTACATTTTTTTTTTGTTATTTTTACATCTTGGTGTAGGCTGGTTAGACAGTACTAATAAATAAGTGAGGTAGAATTTGAACTCAGAGGGGGAAAAAGCAGTTCATCAAAACTCAGCAACATATTGACCGAATCTGACAATAAATGTAAAATTCCATACCTGTAGTATCTCATCTCTGTAGATGAAGGCAAACTTGCAAAAGACTTTGGGGAAAAAACATGCAAGAACCTTGGGGAAGAGACTGTTTGCAAAGGCAGTCGACCACACACCTGGAACCATTTGGGGTCACATTCCAGAATGAGAGGGAAGGATAAGGAGGGGGACAGAGAGTCCCTGGGGGCCTTTTTGCCTTGGGACTTGGTGAGTGGAGAAAGGAAACTTCTGGTGTCCATTTTGATTGGTTACAGGGGTTTTGGTAGAGCTCCAGACTTACCTGAGAAGATCCAGGAATCCAGAGACTCTTTACCAGATCCTGACCCCGATCTTGATCTCCTTTTAGTGCTTAGATCCAGTTCCTGGTGATTTCACTTGCGTGAGAGAAGTTGCCTTGATGGAATCTTTCTGTCATACTCTGAGCCAGACCACTCTCAGCTTAAGCCTGTTGGCTTCTAGCTAAAACCTTATAATCTGAACTTTGTTCTCATTTTTTGGACCAGCAGATAGAGAGAGTAAATAGAGTAGCCCAATAGTGTCGGGACCAAGCAGGTTCTTGGGAACCAGTATTTGAGTGGGAGAAACTAGAACCTGGTAGCTGAGGGAACTCCTCTTACCCTGGTCATCTACCCATCCTGCTATTTATAAAGTAAACATTGTTTATTTGAATAATATCAAACCACAGTCAGATTTTGTGTTAAACTTACAGAGGACTGGTATGGCTGACCCCTGGGCCTACAAACTAGGCCAGAACCACTGTTTGGGTCATCACTGATCCAAACTAAATCCACACTAAGGGACCTCTATTTGATGGTGAAAAACCCCAGTTTCTTTGAGTAGAAAGAAAAGTGCTTTTTTTCATTTCTTCTTTGAGACCAACTTTGGTTGCCATTGTTATTCATTGTTCAGTTTTTTAAAATCTTTGTATAACAGATATTGTTGTCCTGGTTGTGCTTATTTTACTTTGTATCATATCCTAGAACTCTCCTCATGCTTCTCTGAATTCTTTCTGTTCCTTGTTTCTTTTTCATACTGTAATATCCCATTACATTTATATAGATAGCACAATTGGTTTAGCCATTCCCAAGTGATTACCCATGGCTGCTAAATCTCTCTCCTAAGTAAGGAGAACAGATTTTTCTTGATTCAAGCAACTTCAGGATCATTTGGTCACCTCATGGTGATAATTCTACATATGCCATAAGTTACTTTTAGGAGAAGTGTCCTGGAACAAAACAAAACAAAATAAGGTTTTACAACACCAAAATTTCTCCCAAGGACTTTGTTTTGTATCTCTCACATACTAATTTGTATTTTAGTTATGTATGTACCTACTAGACTCTTAGTTCTTTGACAATAGGCTTCATCTTCTATTTATCTTTGAATTTCCCTCAGTCCATTACATATGGTACTTTGGATGCTTAGTATTTATTCATTTGGGGCAAGCAGGTGGTACAGTTGATAGAGTGCTGAATCTGGAGTCAGGGAGACTCATTTTCCTGAGTTCAGATCTGACTCCAGATATTTGCTAGCTGTGTGATCCTACATAAGCCACTTAACCCTGTTTGCCTTAGTTCCTCATCTATAAAATGAGCCAGAGAAGGAAATGGCAAACTACTACAGTATCTTCGTCAAGAAAATCCCAAATAGAATCATGAAGAATTGGATACAACTGAAAAGACTTAACAAGAATAATGACATATATTTCTGTCTGTTATATTCAAACTCTGAGGATTGTTAGTCTCACCTTGATTGACAAGGGAGAAAGTTGGAGACATTGGAATGTTCCTGGATGCCATGAGGACAGGAGCAAAGGCAGTTGGCCTGAGGATATAAATACCCCTAACAGCCATCTGGGGGGGGGTCTTTGGTCTTTGAGCTTTGACCATTGATCTTTGATCTTGGATCTTGGAGCAGTGATCTGTGGGTCTCTGATCATGGGTCATTGATCCTCTCTGAATCTCCCTAGATCTTTAGGCATTTGAATCATCATTAGCTATTAGGTATCTGGACCAGGTGGTGAAGGGAGGAAGGGAGGTGACGAAGAAGAGGGAGGTGAAGGGTAAATATTTCCTGAAGGCTGTAAGGCTGACATATCACAAACTGATAACAAGGAAGCTAAGAGAAATCATCATATCTGTATCAACTGAGCAGATTGCCCTCTTTGTTTTGGCGGTGGCCAAGCTGAACCAGAGGGAGTGAAGAACAATAGCCCAGCTTACTGGAACACTAGTACAGTCCTGAGGGATTATTGATCATAGCTATTAGTGACAGGGTCTCCTATCCCCAATCCTTTCCTGATTATTCCTTTCCCTATTTAACATCAATAGATAAAGTTTCATTAAGTACCTTCTTGAGTGGTCATTATATCACGACCCTTGGAGAGGGAGCAACACAGTCAGATGAACAACATGATCCAAGGCTAATTAAAGCCCAATATTAATAATCAATCCAACCTGTAATGTAGAAAATGGCAGGATGGAATTCCTACAAAATACAGGGTCAAGCCTCACCCAGAATTCCAGGCCCCCCACCCCCGGAGAACTTTGGGTGAGGGGACAGTTGAGAGGGAGTTAAACAGTTGTTTTCTGGGTGTTGAGGTGAGCAGATCTTGCTGCTTACTGCTCCTGATTTGGAGGTTTGCCTGGGAGGCCATAGTGGCAAAAGCCATTGTGGTTTCTACTCAGGAGTTTGCTTGTCTAATAGGATTAGACCTTTCCAGAATCAATATAATAATCATTTAGTTATATAGACATTAGAAGTAATTACTATTAACTTAGAGAGCAAGTTAGCTAAAGGTCTGCCACTCCCTCCTGGGGTGGGGAGGGGCAGCTTCAACCTGATAGTCCAGGGCTTCCCAGTTCTTATCCAAATCCTTATTACCTGCTTTTGTCTTCCCCTTTCTTTCTTTTATCAATATAAGCTTTATCTTTAATATCTGTGCCTGGGAATTATTTGAAAATACTCACTGCAGCCATTAAGCTTGATTCCGGTCAGTTGCCAGCCTAAGAAGTCAGATCCATCTCAGTCCTTTAACATTAAGATATCTAGCTACAACTCAGTCCTCAATCAGATCTGTGGGGAATATAAGTTAGAGAAAGGGAACATCATTAAAGATTAGCCTCCATTCAATCTGGCTAGAAGACACTCAGCCCTGTCACATCTTCAATTGAAATCAACTGCTTGGGGGGAGGGGTTTGAGAGCAAGGAGTACCTAACCCCCTCTCTACTCACTCAAGCCTGTCTGTGTAGATGGAGAGTGTCTTGCAGACATCTGGCCCAGGCCAAACCATCAGCTTCCCATTATTTCTATTATTACAAACATAACAAACCACAGGTGGGACCTGAAAGGTTTACATATCCACCTGACCATTAAGGGTCGTGCCTGGGTACTGTTAGTGAGAATAGGAAATTATATCATATAGCAAGGGTGACTGAGAATAGTGAATTATATCATCCAGCAAGGGTGAATAAGGTGTACCCCAGTCACCAGCTCTTCCCTAGAAGCATAATAGTGTCAAGAGTCCTGTTTTCATTATAACATGTCTATCTCTCTGGCCAAAAAAGCCTTAGGTTCTAGTGATGGTTTCTATATAGTAAAGGCCTTTGGTTCTAGTAATGACTTAGGTTAAGTACACTTTCTACCTTGGTTTCTCTGTCTATAAAATTCTCCTCATATATAAATGAGGGGATTAGATTGAATGATCTATAAGGTCATATCTGCCTCTCATATTCTATGCTTCTGAAAAGAGCATATCCTTATTTCCCCCTGATTATGTGGTTTCTTCTCACAGTTGCCTGCCATAGCATCCTCTTGAAACTCCCCACTTTTTCTCAAGGATATTTTGATAATGACTGCTGAATTCACAGAAACAAGCAATAATTTCATTGAAGAAAATGACGAGGAGAAACATACCAAAATTTATGGAATACAGCCAGACTTGTACTTAAGGGGAGATTTATATCTCTGAATACTTATGTCAATAAAATAGAGAAAGTGCAGATCAATGAATTGGTCATGCAATTAACAAAACTAGAAAAAGAACAATTTAAAAATCCCCTATTAAACAACAAATTGGAAATCCTAAAAATCAAAGGAGAGATAAATAAAAATGCAAGTAAGAAGACCATTAAACTAATAAATAAGACAAGGAGATGGTTTTAGGAAATAATGCAATAGATAAACCATTGGTTAATTTGACTAAAAAATGGAAAGAAGAAAACCAAATTACCAGTATCAAAATAAATCACAACTAATGGAAAATAAATTGAAGCAATTATTAGGAGTGCTTTTGCCCAATTATATATCAATAAATATGACAATCTAAGTGAAATAGATGAATATTGCAAAAAATATAAACTGCTCAGTCTTACAAAAGAAGAAATAGAATACTTAAAGAACCCCATCACAGAAAAAGAAATTGAATAATCCATCAAAAAATTCCCTAAGAAAAAGGCTCCAGGGCCAGATGGATTAACAAGTGAATTCTACAAAACATTCAGAGAATATTTAATTCCAATACTGCATAAACTATTTGGAGAAGTAGGGGAAGAAAGAATTCTTCCAAATTCCTTTTATGACACAAATATGGTATTGATACCTAAAGTAGGGAAAAATAAAACAGAAAGAAAACTATAGACCAATCTGCTTAGTGAATATTGATACAAACAAAATACTAGCAAGGAAATTATAGCATTGTATCACAAGGATGATACATTATAACCAAGTAGGTTTTATACCAGGAATGCAGGGATAGTTCAATATTAGGGAAACTATTAGCATAATTGATCATATCAATAACAAATCCAACAGAAGTTATATAATTATCTCAATAGATGCAGAAAAAACTTTTGATAAAACACAACATCCATTCCTTAAAAAACATTAGAAAACATTGGAATAAAAGGAACTCTTCTTAGAGTGATAAAGAGCATGAATCTAAAACTATCAACAAGCATTATATATAATGGGAATGACAGTGGTACTGGGACAAGATTTTGGAGACTTAAAGTCATTTCAAAGTTGCTACCATCAGATTGTATAATTAGAATCTACCCCTCAGGACTCTACATCCCAGCATCCCACTTTTGTTCTCACTTTATGTCCTTCTGTTTTGGAGATAAAGTTTGTGTGTGACCCCACCCCTCTCTCTCTTTCCCCCTTATTGCAGTTTGTGGAGGTGGGGTAAGGTGAGAGGCAGGAGAGTTTTTTTTTTCAGATTTTACTTCTATTTCTTTTTTCTTCTACTTCAAGTGATTATTAATAAATCTTATCAAATATAAAGTTACTCTTCCAAACCTCTTAACTTTACTCAGTACATACTAGGGTAGCACCACCTACAGACAGGAAGTAGAGATTGCAAGCTTGGCCCAGTTCCCTGCCTATCTCAAACAGCTCCCATTTCTGGAGAGCCTTACCAAGTTTGTGCGGCTTACAGCTTTAGGATGTCTTTTCTTGCTGCTGTTCATGTGTGTGCTGATTGGATGCCTTGCTGTTAGCTTGAGTAATCTTGAGATTCAGAGGGGAGATTCATCTTCCTATTCCCCCTTGCCATTTTTGTCCTGCCCAGTCTCTGCAACATATCCAATATGGATTTGTCCACACTATGTTCAGTTTGGGTATGGGGAACTCTAGAGGTGTGACCAAAGGAATCTAAATGAATGATGATACTTGGGAGGGGAAGGAACCTTAAAGAGTCTGGAGGTGAATTTTAAACCTTTTCAGACACCTTATCAATGTTGACTGTTTCAATTTGTTCCCCTACAAATAGTGAAGAAGTCTGTAATTCAGCTATTGGAACTGGAGAAAAGGACTCTTGAATTCATTGCCTGTATTCTGCTACATATATAGTATTTGCTTATTATTTTTTTAAGATTTTATTTTGTTTTTTAGTTCACATATTGGTCTAATCTAATATATTCTGTTACACTATGTTACTTTAAGTTACTGTGTTTTGGCTCTTAGCTATATGTTCTGTTACATTGTTTTTATTTGTACCACCCTACTATCTTTATTTGTACTGTCCTATGCCTGGACTGGAGATAATACCATTGTAAAAGCCCATAGCCTAGTTGGGAAAAACCTTTCCTTGGCTTGGCCATAAGTCCTGTATACTGGGTTTGTCACCAGAGCCATTGAGGTCACATATTGCTTATACAGCCTTTTGTGCTTTTTTGCCTTTGTTAATTGTCACATAGATGATGAATGTACTCAAAATGGTTACAACCTGTATCAGTAACCTTTGGAGAATTTTATGAGCTCTTATGGTTTCGAGGATTTTGGTATTTCTTTGAATGTGCATTAGCTGCTGTACTCCTTTTTTTTTTTTTTATAAAGCTGTTACCTGGTAAAAAATCATGTACACTCACATTGTGGATCATGGCCAAGTTAAGAAGGAAATAAATATAATTTTTAAGTAAGAAACCTTTATGTTGTGCCTCTGCTTGCCTAATACAATGTCTCATGGAACGTACACTGTGAATTTTTGATATTTTAAAAAAATTATTATTGTTTTTTCTTTTATGTGCAATATTTTTTTTTATTTTGCACTAATAAAAGTTTACAATATCAATTAGCCCTAATATTAATGTGGACTCAGAAGCTTTAGACTGTGGAAACCTGCCATTCATTGTTTAATATTACGGAACTTTGACTAATAATTGTGTCTGATTTCAGAAGAAGGGATCACAAAAGAGCCATTATATAGTGCCAAGAAGCACAAGGTCAAAGAGACTAACCAATCCCAATGGGATTGATGAGAATTGTCCTAGAAGCACAAGTTCAAGAAGACCAACCAATTCTGGTAGGATTGATGAGAATCTGCACCAAGACAGAGGACTTGTTCTGGGGTTTGAGGAAGCAGCTGTTTGACAACATCAGAAATAGGATTTCCCTGTGCCAGATTCAGACAAAGTACCTCTCTTTGACTGCCATTTTGGCTCCCCTATCCTTGTAAGTGAAGGTAAAATCAGACCAGGGAATGATATTTCCTTTCTCCTTCAAAAGTCTAGTCCCTTTTCTATCTTTCATGGGATGGCAATTTTCTGTAGTCCTGGAAGCCAATGGGTAAGTGCTACATTGTTATAATTCCTACTACAGGTTTGTGGGACATAAATCATTTTAATTGGGCCCTAATTCAAGGACCTGTTATAGGCTTATTTTTCCTTACTTAGAATTTTTACACATGAGACTTTGATATTTTATGTTTCATCCAGAAGTTACTTTTTTCTCTTTTATTTGGGTTTTTTGATGTTTTTGATTTTCTTTTGTCAGTTGATTCATATACCTCATAACTCAGTCATGTATTCGTGGGTGATCTGTGTGTCTGTCAACATCCTCTTTTATAGGGAGCTAGCCCCCTATATGGTTTTTGGTCCTGAGTGGCGTTGGTGGCATAGGATGGTTAAGACAAGAAAAGGAAAAATGAGAACAACCAGACTAGTGGTTAGCCCATGTTGCTCTAACGCTATGGGATTTGGACTTTATTTTATACTGGTTTCAAACAAAGAACACAAAGAAAGAGTAACAGCTGTGAAGGGGTTACAAATCATACACAATCCATTAAAGTCTAGAAAGTAGAGATATGGGTGCAAGGACAAGGGCCAAATTCCAACCACCAATTAGTAGGGGTTTAATTCTGGGAGCAGAAATAAATTTCATGGAGATGTTTACTAATTGCGTTCTGCCTTGATTTACAGATCTGCACCTGGTCAGATAGTCTGGACTAAATTGTCTGGCTCCAGTCCTTATCTAAGTAATATATTTTTTAGGGTTCAGGCTTCTTAATTATCAAGGAGAGAAATTGTCAAGGAGAGAAATTGTTAACTCAGTAGCTTCTGGTCTGGTTATGGACTCAAAGCTTTCTAATAACTATAATGTTTTTCCAATAAGAAAAGGTATGGATCATAAGAGGTGTCAAAAAAGGGGTCTCAGATTTTTATCTGTTCTCTTATTGGCTTCCCACACTCTTTAGGGGGGATTGTATAATTATCATAAAATTCTAGATTTATAAAATTTTTCTTGTTTTAGAGTAATTTTAGGATAAGAAACTTGCTACCTCCCCAAATCAAGGAAGTGAACTATTTGGAGAAGGTGCCATAAAGAAACCTGCAGAAATCAACACTGCACCAAAATATCCATAATGAACTTTGGAATGTAGTGAAATTGAACTGCAGAGGGGTTGAATGCATTTATTTTGAATGTAAACTCTTATGCCAAAGGGGACTGCCCCTTAATTGGCTTTTTGCCAACACACCTAGCAATCACTGGTTTTGCTCTCTTTCTCTTTTATTTCCCTCTTATCCCCAAATTATTGTGATTTCCCCTTAGAAGGTGCAATATTGTATGTACCTCTAGTTAGAGATCTTTAGACATATATGTAGGTTATGTGTACTGATTCATTGAGGAAACTAGGCATGTAAATCTGGGAGATTTCTACATGCTTATTTTCCAATGGAATCACAGGGGCCATTATATAATTAGAATCTGCTACCCAGGACTCTAAATCCCAGCATTCCACTTTCATTCTCATGTTACATCCATATGTTTTGGAGATAAAGTTTGTGTGTGACCTTGCGATCTTTCTTTTCCCCTGATCACAGTTTGTGGAGATGGGATGAGGTGAGAGGCAGGAGAGTTTTACTCAGGTTTTACTTTTATTTCTTTTTTCTTCTACTTCCAGTGATTATTAATAAATCTTATAAAATATAATATACGGAGTTATTGGATATTAATTTTAATCTTATAGGGTAGAGGGTTTCCATTGGTGTGCCTGGGATTTCAAAGGTATACTGGGTCTCTGATCATACTTTTGGGTCTATGGATATGATGAATAAAGGGAGCCACAAACTATAGTTTTCTCACATGCTACTAGGTAGTTGAGATGTAGCCAGTTATTATTCTCTTGGGGCACTGGGGAAAGGAAACTGAGTCAGGCTAGAGTGGATGTTCCAGGATGTCCTGGGTTAACTTATTGATCTATTTTCCTTAAAAAACCTCTTTCTCTCAGACCAGTCTTTCTCCAGCTGCACCTAGAGATATCAAGCTGTGTTCTACCTTCTAGTTTGAATAAACCATTGATTTATTTGCAGTTTCTGAGATATCTGAGTCAGAGATGCAAACGATAGTCTTTTCTGGTAAGCCCTGGTGGATATAGGATCCTTCCTTGATTTGCATTCCCTGACTTCATTTGAGTCCTGTAGATGCAGAGCAAAAAATACTATCTTCCTTTCATGCTCTCTCAATCATCTCTACTGATTGATCCAATAAGACTTGCCCTCGGGAAGAACAAGACCCTGTCAGGATTCAATCAACCCCTGTGAAGTTTTTTAGTTGCCATTGTAACGGTCATTTTGTTTGTTGAGAACATAAAAACAGAGATTTATATCCCGGATTAGATCCACAGTCCACCCAGTCCCTTTTTCTTTGTCTAGCTAAAGTACAAAAGGAATATGGGAGGGAATCAATAGATCCAAAGGCTAAAGTTATACCCCACCCCCCATTAGTTCAAATTTCCTTTAAGAATCTATAATTTATTAATTCCCATTGATTGAGTGTTCTTTAGGTGACACTAAATCAATTCTTTTCTCCATACCTTCTTCTTGGGTGATTTCATTTACCTCAGATGCAGTTATCCAGATGGTAACTGTATAAAAGGATGGGTTAGAAAGAGACTAGATAGAAGGCTTTGAGTCAAGGCCAGAGACCTCAGGGATGAAAATCTAAGCATAGATCTCTCTCTATCTTTGTCTCTCTGTCTCTGTCTTTGTCTCTGTCTCTCTATTTCAACAGATAAATGGTGTAGTGCAGTGATGGACAAACTTTTTAAAGAGGGGTCCAAAGGAAAGGAAATGCTCATCTGTCAGTCTGTTTCTAAGGCAACTTTTTGGAAGTTTCATTGTATTGTATCCTACTCATTGTGTTCGTGAGATTAGGAAGAATGTCTCCAGGCTGGATAGAACATTTCAGGGGGCCACATCTGTCCCGTGGTCTGTAGTTTGCCCATCACTGGTGTAGAGGAAAGAGTTCTAGACCTGTATTCAGGAAGATCTAAGTTCAAAACCTGCCTCAGACACTTACTAGCTGTATGGCCCTGGGCAAGTCTTTTAATCTTGTTTGCCTCAGTCTCCTTAGCTGTCAAATGAGTGGGATAAGGAAATGGCAAACCACTCCAGTATATTTGTCAATTAAACCCCCAAGGGGTCATGAAGTCAGACACAACTGAAAACAACTAACCAAAAACAAAAATTCCAAATGACCTTGGTTGTCAAGTCCCCATTCATCATTTTAAAAGTGTCTTTTTAAAATTCTCAATGGCATGGAAAACAGAAGCAAATGAAAGAAAGACAGTTTTTTTGCACTATATTAAGTAATAGAGATACAAAGAAAGATAAAAGACTGTATTGCTTTCAGGAAGCTCCTGGTTTTCTCTTCTCTTCCCCAAACACTATGTTGTCTCTCCTTTTGGTTGTCTTTGTCATTTCTTGCCTATCTACCTTTTCAGCTCATTTATTGCAGGGTAGCTAACTATCTGGAAATTCCGCATGCAGTTTAAGCAGCATGTGACCTTTAAAGTATGTTATGTAGTGTATGTTTAACATTTGTTTCTATTCTTATGATAAAACTAGACAACTAAAGAAAACTATATTAGGTAACCAGTCTAGTTGAAAAGGGCAGTACAAATTGTTTTCAAAAGGGAATTTCTTTATAAAATACAAGGAAGATTCAATGTTTGAGATATTGCTTGCTTTCCTTGAAATATGTTTGGTATCTGGGTTACCCCTCTTGTAGTGAGGACCCCAGAAAATCTGTGCACAGATAAATGTTCCTATGTGGGTCTGTATCCAATCAAGTCACAGCTTATAAACTCCCACAGATGTGTTAATTTTATTAGCAAGTTGAGGAAAAAATTAGCTAAAAACAAATTCATTTAATTGAATAATATAGTAAGAAAAGTAGCAGTGGAATATTCACCCCATAATGGAGAAAACTCTTATAGAGCTTATACAGCATCAGTTGGAAGAAGGACTATACAATGGGATCATCAATGGAAGTATACGCTTAGGGAACCCATATCAAGGGCTCAGGGGTAGAAGGACAACTCATGTGTTCATGATACAGGGTTGCAAATAGCGTCTGGGGATGCCATTGGTTTCTTTCTTTGGGCCTACTCATTGCTGAATGCTGCTTTCTGCTAGGTCTTAGCCTAAGTGTTGGATGATGTCTTGTTCTTTCACTGGATGGGTTGTGCCCTGTGTTATCAGAAGAAAATAAATGAGATTATGGAGCCATTGATGAACAATATAGTCAGTCAGTCAATAAACACTTTATAAAGTACCTGTCAGGAACTGTGCTAAGTGCTAGGGATACAAAAAGGTAAAAGACAGTCTTTGCTCTTAAGGAACTATGGTCCATTGGATGAGACAATATGCAAAGAAATATGTACAGATGAGATTTCCATAGGACAAATTGGAAATAATAAGTAGAGGAAAGGTATTAGAATTAAGGAGGATCTGAAAAGCCTTCCTATAGAAAGTGGAATTTTATCTGGGTTTTGGAGGAAGCCAGGCAAGCCAAGAGACAGAGATGATGAAAGAGAACATTTCAGGTATGGAGGATAGGCAGTGGTATTCCTTTAATAAGACACTCCTCCCTTCTCTGAGCATTTTAAATGCCTATCCTCCAAACTTGGGTTCTCTTTCATCATTTCTGCCTCCTGGCTTCCTTGAAGTCCCAGATAAAAATCCACTTTCTATAGGAAGTAAAGTGCACTTTGACAGCTGATGGTCTGGATGTTGGGAGAGTCTTGTGGCTGGCAGATCAACCAGCAGGTTATTTGTAATAGTTCTGACATGAGGTTATGATGTCCTGTGGTAGGGTAGCTACGATGTCAGAAGAGAGAAGTGGGCATATGAGAAAGATGTTAGGAAGGTAAAATCATCAGGCCTTGGCAACAGATTTGATTTGGAGGTGAGAGTGAGAAGTTGAGGAAGATGCCTAGGTTGTGAGTTTTGGGAGTATGGACAATGGTGATGCCCTCCATAGTAATAAGGAAATTAGGAAGAGTGAATAGTTTTTGTGAAAATATAATGAGTCTTTTAGACATGTCGAATTGAAATCTATAGGACATTTAATTCAAGTTGTCTCATAGCAGTTAGAGATGTGAGACTAGAGGTCAGCAGAGAAATTAAGATCAGATAAGTAGATTTATTTAATGATTTTCAGAACAGAGATGAGTTGAATCTATGGGAGCTGATAAGATCATAGAGGGAGAAGAGAAGAAGGCCCAGCACATGGCCCAGTATTCATGGGTGTGAACTAGAAGAAGATTCAGCAAATGAGACTGAAAGGGAGTGGTCAGATAGGAAGATGTAGATAGCTATGCAATATACATACAGCTGGCCAGTGTATGGGGCTGGTAGCCAGATATATGACCTGAGATCTAGCCTGTCCTCTTTCTAAGGGAGACTAAAGTTTCTACCTTTTGTGGAGATCAAATGAGATAATATTTTCTAAAAAAATGTTTAGCACTGTGGTTGACACTTAGAAGGCATTATAGAAATAATAGCTAGGTCTGATGATGAAGATGATGATTTTTATTATTTAGTGAGGTCAGTTAGGCATTTTGGCAAGTGGTGATAAGGATTTGAGCTAACAAAGAGGCTTGTGTGATGTTGGAATGGGGGAGGATGCAAGAAATATTGGGGAGGAACATTTACCAACTGGATTTGGAGAGGTAAAGAAGAAAGATCTGAAGACAGTTGTGGAGCTGTGGAAGAATGCCCTCAACAGGAATAGGAAAGTTTGGAATTGGAAGCCTTAGTAAATTCAAGATCTCTGCTCCATGCTGAGTTTATTAGAAACCGTTCTTTAGATCCATTGCCTCCTTCCAGATCCAGAGACCATCTATAGAACAACTCAGGCTGTCCTTTTTAGGTGAAGGGTTTGTGTGGAGTTTGGGGGACATGCTATTCCAGATTTGCTGGCACAGCTTTAGGTTTTACTTTCTTTTTTCAAGACTTTAAATATTATTAAATGCTTGTCAGGAACTGTGCTAAGGGCCAGGGGTACAAAGAGAGCTATGACAGTCTTGAGGAGTTGTGGATAAGGCAATTTGCAAAAAACTTCTTTTCCCAGGGACCAAGATGTTCCAGTTATGGCCTTCATTAGAACTGCCTGCTGTGCCAAAAATCATTTTGCTTCAAGATAGAGGATTCTACAAGTCCTATTTCCCCCTCCCCTCAACCTTCACCCCCAAAGGATACTTTAAATAAAGAGATAGGTAAATTGAGAAGGATTAAATTTGGTGGCATCTCTGGGACAGCATATTTACAATTTTACTTAACACACCCTGGCAATGTTTTCTGAAACGTATTGCAGTTTTTTTGTTTGTTTTTTAATCAGAATGCTAGAAGTCTTATTTCTCTTCCTTTTCTGGAATAGTTCATATTACTGGCTGGATAGAGTTGGAACTATGTCCTGTGTTTCTCTGTGGTGTCTTTGAAACTCCATTTAGGTCAGGATACAAATATTTAATTCAACTCAATTCAGTAAATATGAATGATGTGCCTATTATGTGCAAAGTACTATGATAGAGACAAGAGATGCAAAGCAGGCAGCAAGGTGGTGCAGTGGATAGAGCATTAGGTCTAGAGTCAGGAAAATCCGATTTCAAATCTGACCTCAGACACACTTGCTAGCTGTGTGACCTTGGGCAAGTCACTTGACTTTGCTTGACTTCATTTTCTCAGCTATAAAATAAGCTGGAGAGGGAAATGTCAAACTACACCAGTATCTTTTCCAAGAAACCCCCAAATCAGTCACAATGAGTCAGACACACATGACTGAACAACAAAAAGAGATGCAAAGAGGATAAAATGTTGTAGTTGATGCCATTAAAGACTTAAAGCATCTAATGGGGATTGTAGTAGCAGTTTGATATATGCACTAATTAATCCCATACAAGTTGGAATATAGCAAAGGAGAGATGCAGACAAAATGGTCTAACAAAGTTTGAGGAGGGAGAACTCATAAGATCATGGATTTAAAGCTAGAAGGGACTTGGAGAAAAGGTCCAGAGAAGTTAGATGCCTTCCCCAAGTTCACACAGGATAATATCAGAGGCAGAAACTAAATGCCAGTTTTCCTGACTTCAAGGCCATCTCCTCTGCTACAATGTCTCAGCTAGGATGATGAGAGATGCCCTTATGGCAGGGACAATGGGACTAGGAATCAAAGGAAGAGAACCATGTTCTAACAAAGGTTAGTCCTTTGTTAGTGTGTCAACATTTAGAAAAACAGTGTTTAGGGCAATTAGGTAGCACAATGGATATACAGCTACAAGTCTGGAATTTCGAGGAACTGTGTGCATATCTGACCTCAGAGACTTCCTTAGCTGGGCAAATCATTTAACTTTCCAATTGCCTAGCCCTTGCCTCTCCTCTGTCTTAGAATTGATACTAAGACAGAAGGTAAAGTTGTGTTTTTAAAGAACATGAATTATTTTCTTAGGATTGAAAAAACAACCTAAACAGCCTCATTATCTCTTGGTACTAGCTGCACTTACTTAGGGACATCCAGGACTGATGACTTCATTGTGATGATAGACATTCCTTTCTTTGTCACAACTTGGTAGTTGTTCCTCTAGTATCAGGGCTGAAAGTTTCATCACTTTGCAGATAATCCAGAGATAAACCTTTTCAGACTCAGCTCAGAGAGTCTGGATAAGAGGCACATGATCCATAGACTCATACCCAAAGCCTTTCCACCTTGGGAGAATCAGGGCTTGTATTTCTCTGACATAACCAGATTAAGTATAAAATATGACCCAATAAATAGTAATTTTATAGAAAAGTATTTGAAGTAAGAAAAACTCCATAAATATTTTATTTTCCTGGTCATTTAACATTATATGGGGAGCTTGTTATCATAGTGTGTGTGCTTGTATGGGGGGGTGCTAGTGATAATATGAAATGCAAGGGTTTGGTTGGTTGTTTTGAGTTCACAAAGGATTAAAAAGTCCTTTCTGAGGTATTTTCTTAAGAGTATGGGGATATCTGAGTCAACATTTTTTCATTTTATTTTGGAGGGAGAGGATCCTTATGCTTATAGGTTTACTAGTACCTCCTCAACAATTTTTATCTATAGTTATGATTTTAAAAAAGGATCTAATGTTCTACTCCCTCGTTCTCAGGTAGCTAGAGATTACTTTGGCCAAGGGGGTAATGCAATTCAATTCATCAAGCTTTTATTAAGCATATACTATGTATAAGACACTGTGCTAGACATGGGACATTCAAGAGATCAAAATAAGAATTCATCCCTGCCCTCAAGGAGTTTACATTCTGCTGGAGAAATACAACATCTAAATATCTGTGTAAATAAAAGAATTTGAGAAAGAAAAAAAACATTTATAACTAGTGATATCTCAAAATGCTTCCCCAAAGAGGTGAAACGAGCTAACCTTGGGAGGAAACAGGATTCTAAGACACAGTTCTAAGAGGTAAGGAGGAAGTATATTACAAGAATGGGGACATTGAGTGTAAAGACATGTAGATGAGAGAGTATTTTTTCCTAGAGGCAATAGTCAGTCATTGAAACAATATGAAGAACATTTCAGTCTTTTTGGATCAGATCTCTCAGGAGTTTTCAGGGTACATTTACTGGGTCTAATGTTTTAGGTGGAATTTAACATTGTGCTGAAGCTTCTTCCAGGTTCTTCTTAGTTTGGGATTGCTGAAGATCAATAGAATTGAATGACCAGCAGGGTAGGCAGCCATGATAATTTTGCATAAAATATTTCCAACGCTGTTGTTTTTAAAGACATTGACCATATAGAGGAGCAAAGCCACGAAGTTGAAGATGTAGAAGAGGAGAAAAGAACTAATAGCTTTGACTGCTCCCATGTGAGCCTCCATGCTGGGATTTCTGGAACCTGTGGCATTACTCTTCATTTGGAGAGTATGTTTCTTGAGAGAGATGATCAATAGAGTAGCTGCAAAGATGAACATGATTAGAGGGATAAAAATGCCCAGGTTGTACATGATAGCAAAGTTAACCACATTGGTCTCTGTAAAGAATTTCTTCTCTGTGGCATTGGAGGAGGGAACTGGGATGGAAGAATTAACAAAAACATTGTAGACATCCTTGGAAATGGGAAGACTGTAGCAGAAAGAAATGAAAGCAGATGAACAGAGGAGCCAGGGCATTAATCCAGCAATTCTCCACCTTAGCCTGAGGAACAGAGGATGGGTGAAGTTGGCAATCCTGATGCAATAGAAGACATTGAGCCAAGCAGCAAACCAGAGATTGGAATAGTTCAGGAAAATGAAGATGACTTTGAAGGTTTTATACACTATATTTTGATTATAAGAAAATGGGAATAATAAACTGTAAGTATTTTCCAACATCAGCCAAAACTGTAGCAAGAGTCTTGAACAACTCAAAATCATCAAAGTAAAATCACTAGTGGAGAGTCTTTTGCTCTGGAACCACTCAATGGCATTCGTGGCCACAATGAAGCCATTCCCAATCATGCCTGTGATGCACTCAATTCCTGGGACTATTAAGGTGATCAAAAGGACAGATTCAGATATATCATTGTATGTAGAATCAGTAGTCACTTTTGCCATTTGTTTTTTTGGTATCCTTGACTTCACTTTCAGATTAAGGTTCCAGTTCACATTTGCTTCATAATTCTCTGGCTGACCGATGCTCAATGTGCCTATTGCTTATTGAATTCAGTTAATGATCATTCCCAATTTTTCTAAATTTGCTTGTCACATGACCACAAGTTGAAAGCCTGGTAATGCAAATGACCACAGGATTTGGTTACTGGTCCTATATCCATTTGTCACAGACACATTATGTTTGGGCCTTCAGCACAGTATTATAAAAAACTTGAGAAAAGTTTCTATCATAGTTGCTTTCCATCTCCAGAATCCACATTATCCCTTCCAATTCTATGTCTGGTTGGAATGGTCAATATGCCAAAGTCTTGTTGGTGTCACATAGAGTTCAATTTACCTTCATCCATCTTTGGTGGCTCCAAAGAACCCTTCTTCAGCCTGGGCTTATACTGGACTTTTATTTTATTTTTAAAACTCTTACCTTATTTCTTAGAATCCATACTAAGTGTTGGTTCCAAGGCAGAAGAGCTGTAACGGGCTAGACAATGTGGGTTACGTGACTTTCCTAGGGTCACACAGATAGGAAGTGTATGAGGTCTCATTTGAACCCAGGACCTCCTATCTACAGGCTTGGCTCTTTATCCATTGAGCCAGCAATGAGCCAGCAATGAGCCAGCAATTGAGCCAGCCCCTACTGGTCTTTCAAATTACCTTCTCTGACTTTGGAAGCTAGGTCAGTGAATTTGTTGCCCTGTAATTCCTTTATTTTCTTTCTCTATTGAGAAATTTGGGGTCTTTATTATTTTCATGCTCTTGCATGCAGCACTTTCTTGGAGTCACAGGTGAGATTTAAAGACCTTTGATGACGGGGAACTGACAGTCTACCAGGGGTCTCCATTCCACTTTTGGATAGCTCTAGTTAGGAAAACTAGAATAAAAATCTACCTTTAAAAAAACTTCTACCCATTGTCCCTTGTTCTACTTTCTGGGACCAAGCAAAATGAATAATCCTTTTTTTTCCCTGCATGATCTATCTTTGCATTTTTGAAACACCCTTTCTCCCCTAACAAATCTTTTTTTCTCCAGGCTTAATATCCTTGTTACTTTCATCACCCTTATTATATATGAAGGTCAATACTGATCTTCATATGTCATGGTTAGGTCTCTTCCATATACTAATATCCCGTTTTTGGGTTTGTCAATATTCTAATAGATCTATGCTTTCATAGAGATGGATAGTCCCTTCAAAAGGAGAGACCACAACCTATTTGCACTGCCAACTTCTCTAATGTGGTCCTTATCTAGGTTCTCCCATAATTATTGTACAGTAGCTCTAATAAGTAGACTTGGGGCCTTCTTCTGGATCTTTCAATATTGTATAAGTACCACTGGGACATGCTTATTTTTTTTTTAAACCCTTAACTTTGGTGTATTGTCTCATAGGTGGAAGAGTGGTAAGGGTGGGCAATGGGGGTCAAGTGACTTGCCCAGGGTCACACAGCTGGGAAGTGTCTGAGGCCGGGTTTGAACCTAGGACCTCCTGTCTCTAGGCCTGACTCACTCCACTGAGCTACCCAGCTGCCCCTGGGACATGCTTATTGTTGACCACTGGTCTCACCATTCTTACTACATGATTATTTTGCTTTTTTTTATGCCATACATTTCTATGGTAATACTCTTTTAAAATTACTTATTCATTTATAACATATTCTTCTCAATGATTTCCTTCCCTTCTTGAAAATAAAGTCTTATTATCAACATTCATAGTTCTATTTAGTAGATGATGAATATATATATGTGTATATATATATATATATATATNACTTCGGTGTATTGTCTCATAGGTGGAAGAGTGGTAAGGGTGGGCAATGGGGGTCAAGTGACTTGCCCAGGGTCACACAGCTGGGAAGTGGCTGAGGCCGGGTTTGAACCTAGGACCTCCCGACTCCAGGCCTGGCTCTCAATCCACTGAGCTACCCAGCTGCCCCTGGGACATGCTTATTGTTGACCACTGGTCTCACCATTCTTACTACATGATTATTTTGCTTTTTTTTATGCCATACATTTCTATGGTAATACTCTTTTAAAATTACTTATTCATTTATAACATATTCTTCTCAATGATTTCCTTCCCTTCTTGAAAATAAAGTCTTATTATCAACATTCATAGTTCTATTTAGTAGATGATGAATATATATGTGTATATATATATATATATATATATATATATATATATATTTCAGAATACTCAAGGGACTCATGTGAATCTCCATAAGTTTTGGAGGTGGGAAGTGAGACTAAGTCTTTTGACTCTTTTCAGTGCTTTTTCCCCTTTACTATAACTTATTTTCCCATCTATATCCTTTTCCTTCCTCCCAACATTCATAATGCAAGAAAAACAAAACCCTTGTTACAAATATATAGAGTTAAACAAAACAAATTCCTATGGAGCAAATGGTGGCAAGGACTTATCACTAAGCTTGAAGTCAGGAAGAGCTAAGTTCAAATATGGCCTTAGAGACTTCCTAGCTATGTGATCTTAGATAAGTCTTTTTTTTCTTTTAAACCCTTACCTTCTATCTTAGAATCAAAACAATGTATATTGGTTCCAAGGCAGAAGAGTAGTAAAGGCTAGGCAATGGGGGTTAAGTGACTTGCTCTGAGTCACACAGCTGGGAAGTGTCTGAGGCCAGATTTGAACCCAGGACCTCTTGTCTCTGGTCTTGGCTCTCTATTCACTGAGCACCTAGCAGCCCCCTTAGATAAGTCTTTAATCTCTGTTTGTCTCAATCTACTCAACTGTATAATGGGGATAATAATAACACCTCCCTTTCTGGGTTGTTGTGAGGATCAAATGAGATAATATTTGTAAAGGGTACTTAGCACAGTGTCTAGTATATAGGCATTCGGTAAATACTTATTCCTTTACTCTCCCTCTCCATTGGTCAGGTGAATCAGGAGGTCGATAGCATACATATTTCATGAGATTTTCTCAAGTCTCCAACGTTCCAAGGACACATTGGAATAGGCCACTCATTAGCCCCAGGCATAGGTAGGAGCTGGCAATCTGTCATGCTTGAATATATATTATATAGTTAAGCATAACAACATGGTTTCATATGAAAACATTAGCCCACCTCTTATAGGATTCTTCCGCAGGAACAAATAGAGTTTGGTAGAGAGGACTGAGGAAAATACTGGCAATTTGGGATTATTTGTTACTGCCAGAAATTATAGACAAGACTGCTTTGTAGGAACTATGCAAAATTAGAACATTTTGGCTTGTATGGGAGAAATAGCCTGTGTGAGGACTTAAGAGATGAATGTTGGTATGTTATGTGCCCAAAATATTTAACAGTTTTGTTTGGTGTGAAGAGAGTGTACATTCTGGAGAGGAGGTTGATGAGGAAAATGAGAGCAGTGAGTATGAGTAGGTAAGGGAAGTCAGTTGGAGTAGGGACATTCACAGTCAGGATTCTAACATGTTGTAGGTGATATGGTAAATTGCCTTTCTGGAATCATAATTTCTCAAATATGTGATATCAAAATGATGTGTGTGGGAGGCATCTGGGTAGCTCAGTGGATTGAGAGTCAGGCCTAGAGATGGGAGGTCCTAGGTTCAAATCTGGCCTCAGACACTTCCCATCTGTGTGACCCTGGGCAAGTCACTTGACCCCCATTGCCTACCCTTACCACTCTTCTACCTTGGAGCCAATACACAGTATTGACTCCAAGATGGAAGGTGAGGGTTTTACAAAAACAAAAACAAACAAAAAAGATGTGCGTGTGTGTGTGTGTGTGTGTGTGTGTGTGTGTGTGTATCCAGGAATATCTAAATAAGACTTCCTAAATTAGACAAAATGGGACTCTAGCTACTCTTTGTAAATGTAAACAAGGGGGAAAAAAGCTTATTCTATACTATCATCTTGCCAGGCAATAATGTATTTAAACAAAAGAAGACACATGAGAATGTGTTACTTTTATTATCACTAACTAGAAGATGGAGCACAGGCTATAAAGGAGGGATATACTTCCAAGGTTAATGGAAAGAGCAGTTATCTTGGAGTTAATAGACTTTTGGGTACACGTCCTGTCCTTTGATACTTATTAAATGATCCTAGGCAAATAAGTTAACACTATGAACCTTAGTTTCCTCATCTGTAAAGTAGTGATAATAATATTTGCACTGCCAACTTCACAGACGGGTTGCAAGAAAAGAACTTTATAAGCTTTAAGTGATATAAAATATCAATGAAATATAAAAATGAGATGATTACTCATCTTTTCCAACAGAATTAATATTAAATTGTATTCTTGTCCCAGGAGAAGTAACTATTGTACTATGATTTTTAAAAAAATGTTTAATTAGCTTGTTTACAACATTAAAATACTCAATTAAGTCCCTCTCTCCTCCCTTCCTCCATTAGTAAGACAAAACTTGAAAAAAAAAGACATTTATAAATATAAAATGATGCCTTTAATTTCTATTTGTCAGTTCTTTCTCTGGAAGTAATCATACACAAGTCTTTCTCAAAGAATATTTTTTTGCTATCTATATATACATATATATATATATATATATTCTCTTGGTTCTGCTCATTTCACTCTTCATAATTTCATGCAGATCTTTCCATGTTTTTCCAAACATGATCTGTTTGTCATTTCTTACCACTGTTTGCTTTATTTCCTGAGATGATCAAGGAAAAAGGAAAAGAAACTACAAATTTTTTTATTTTTGATATTTTGTGGACTATTGCATAGGCAGATTTAAAAAAATCGGGAGATTTGTTATGACCTCAATTTGCTCCTAAATAACTTTGGTTTCTTCCTCTAGGATTCCATATTTTTGAAAGTTTTTCATTCCACGTGGTTTAGAGATTATGAGTATTTAGTATGTCAACATCTTATCTATTATATTACATAAGTTCCTTGATGATATGAATTATTTTTTGGAATATCTATATTAAGGTACCTGGAACATAGTAGGGCCTTAATAAGTGTTTATTTTATTAATTCATGGATAGTATTTTAATATTCTTTATGGATCAATGTTATATCTGGAAAATTGTGGGCAACAGTTATGAGAGACAATGGTTCAGTTCCAAAAGAGTTTATTTGTGAATTCTCAGAAATATTTTGGGATCTATGTTTGCAGTTCAGAGATATATTTTCAGCTTATGAAAGATAACAAATTTCTAATATATAATTTTGGTCACTAGAAGGTTGTGCTTTCCTAGGCATTCAGTAGGTGCTATATTTTTGTAGCTAGGGGGTGCAGTGCATAGAGTGCCAGGTCATGGAGTCAGGAAGCCTTTCAAATCTGGCCTCAGACAATTACTAGCTGTGTGACTCTGGGCAATTCTGTGTGCCTCAGTTTCCTCATATGTAAAATGAGCTGGACAAGGAAATGGTAAACCACTCTAGTATCTGTACTAAGAAAACTCCAAATGGGATTGTGAAGATTCAGACACTTCTGAATATGACTAAACAGCATCAACAGTAATTGTTATTCAGTTCCTCCCATTTCCTTGCACTATCTGTTTTGATCAATAAATTTAGCTCTTTAAGGATATCTTGTCTATAATTTCTGTTAATAACTGGTCCTGAATTGCCATTATAAGACTCTCTATATATGTAAACTAATCCATATGAATCAGTCATTTTTTCAATGCTTCTTAATAGTTCATGTGGATATTGCCCAGGGAAGGTCTTTTGATTCCACTTTTATTTCCTGGTCAAAGCCACTTTAGGTTACATTCAACAAATCCAGTGGCATTTATCTATTGCCAACCTTTACTAGTGTTTAGAAAAATGATATTTGCTTATACCAGAAGTATTTCTGTATATTTTAAACATATTTGCTAAGTATTCTAAAGTTTATCACAATCCTCTTTCTCCTTTTGATGAAGAATTTTTTTTTAACCCTTACCTTCCATCTTAGAATCTATATTGTGTAGTAAAAAGACAAGAGAGTGGTAAAGGCTAGGCAATAGGGGTTAAGTGACTTGCCCAGGGTTACATAGCTAGGAAGTGCCTGAGGCCAGATTTGAATGAAGGACTTCTCATCTCTAGGTCTGGCTCTCAATCCATTGAGCCACCTAGCTGTTCCTCCTTGATAAGGATATGTTAATATTTCTACATCTAATTAGGATTTAGGCCTTCTGTTTCATTAATGTCATGTAGATTTTTGACTGGATATATTTCAAATCTGTTATGGTATGTAAGATAGTTTCATATGTATATGTTAATATTGTTTTGTTTTGTTTTTGCAGATTTTAATAGCTTTAAATTCTCCTACCATCCCCTTTTTAGCTTTGTCTTGCATAGTCACAGATTTCTCCTGGATGACTTTATGCTTCCATTGATTCAATAAATCACTTGATGTCAAATCAACCAAGTAAACTGCAGACAGAGTGGAGAAAGACTTACATTATCTCCCACTAAGTTGCTATGACCTGTAACCTTGGTAATATTGAAAGGTATTAAATTTTATTTTCTTTTGCAAAGTTCAATAAAATTAAAAATCAAAGGGGACAAAATGATATGATGGAGTTCTAAAAGGAGCTTCTGGTTTTGTTGAAGACAGAGAGGAAGAAGGAGAGATGTGGAAATGTAGTAAAAAGACGAATTTGACATAACTAGACATCTATTCACCTGTGGGCATGAAGCTAGCCGTTCTCTAAGTGATAACTGTGATTACTGTGGATATGGACCAATGTTCAAGGGGAATGAACCTCAAGTCTGGACCACATAAAACCTGGATGAACAAATTAGCTCAAATTAACAGGAGAAGAGTCTCTTTTGAAAGACACCTCCTATATAATCCATTAGTTTCCAGTCCTCTAGATACTATTTATTCTCTCTTTCTTAGATATCCAGCTGCACCCGGGATCATCAATCTATACTCTCATTTCTGGTTTGAATAAGTTGCTGATTTATTTGCAGTCTCTGGGGCATCTGGGACCTGAGATGCAAACAACCAGTTCTCCCTGCTCAGAGTTAGTAGTAATGGAATCTTCCCCAATTTGCATGCTTCTAGCCCACAGGTTTTCACTGGGCCACACTTAATAGGGATATTTGGTTGGCATTTTACATCTCTGTGACAGTCCATAATGACTGAGGGAAGGAAGTGGTTCATAAGATCATGGACTGAATGCTGGAAAAGAACTTAGAGGTCACATGGGCTAATCCTCTTATTTTATAGCTGAGGAAAATGAGGGTCAGAGGATTAAATGACTTAACCTAAGATCCCACAAATATGTAGGTGGTAGAACCAAGATTTTTAACTCATCTTGTGACTCTAAACTCAACAGCCTTTCTATTACAGCATATTGCCTTCCAAGGGAACTTAGATGAAAGTCGAAGGATAGTTGAAGATGAATAAAGATTATCTAGTTGAATAAAACTTGATGAACAAAGGAAAGATTCTTTGTGGGAAGAAAGTTATAGCCTAGGGAAAAGTGGAAGCTGAAGATCAGGTCAGGAAATGATACATACATACATACATATATATATACATACATACACACACATATATATATATAAAGATAAAAATTTTCTTAATTTATAAGAATGATAGGTGGCTGGGGGGTAAAGATAAGAGAGGAACCTTCAGAAGTATGTTAGATGAATATGAAAGAGCAGAAGAGGATAAGATTAAGGAAGGAATATTAGAGAAAGATGAGAGGGTAGGGGAGAGAAAATAGAGGAGATTCATACTAAGAAATAGAAAACAAATGTAGCCAAAATTAGAAGGAAAATAGAGAATTGAGAAAAAAAATTATGGACAGTTTCTCAGCTAGAAACCTCATACCTAAAATGTAGAGAATTTTGTCAAGTTTATAAGAATATGAGCTATTTTCCAATTGATAAATGGTTAAAAGATATGAAGAGACAGTTTTTGGATAAATATCTCAAATCTTCTTCTGAACAGTATTATAGGTAGGGAAGCTAGCTAATGTATTAGAGACAACACTGGAACTAATGTCAGAAAAATCTGAGTTAAAAAATAGCTTTATATATTTGCTAGTTGCTAGGCAAGTCTCTTAACCTCTGTTTGCCTCAGTTTCCTCATTTATAAAATAGGGATAATAATAACACCTATCTCCCAAGATATTTTTGAGATTAGAATATGATGAGTAAGATACTTAGCAGAATGCCTGGCACATAGTAAGTGATATATGACTATTAGCTATCATCATCGTCATCATTGTCATCTTCATCATCATCACCACTACTGTTGTAAGTTAAACCCTTTCAGGAAATGCCCTACAGCTTGGACTTTCTGTTCATGTGTTCTATGTGGTCCTCTAACTAGGAAGAAGGAATCCCTTTTTTCTTCTTTATGCTGCCATATTTATCCATTTAGCATTAATCTAATATTTGTTAAATATCTACTTCTATGGGGATATACAAAGTTTATATAAGACACAGTCCCTAACACATAGAGAGGAAGTATATGAAGGGATAAGAAGGAAAATAGAGTGAAGGGAGCTATCATTTATTAAGAATCCACCATGTGCTATTAAATAATTGGAATATGTAAACAGGGGGTAGGAATTATGGTTTTACTGAATATTTAATAGGATGATTGCCAGGAAATTAATCAATTCCAATTTATTTACAAAATTTACAATTCCAATATATTTACAAAATATAGAAAGAGGGAAAGTAAGAAAATCAGAGAGTGGATAGGGTAAGATATCTAACCTAACACACTAAGTATTTTGCTCTGGCCCCTGGCTCAACCCAGGCAGGGCTAATTAGTCCTCAGCCAGAGGGGCTTCAGCTTTGAGCCAAGGGCCCGATGATGAAGAATGACTCGGGGGCTTCAGCCATGAAGTCTCTCCTCAGAGGGGAGATCGTTTCTGAGGATATTCCCTTCAGAAAATCCAGGAAGGAGTCAGTCTTTTTCACTGACTCACATGGTAGTTCTAAGGAGAAATAGAAAGCAATCCAAGGTCCTTAGACAGAGATCCTCCAGGATCTTGTCCAAGAAGAAAAAGAGAGTTCCAGGAGATTCTGGCCACTTTTAAAGACCATTCCTTTTGTCACTACCTGTGCATTCCTTCTGTTTTAACATGTACCAATTGCAGGTAAAGTTTTGCTTAGAACTGCCCAGGGGATGGGCAGTCAATTCTGATTCATCACCCACTTTCACACTCATGGGTTACATACCTCCCCCACTCAAGTATAAGTGGGGTCTTTACACTTTTGGTGATGAAATTTAAAAATGGAAAGGGGAGAGTTAATCCGTTCTTCACAAATAGCTACCATTTATATAGTGCTTACTATGTGCTAGGTATTGGGCTGAGCACTTTACAATCATAATCTAATTTGATACTTATCACAACCTTGAGTGATAGATAATATTTTTTTTCTCCTTTTGTTTCCTTGTGGATACTTGTATATTTTCTTCTTGACCTGGCAGCTCTAGAATTTGGCTATATTCCTGGAAATTTGGGGATCTTTTTCAGGAGGTGACTGGTGTATTATTTAAAATTCTGTTTTGCCTTGGGGTTCTAGGATATCAGGGCAGTTTTCCCTGATAATTTCTTGAAAGATGATATCTGATATTTCTTTTTTTTTAATGACTTTCTGGTAGTTCAATAATTCATAAATTATCTCTCTTTGATCTATTTCCAAGTCAATTGTTTTTCCAATGAGATATTTCACATTTTCTTCTATTTTTTTCATTTTTTCTGATTTTAATTGTTTCCAAATATTTCTTGGACTTATTAGCTTCTGCTTACTCAATTCTAGTTTTTAAAAAATTATTTTCTTCAGTGATCTTTTGTGCCTCTTTTTCCATTTGGCCAATTCTGCTTTTTAATGAGTTCTTCTCTTCAGTGGATTTTTGTACCTCTTTCCCCCTGTGGCCTATTCTATTTTTAAAAGGTTATTTTCTTCAAATTTTTTTGTGTGCCTCTTTTTCTAAGCTGTTGACTCCCCACCCCCATTTCCTGCATCACTCTCATTTCTTTCCCTATATTTTCTTTACCTCTTTTATGTGATTTTTAAAATTCTCTTTGAGCTCTTCTAGGAAATCTTTGGGGGTGTGTGGTGATAAAAACTAAGTTACATTTTTCTTTGAGGTTTTAGATTTCACTGTTTTGACTTTATTGTCTTCTTTTGAGTTTGGTTTTTACATTCCCTGTCATGTTAGTAAATCTCCATGGTCAGGTTCTTATTTTATTGTTTCCATTTTTTCCCCCAGTCTATTTCTTGACTTTTAACTTTCTATTAAAATTGGGCTCTGCTCCTGTGGTAGAGGGAGCACTATCCCAAGCTTCAGATTTTTTTGTGCAGCCATTTTCAGAGCTAGTTATTAGGATCTGTAAGTTTTTAGTTCTTCTAAAGTGATCTGATCTGACCTAAGGAGAGGTGTTCTCCTGGCCTGTGCTCTTGTTCATGAATGACCATAAGAATTATTTTCTACTCTGGAACATCGTCCCGAGTCTCTCCTCCTGCTAGTGATCCTTCTTATTCTGGGATTGCAAGCCAGAACTGAGTATGGATAATGCAGCAAAGTCTTGCTTCCAGGGCCAGAAAAGAGTCGCTTGTGATCTCTTTCTGATTAGTTGTCCCACTTCTTTAAAATCTGTGGTGTGAGAGCTCAGGAAACTGCTGCTCCTGATTCAATTCTTTCCAAGGCCTGGTGTTGCCTTGTAAACATTCATCTTGCACTGGTCTGTGCTCTGCACTCATCTCAGTGACAAAGACCTTACTTGCCAATCTTCTAAATTGCCTTGGGATGGAAAATTGTTTTGCTCCATCCTTTTGTTGATTCTGCTACTCCAGAATTTATTTTGAGGCATTATTTTAGTATTTTTTAAAAGATAATTTGAAAGAGCTCAGGCAAGTACCTGCTATCTAAAATACCTAATAAAAATATATCTCATTGAACAAATTAATCTTATCTTTTTACTAAAATACATTAAAATAATACTTTTTAAGAATAATAAAATTTATTAAAATAATGATTTTAATAATTTAATAATAATAATATCATTCTGTCAAAGATTTGTTTAAACCGAAGTGTTCTAGTACTGTTGAAAAATGTAAAAGCCATTAATCTAAACTACAAGTTATTAAAAAATGCCAAGATGCACTGGTAGTGGGAATTTTATCAGTCCTATATAAATATATGTATATATACATGCATATTAACACATATATGTTCTTATATAGAAATGATCATCTACATTGTTTTTGTTCTTTAATCATTGAGTATGTAGTTTTTCCATCTCTGCTTGTTTCATGATGCCTTTTTAATATCTTCCCAGTCTTTTCTTGTTTTTATTTTTTATCATAAGCTTTGGCTTTTATATCTCCTGCATTTCAAAAGATACCTTTCTCCTACTCTTCCCCAGAAAGTCCACCCCTGGTGTTACAAATAAAAATAATATAGAAGGATATATTTAAAAATATTAGGGTTTTATTGTAATACATATTGGTAATTAAGCCACGTACCTGATAAGAGCTAATTCAAATGCTGTGCCATCACCTTTGCCCACCTGGCTTCTTCAGCAGGAAAGAGAGTACGTCCCAATCACGTCCCAAGTCTTATACCTCTCTCTATGTAATCACACTTCCTGCCCACCTGTATTACGCAAGACGAATCATGGAAAATGTAGTTTTCCAGTCCCTTAAATGTTTACAGGAAGTTTAGTCAAGGACTCCCAAATTTCCAATATCACATTGGTAATACAAAATTAAAAAAGAAAAGAAAATGAGAGAGGAGTCCAGTTCATTAACCAACTTATCAGTTGATCTGCAGTATATAAAATAATCTATATCCATAGCTTCTGAAAAATAGGGAAGGAAGTTCATATTTTTACCAGGCTAAGCTTGGTCACTATAGTAATTGCCCTAAAATGCAGGTTTGACCAATTACCTTCCTATTCAATCAACACTAGTGGCTCCATATCATTTCCAAGACCAAAAGTAAAATCTTTATTTGTCATTCAAAGCCCTTACAATCAACATTTCCAATATTCTTATACGTTTCTCACCCACAGATACTTCATGATACAATGACACTAACCTTCTTGCTGTTCCTCAAATAAGACATCCCATCTTCCAGCTCTGGGAAATTTCACTGGCTGTTCCCCAATACTGAAAACTCTCCTTTCTCATCTCCCTCTTCTGCTTTTCCTGGGACCATCCAAGTGCTAGCTACACTCTTCTACAGGAAGCTTTCCTGATCTCTCTTAAAGCCATTGTCTTTCTTCTATTGACTATTTCCAATTCATCCTGCCCACAGCTTGTTTGTTCAGTTGTGTGTGGTCTCTTTCAAGATTGTGATATTTTGAAAATAGAGACTGTCTTTAACCCTTCTTTGTATCCCTATCATTTAACATAGTGTCCTGCACACAGTAGACACTTAAAAAAAAAGTTTCCTGACTAACATTGTTTTTTCTTTCCATTTACACTGTTGTTGTCATTGTGAATAATGTTTTCCTGGATCTGCTTACTTCATTTTGCATCAGTTTAGATATCTTCCTATGCTTCCTTGTATTCTTCATATTCAGTTTTTTCTCAGAGCACAGTACTATTCAATTACATTTATGTCCTACAATTTGTTTATCCTTTTCCTATTTAATTGATTTTTACTTCACCTACAATTCTTTATTAACAGAAAATATTGCTATAAATATTTTGGCATCTATAGGACCTTTTTTTTAAACTTTGATTTTCTTGAGGTATATTTTCTAAATGAAATAACAATCAAGAAACCCCACGTATAAAGAAAGTAGCAAATATATTTTTGTTTCATTTGTGAAAACAGTGGTATTGCCTCCCCCAACACTCCTCACTTCAAGGCAGTAATGCATTTTACCTTTTGCATCTCAGATTGATAACGTATTTGACAATTTCAAGGGAATTATGATTTTTAAAAATGCTATCAACCTCTAGAGAGAGAACTGATGAGCTCTGAATGCAGACTGAAATATATTTTTACATTTTGTTTTTCTTGCTTTTTCTTCCCTTACAATATGGCTGCTATAAAATAATGTTTCACATGACTTTCAAATATACAACAGGCATCAATTTTTTTGCTTTCGTAATGGATGGGGGACATGGTGGAGGAAGGGAGAAAATATGGAACTAAAAAATGAAAAAAAATAACAAAACACTACAAATAAAAAGTACAATACAAAATGTATATATGTATATAAACACACACATATATGCATATGTAATATTATATTATTTTTCCTGAGTATATGGAATTTTGGATGATTTTGTTTTTATTTTTAGCCTGGATCTGCGATCTTATCAGTGTAAGTATGTGTGATTTCATCATCAGTGAGAAACTTCCTTAACTGATATGTTGGTACCTTCTCTGCAACTTAGATCCTTATAATTTCCTGAGAGCCCTGAGAAGTCAAGTGACTTGTCTAGGATTATATAGTCAATGTATGTCACAAAGGAAGTACCCGAATCAAGGTGTTCCTCATTCCAAGGCCACTTTTCTATCCACTATGCCCTGCTGCTTTGTTGACTTCATTTTGTAACTGTAAAAAATATGAAAATAGCTTTAGAAAAGGCCAAGGCATACCACACCTGAACTCTGACATTACAGTCCCAAATGTGTTTATACTAGAGATAAATGAGCTTATAGGGAAAGCACTAAAGATATGAAAAAATGCCGATTGAACCAACCATCCATAGAGTGGTTATGTATGAAAGTGTCACCATTAAGAATATATCTAGGGCTTGATTCAAAAGGTATCTGAAGGGGAAGGGTGAACATACCCAAAGTGTGGAAGAAAATCTTAGACTTTATTTTAATATAGTGAAAATGAAAATCAAAAAATTCAACAATTACTGACCTTTCCCAGCTATTAAAATATTTATAAAATTACTTCACAGTGAGGGCATACTTGATTACTTGATTTGTAGGGAATAGGCGCATTTACACAAGCAAGTAGACCATATCTTGAATGAAAGTGTAGAGATACAACATTCCATTGTTTTTATTGGGTATTAACTATTAAAAAAAAGCATTTGATTTGGTATAGGAAGATGACAACATAAAGTATTATTTGAACAAGTGTGGGTCAACTATCTACTTTGTGGGCTTTTGGGGGCTATAATAACAATACCAGCTCATACTTGGATAGTTTTCCTGTTTTCTGCAATCTACAGAGAAGCATGCTTCTACTTGTTTACTTACTTACATAATTGTTTAACCAGAAAGATCATGTTGGTCATGTGGTGGTGCTTCTCACTAGTCAAGTGGTCTTATGAGAGGATGAGTAGGCATGAACTAGCTTTCTCAAAGTCTGCAATATTTTTGTTGTTCACTAGAGAGAGCTCTTAGACTACTTCTATTGTAGTCTAGAACTGGCTAATGGTTAGATACTGTTTGCTTAGATGAAAAGAAAATATGAGTATCACTTTAAAAAATTTAAATTATGGAAATCTTAATGTGACTTTGCATTTCAATATGCTCTCTGAATCTCACATAGGAAATTTTTGAATATTTTTAACCAATCTTATTAATAAGATTTAGACAATTGATTTTCAGCAGTCATATGATTTATTCAGATAGAATAAATTTAAAAAGTAAAAGAACCATCAAGTCCAGTCATCTTATTGTCTAATGTTCTCACCATTCTCAATGTTCCCAAAGAAAAGAGAGGAAGAATTAGAAAAAGGATTTGTGTATTGGAGGTACTTTTCATATATCCAGAGCTCATCAGCTGGGGAGAAAGGAAACATTGTTGGAGAGAAGTATCCTTTCTCTTTTCCGCCAACTGATATAACTCAAAAATTGCTACTCTTGGTGTTCAGACACTGTACTTTACTTTTAGATCTTAGTCATTCATGTTGGCTCCCGTAGTCCTAGCGAACAGTTTGTGTCTTCTCTGGATTCTAATTTTTCTCCCTAGCAAGGTAGAGGAATTTTATCTCTTTAGTCAACTGCCCCCAGCTCTGCTTTTAACTGGCCAAGGCACAGCAAACTCTGCTCCAGTTTGACTAGAGGGGAGTAACCCTTCTTAACCAACCAGAAGCAGTGCCAGTATCTAAGTGAAGGACCACATCTCTTTGGGGATGGAAGAGGAGGGTGACTGTGAAGAAGATGACTCTCAGGGCAAAAAATCTGGGTTTATTAGTGGTACTCTGTTCTGCTCAGAATTGGAGGTCTCATTCTCTGTGAATTGTTTGCTTTCTTGAATGGGGACTTGATGTGACACATTTCATCAAGAATTATACATTCAGACACAGAAGAAAAACAACTGCTTGATCACATGGGTTGATGGGGGATATAGAATCTAAACGATCACTGTAGTGCAAATATCAATAATATGGAAATAGGTCTTGATCAATGACACATGTAAAACCCAGTGGAATTGCTCATTGGCTACAGGAAAGGGATGGGAGGAGGGGAGGAAAAGAACACGAATCATGTTACCATGTAAAAAAAATTAATTAAATAAAATAAAAATAAAAAAATAAAATAACCATACATTCAAGAAGAAGCACTAAAGTCGCTGGCTGGGTATTAACGGCAATAGTTAATATGTATATAACAGGTTAGAGATACAAAATATATCACATACATCATCTTATTTGATCCTCACAACAATTCTGTGAAGCATGTAGTATGATAATCATTTATTCTCATTTTGAAGATGAATAAACTGAGACATAGAGAGATTAAATATTGCCCTTAGTTATACCACTAGTGCAAAATAGGTCTGATGCCTCCAAACCCAAAGTTCTTTTCTATACTCTCTAGAGTGCCGAAAGATATCTTGAAGTGTCTTTGGATACTTCAGAGGATGCACTGGCTTTAAGAAGATACTGAATAAGAAAAGAGGCAACCCTTATGCCTGGCTATCAATCCGAGCTACCTAGCTGCTTTTCAGACTATTTTTTCTTATGTATAATTCTGGATATGTCACTCCTCTGCTCAAAATCTTTAATGTCTTCCTGTTGCCTACATGATAATTTTTAGATTCCTTGGCATAATGTTTAAGGTTCCCTACTATCAGGAATCACCATTTCAGCCTTTTTCTATATTACTCTTCTCTACATTCTAGTCAAATTGGACCATTTGCCTTCCCTTATAGATTCCCTATGATTTGTTATCTATACTCTTTTGTTTACAGTTCCCTATGCCTGGGATATCCTTTCACCTTTCACTTTGCTCTTCATCCTTACCTGTTGATCATATCAATATTACCTTTTCCACACAGACTTCCTTGGTCTCCTTATCTTAATGATGTCCTTGCACTATATGATCTTGCACTATATAAAAATATTATGTTTATTCTTAGTTCATGCACTTATGCATTTTTTGAATTATAGTTATTTGTATATGTTACCATTCCCTCTCTCCTTTCATACTAGACTGGAAGCTGTCTATATAGTATAAAGTATAAAGGCAGGGAAGAAGTCTAACAACCTTTAAATCTCCTAGTGCCTTACACATTGCTCTGAAAATGTCAGATACTTATTACTTAGTAAACTAAATAAAAATAACCTTTTCTCAGAATTATTGCTCCTAAAAAGAAACCTATTTGGGTCTTGCTTTTAGTTACCATCATACTTCTCATTTCTTTCACTATTACTCAAATTCCACACAAGTAATCTTTACCTATGTCTTGTATTTCCTTACCACCATTTTCTCTTAATCTGTCTCAATATGTCATCCATCCTGACCACTCAATTAAAATCCTTTTTAAGTTCATCAATGTCCTCTTTTCAGCATGCCTCATGGACTTTTCTTAGACTTCGGTCTTGACTTTTCTGCAGAATTTGATCCCATTCACCATCTTATTTTTTGTAAAACTTTTGTCTACCTTGACTGTGGGAATCCTTCAGGGCTTTGTTTCTCTACTCTCCCGTACCTATACTCACCATGTTGAAGGACTATTGTAAGGTTCAAATGAGATAATGGATGTAAAATACTTTGCAGATTGTAAAGCACTAATAAGTGCCAGTTATTAATATTGTTGTTGTCATTGTTGACTTTAAGCTAATGCTCTTATTATTTTGAATCATAATTATTTGTGTATGTTACCATGCCTCTACCACCTTTGTGCTAGATTGGAATCTGCATGAAGGGACGACTATGTCTGATCTAATCTTCAAATCTTCTAACTCTCATTATTATTGTTGTTGTTGTTATTGTTCTAGAATCACTAGGCCTCCAGTCTAGCTATTATCTAATTCCCTGTGCCTTCTGTTGCAAGCCTGCTATTTATAGAGTAATATAGAAGTGTGTTAGCAAATGGTTAACAGCTGAACTTTCTGGGAAAAAATGTATGCACAAACTTTAAAATTGAATCTGTGTTATTAATACTTTCTTAAGTCTAGGTAATCAAAATAATAAATTAAATCTGATTTATAGTAATTGCTGATTTCTGAGGTATAGATGCTCATTCTGAAAATTAACAGTTGACTTTTTCAATAAGCTACTTAGAAGTGGCTCCAATACTGCCTTGTTAAAACACTCACCTGTTTTCATGGCTATAACTATTTCTTCTGAATATGCAAACAGTCTTAACTTGGCAGTAATATCTATGCATAATAATAACAGATAGCATTAATGTAGGTACTTTAGGATTTAAAAGGCGCTTTATATATATATTCTCTCATTTGATCTCACAATGATTCTATGAGGTCGGTACTATTATTAATTCCATTTTGTAGATGAGAAAAGTGAGGCAGGTTTAGTGACCTTGTTTAAGGTCACAGGACTAGTAAAAGTCTGAGACAAGTCTTAAACTCAAACTCCCAACTTCATGTCTGGCCATTTTACTTTTTTGCCACCTAGCTTCCTGCTAAGCTGACTAGCTCAGGTGGGATTGTCTTGTACTGTTCCCCCATCAGAAGGGCTTATTTTGTACTGTCTCTACAAGTCATATAGCTATGAGTTACAGCCCGTTTTCTTCCAGTTCTCTCCTCTAAGATGATGGGAAAACCGAGATTTTCTTTCCTTTCTCAATCCATTCTCATTCACAACAGAACACTAATTATATAAGTTATAGAAGTCATTTAATACTGAAGGGAGAGGAAGTGCATGAGGCAAAGTCCAAACTCACCACATTCTTGGAATTTCCTATCAATTTATTTTGACTTTCGTATATCACTTTGTGCTCATCAGGAAAAATGTGTATGATCAGGAAAAATCACATTTAAATAGTATTTGAATTCAAGATAGAATAGCTGAATGTACCTTTCTGTTTGACTTGACTAGATTTCTAGTCAGAAAATCACATCATAGGAACCTTATGTGTGCATTTCATAGAAAGGAAAGGACAACAAATACAAGGATTGTTCTGTATGGACAAATAGAGTGAGTACAGAGCCTAGCCCCATTTTCAAGCCTTTAAATTATAGGTGGGTTCCTTTACAGAATGGAGGTAAAATGCATCACCTCTGTTTCCGCTCAGTAATAATAATGTGATTATCATATATGATATGACCTTCCTGGTAAGAACATCTCCCATTAAGTTACTCAGATCTTCACCTGTAGGAGATGGGACCAGTACAGTGTTGTGGGAAAGAGAAAGCAAAATCCTACCTTAAGCTAGAGCAGGGAAAGGAAGAGAGAACTTAATGCTAGTGATGACTCAGAATGGTGTCCCAGGAGGCAAGGCCTCCAGAATTAAAAACCCATAGCTTCAGGTGTAAAATCCATCTTCACTTTCCTGACAGGGTTCAGCTGCAAAACAAGAACAAATTTGGAGAAAAGAGTTGAGGATTTTCTGGATTGGGGAAGGAGATTAGTGGACAAAGGTGTATAAGGAAAAGACAAAATGTAATCCTTGTATGGCACAAATTATCAGTTCCCAATTATGAAGTCCTCCCTTTTAGGCAGAATTTCATTTGGTGCTGAAACCTTCCCCATGTGTTTCTTAGTTTGGGATTGCCCATGATTAATAATATTGAGTGACCAGAAGGATAGGCAGCCATAATGATTTTGCAGGATATGTTCCAGAAACTGTTTTCATCAAAAATGTTAGACATGAAGAGGAGCAAAGCAACAAAATTGAAAATGTAGAGAATGAGGAAAGAACTTATGGCTTTGATGGCTCCTATGTGAGCCTCCATACTGGGATTCCTGGAGCCTGTGGTATTGCTCTCCATCTGCAGTGTGTGTCTTTTGAGAGAGACGATCAACGAGAGAGCTGCAAGGATGAACATGATGAGAGGGATGAACATTCCCACGTTGTAGATAACAACCAAGTTCATCATATTGGTATTAATGTTGTATTTCTTCTTTGTGGAGTTGGAGAATGGAATGAGGATTGAGTCACTGCAGAATGCATTGTACACATGCTGAGAAAAGAGGACACTGTTGCAGAAGGAAATGATCACTGATGACCACAATAGCCAAGGCATCAGTCCAGTGATTCTCCACTTTAGCCTGAGGAACAGAGGGTGGTTGAAATTGGCAATCTTTACAAAATAGAAGATGCTAAGCCAAGTAGCAAACCAGAGGCTGCAAAAAGTCAAGAACATGAAAATGACTCTGAATATCTCATAGATAGTATCTTCTTTGTAAAAAGATGGGAATATTAAAGAGGCAAAGTTTTCTATCATCATGCAGCTCTGGAGAGCAATTCTAGACAAACTGAGGAAAAACAAGATCCTACCACTTGTGGAGAACTTTCGGTTCCGAACCCACTCAGTCCCATTGATAGCCATAATGAAACCATTCCCAATAATGCCAATGATGCACTCTGTTCCTGAAATAGTGAAAGATACGATAATAACAACCATTGAGGGCTTCTCTTCTGGGGGGCTGCAGATTTCAGACATTCTCAGGAGCTACAGATTTTCAATTTCTGGAGGAAAATATGTTGTTTAGGCACCTGACTGGCAGATCCCTAGTAACTCCTAAAATTTATCTCATAGGAAGCAGTTGATGTAGCATTTCTAAATTCACCATGATTTGTTTATTTCAGGATTCTTAGCTCTGAGCTTAGTGATGCAAATGATTGAAGGATTTGATTCCTAGGCATCTCTCTATTTTAAGACATGTTGGCATTAGACCAGCCAGGGGATTCTGAAAAGGACTTAGGCAGAGTTGAACTATCTTCCTCTCTTCTTTCAAACTTAGTGATCCCGCCTTGAAATCATTGTCTTTTGGGAGTTCCAGGAACAAGTAATTCATTAATTTATTGTCATAATTTCCTCTCTGTGATGACAGTGTTGCCTGAAGAGGTAGACACTGACAATTACTGAAGACGATCCAGAATAGAAGAATTTCTTCTATGACCAACAGTTTGGACTTTTTAAAGCTCACATCTTTTACATATTACAATGATAATCATATAATAGTTTCAATTTATAAAGTGCTTTGTGCAGCATTTGGGCTCATCCTTACTTACATGAAGATCCCCCCCCCCCCAAGAGGCTACCTCTGGTATGAACAGGTACCTCTGGTATTCTGCAGTTCTGTATTCAAAACCATAGCTCTTGAGTTCCTATTGATAGTCAATCATGGACATAATTAATTCAAATCAAGTTATTTAATGAAATAGCATAGTGAGAAAAGTAGTCATAGAAATTCTTCCATTATCCTAGGGTACCTTTCATCAGTGGATGAGTGGATAAGTGAACACACAGAGATCATTCATAGGAAGCACACACATAGGCAAACTATATGGACTTGGTATATACATGCGGGGTCATATATACTTGTGGCCAGAGGATATATGTGAAGGATTAACATCAGGATTGCCCATTTCTTCTTCTGATGTCACTGTGCTACTTTCTTCTTCTTGGCCTGTTTCTCAGTGGATATGGTATAAATGTGAATTTCTGTTCTCCATTGCATCTGCTGTACCTTAGCTTACTTTGCTCCTGTCTACCAGGCTTCATTTGGAGTCCTTAGATGAGGTACTATCTCTCTTCACCAGAAGAGGAAGAATGAGCTTCGTCATCACTCTTTGAGACAAATTCTTTTAACAAGATTGGGCCCTCCGATGCCCAGTAGTAAGACTAGAGAAAAGCAGCTTGCTTTCTTTAGAGAAGAGAGGTCTATCATTTAAGACCTTGGTCTCCAGGGCCCAAGATCTTTTATGGAGAACACAAATCAGATATTTAGAGACTTGAGCATCTTTAAACTCACTTCTTCCTGTTGGCAGGATTGAGTTAGGGAATCCCTCCAGTCAGATCTTGATTGTCAATTGGCATTCCTATTTAGACCAAGAGTTTCTTCAGTTGGAGTTTCATACCAGTGTAATCAATCACAGGTCTTATCACTATTTCTAATTTATAGATGGGGAAACTGAGGTACTTAGAGGTTAATTTATCTATTAAATATTACACAGGACTTGAAATTAAGTTTTCTGACTCCTGATCCAGTGTGCTTTTATAATCAGGGTCAATGGGGGGGGGGCAACTAGACCACAAAATAGGCCCCTTTAAAGTGATTTTGAAGTAAGTAGACAGGTTAGAAAAATGAATTAGCTACTAGTGTGAGAGTGACATGAGTCACTTGGGCTATTCTCTAGTAAGCACTCCCCTCTAATTTTGCAGTCGACAACCAACAATACTCCTGGTGTATGCATAGAGGCAAAGGGATGGGGGAGGGAAAGGTCAGTTAGGGCAGGGCACCAATGGTCATACATATCCTCTTATACTCCTATCATGCTCTGCACTTCTAAATAAACTTCTCTTGCCTACTCTTTCCTTTTTTCTATGAGTCTCTGGCCGCTTTCTCTGGCCTGTCATTCAGATTTAAAATTTAACTCCTGGGAACAGAGGGACATGCTCTGTGGTCACTGACAAGCAGAAGGGTACCTAGTTTCCAATTCCAAGTCAGCCACTTAATATTTGTGACCACGGGAAAGTCAAGTTGCCTTTTGGGACCTCACTTCCTTTATCTCTGAAATGTGATGGGGTTGGACAAGATAACCTCCAATATTCTTCCTGGCTCAAAATTTTATGATCTTAGGAAATATGTCTGCTCCATTAAACCATGTGCTCATGAAGCTAGGGTTTCAAGGAGGTAGGCTCTGAGTTGTTATGGAGAGAGTATATTTGTGGAGAAATGACTATGGAGTGGGGTGGAATACCAAAACAAATTTATCAACATCTAAACATGACAGGAGGGCAAATAGTTAAACAATATATGAAATCATAAAATATATATTTAAACATTCTTTTCTCAATTGCACTAAGATATGTACATACTAGTCAGGTACAATTTCCAAACATTTTGGACAAAGTCATTGACTTTTTGTTAAGATTCAAACTTACAATGGCTTCAATCACTTTGATTTAACCGACAGGCCAAGAGAATCATTCATTTCAACTGTTGATTGAGCTATTTAAGAAAATCCTTTTGTGGTTGAATTGACTTACTGATTGATAAGACAGGTGTAAATTCAACCTCAGGGAAAGCCCCTTAACTCCTTCCTTTCCTTGATTATTTCAGATCCTTGGAATTGATCCAATCTGAGGAGTGGTCTAAGTAAGGAGTACTTTGGAGTTGGGGTTTGGAGTAGGCTGTTCTGAAAGGGTGGAGAAGATTTGGAAAATTTGTTCTATACTCCTGATTATGAATGGCCACAAAACACGTCTCTGTGCACTCAAGAATTAATCCGAATGATAGCCTAGAGAAGAGGACCAGAGACTGGCGGGAGAGTGGGGACAGCTGCAGGAAGAAAGGTTCATTTAGTAGATTTTTTTTCTATGTATCTTTTTTCCCTTTTATTGAGGTTTTTCTTTTGTGTGTTTAATACTTCTTTCCACTTTCTACTTATAAGTTTCCTTGAATTCAGTTGCAGGAGTGAATGTAGGGTCAGAGGATTTAACTCTGAGTGAGTGAAATTGAAACCCAAAGAGAGGAAGAAAGGAAATAAAAATAAGGAGAGGAATGAAAAGATGAAGATAGAAGGTAGAGATGTACAAATGGAGATGGGGAAGAGGGAGACAGACACAAAGACAGAGAGACAAACTGAGAAAGACCTAAAGATTGATGTAGATAATATAGATAGTGATATAGATAAGAAAGACACCAAATTCTTCTACCCTGCTCTCCCTGTCCATTTTTCTGGCTCCTGCCTTCAGGCTGTGCCCTGGAGCTCAGAAGGTGTGGGGAATAAAAATGAGAAAAATTTTTGAACTGTTTGAATAGAAATGCCTCAGTCCAGCACAATTCAGGTTCCACCACTTTCTCCAGAGATTGTGGGTTTGAACAGGCTTATCTGATGATCTATTTGATCCAAGGTTCAAAAAACAAAACAAAACAAAACAAAACAAACTTGACCCACCCTGAAGGGCAATAAGCAGTGAGTATACAAATCATGATGATGGAAATAATCATTGCTCAGGTTTCTTTTTTCTTCCTCAGTTTTCTATTGTACTCTAGTAATTCACAATGACCTTGTGAAGGGCATTAGTAGTACAAGCCTAATTATCAATCTCCATGTTGCAGATGAGGAAATGAAGGTTTATTAAGGAAGAGCAAAACAATAGTCTTCTTATTAAGAAGACGTATGGAGCCAAGATGAAGAAGGAGGAAGCAGTACCCATTCCCTCTCCCATCAATAACTGTTTGAACAAAGATCTAAGAAGCCTGCCAGCCTGAGTAATGATTGAGAAATCTTCCAAACACCTATAGGCAAAAAGCTTCAAAGATAAATACCACTTGCTCACATGATTAATTAAGATTCCTTTAAAAAATAAGATGAGGGGGCAGCTGGGTAGCTCAGTGGAGTGAGAGTCAGGCCTAGAGACAGGAGGTCCTAGGTTCAAACCCGGCCTCAGCCACTTCCTAGCTGTGTGACCCTGGGCAAGTCACTTGACCCCCATTGCCCACCCTTACCAATCCTCCACCTATGAGACAATACACCGAAGTACAAGGGTTTAAAAAAAAATTAAAAAAAAAATAAGATGAATTTTAAAAGAGATAAAAATGAAATGAAAATGGAAGGAGAAGTAATTGGAAAGGAAATGAGAGATTTGGAAGAAATAGTTGAAAAGAAAATTAATAGTTTATCACAAGAGTTACAAAACTTCACCAAAGTAACAAGCTCCCTGAGAATTAAAATTGGCCAAATAAAAAATTAATAAATCCACCAGACAAGAAATGTTTTGAAAAAAGAGAAGAAAATATAAGTTATTGTATATCAAAATAGCTGACATGGAAAATAGAACAAGGAGATACAACTTAAGTATATCTAAAAGTCATGTCCAAAAAAAGAACCTACATGTTATATTTTTAAGAAATCTTAAAATTAGAACTGTACAGATATATTCGAACCAGAGGTCAAAGTGAAAATAAAAGATTCCACCAATCATCTCCTTAAAGAAATCTCAAAACTAAAACTCCTAGGAATGTCATAGCCAAAATCTAGGATGTTCATGTCTGAAAAAAATGTTGCAATAAACCAGAATAAAAGAGTTCAAGCCCTGATGAATTGTAAGCAGGATTACACAAGATCTTGGAGCTACCAATATAAAGAACTCTAGAATATCAGAAATTGCTGGAATCTTTGAGATCACTCAGTGCATGTCTCCCTTACTTTACAAACAAGGAAAATAAGCTGAAAGGTGAAATGAATTCTCCAAAGTCACACAGCTAATTTCTGGCAGAGGTAATAACCAGAATTCTGACTCCTAGAACAGAGTTATTTCCATCATAAGAAAGAAGTACAGTGGTAACTAATCTCTTTGGGGACATTGTGGTCAAAGAAAAGATAGCACAGATTCAAAGAGCATGTCACAGCAGCCCTACTAGTCTCTGGAGTCAGTAATAAAGCTAACTGTCTCCTGGAGCATTTGTAGAGGCAAGGTATGAGGGAGAAGGAAGATGAGATAGCAAAAATCACTAGAATTTCAGTCTCAGACTATTGATAGTTATAAAGAATGTTGAATGTAATTTGGTTATTTTGCAGATGAAATCCAGAAGTCACATAGACTTTTAGGAGGAGAATATCTTACTGGAGAGATGATATTTACCCAGATCTTCAAGTCTGAGGGTCTACTGAGACTTGATCCTGAAGGAACTTATGGGAAATAGGAAGCAGAAATCATGAAAGAGGAAGAGAATGTGTTGTCATTGTTTTTCTTTTTTTCCTTTCTTTTTTTTTTTTTGAGGTCTTTGGGATTGGTCTAAGGAGAATATTCTTGTCAGAAAGAATTTGGGGGATGAGAGTAGGAATTAGCTTCTCTGTGGCAGAGAAAAGATTTTATTTTATTTTTTAAAAAGTATTTTTCCATGGTCACATGATTCATGTTCTCTCATTTTCCTCTTCCTTCTCCCATCCTGGAGATGACAAGCAATTCCACTGGGTTATACATATAGTGAAGAGAAAAGATCTAGAAATGTTGGTCTATATTCTTATTTGTCAATGATCACAGAACTTGTCCCTCAGTTCCTAGGAATTGAAATTCTAAAACTGAATGACAGCGCAAGGAAAGGGTCTATAGATTCATAGGAAGAAGGAGAAAGTAGGAATATGAGGAATTTATGTATTTATTCTTTATGTTCATACAGAAATACAAAGCATGGCAGGGGTGTGAGAAGAGTATAATATAGTATTAGTGGTGCTCTACTTTGGCTTCTCTCCCCCACTCCAGACATTCACTCCTATGCACTGGGACCATTATGGGTTGTTGATGCAGAAGTGGAGAGGGGAAGCTAACAGAGAATAGCCCAAAGATGATCAGAAATGACTTATTTGTTGGTGAAGATTGAACTGCAAGACTGCCTAGATCCCACTTTTTTCTGCCTCTTAAAGGCTTTAGCTCAAAGTTCTTAATTTCTTGATATATCACTCCATATTTTTCTTTCTAATCCAATATAGGAGGAAGAGACAGAGGCATCTGTGTCTCCCAGGTTGCCAGTCAAAAACTAGATAGTGCTTTGTTACTTTAATTATAATCCTTTCAATTCCTTTCTTTATAAAATCCTTTCAATTGTTCTCTATAAAATTATGGCATTTGCCAATTCCAAATTATGCAACTAATGATGGAAGAGAGGGGAGCTGAGGAGGAGTTTTTTTTTTTCCTTTAAAGAGAGATACATTTCTCCACCTGGAGGAAGCTGAGGTGGGAAAAAAAGAGTAGATGTTTTACCTTTATTTTAAAGGAAAAAAAATGACTTGATTCCTTATAAGTTTGGGTGGAGGAAGTAGGGGTAAGGAAAAACTCTCTGATTTCCATTTGAGAGAGAAAAAGTCCATGTATCACCATCCCTAGACCCATAAATATGGAAAACCTGAGCCATTAACATACAAACAACCTGGGAGAAACAGATCCCATTGTCTTTCTCCTAGCTAGGTGAGGGCTAGGGAATTTGGCATCAAGGATGCTGAGGACTTTCTGCCATTTCAGCTTAGGCATTCTTGAGAGCACTGAGGTTAGTTGACTACAGTTTTAGCTCCATTTCTCATTTGATGTTAAATCAATTTACACATGTAAGCACATGCTTAATGTGTTACACAGGTAAAGAAACTGAGGCCAAAAGAGAGGAAACAGTTGACTCCAGACCATATAGCTTGTCAGAACTAGAAATAGAAGTCAGATCACTGATCATATGGTAGATATACTTTTTATAGTTCTCCGACCAGTTTAGGACCATGAGAAATTTAAAGAAGTTCAAGACGTTAATCCTTCCCATTTACATTTTTATTACCTTCTGCAGTCATATTTTAGGGCTATTTCATGTTATGATTTAGAATGGATATTTAGAAGGTGATACATACAGGTCAAAACAAAACAAAATACCAGAGGGGTAAATACACAATTGATTTGATCATTTTGAAAAAAATGACCAGAGAGACAGGAACAAAATTGAGATCATTTTTTTTTTCCTTTTTTGAGGATATAATCTTCATGACCTAGAAGATGCTTTTAAGTTTGGCAGATTGATGATTATTATGTAAGCCATTGAACATTCTTCAGAAGGATCAAATATAAAATTCTCTGTATGGCATTCAAGTATTTCACAACCTGGCCTCTTCTTACTTATCTTCCCAGTCTTATTAAACACCTTACTCACCCTTTGTACTCTGTGATACAGTGACAGGTTTATTTGCTGTTCCTTGCACAAGACACTCCTGAGTAGACATATTCATTGGTTGTCCTCTATGCCTTCAAAATCCTCCCTCTTCATTTCCACCTTTAGGCTTCCCTTGCTTCCTTCAAGTTCCATCTCAAAACCTACCTTCTGTGAGAAGCTTTTGCTGATCTCTCTTATTGTTAGTGCTTTCCCTCCATTGGTTATCTCCAATTAATTCTTAATATCATCTGTGCGTAATTTGTATATGATTTCCTCCATTGGACTTTGAACTTGAGAGGAGGACTTTTTTTGTATGCCCAACACTTAACACAATGCCTGACATGTGATAGGTACTTAAGAAATCCTTATTGGGTGCAGCTGGGTAGCTCAGTCGATTGAGAACCAGACCTAGAGACTAGAGGTCCTAGGTTCAAATCTGGCCTCAGACACTTCCCAGCTGTGTGATCCTGGGCAAGTCACTTGACCCCCATTGCCTAGCCCTTACCTCTATTGACTCCAAGATGGAAGGTAAGAGTTAAAAAAAAAAAAAGAAATCCTTATTAATGGAATGATTTATTGAAAGGAAACCCTACTTTCAAATTTGCATTGATGTATATAAAAATAAAACAATTCAAGAAGGATCAAAACAATATTGAGAAGGATCATGGGATACTGAAGTTCAAGATGAGGTCACTGTTTTAAAAAATGTTTACTGATATCCTTTTCTTACATCACTACCATTTCTCTTACTGTCCCCTCCAATACAAGAACAAACTAGGAATAATGAATAGAAGTGAAAGGAAAGCAGATTATGGCTCCATAGAAGGAGGTCTTTAAAAGTTGGTTTCTGTTGACAGGTAGGTAGTTTTTCAACCTTGTGTATTCTCATATGGAAGATAGTGGATTACTTTGAAAGGATCCTGTATATAGAATTCGTTATTTGTGAGAGACTGTATTTGACAACCACTCAGGTCCCCTCTTAATGAAAGATTCTCATTGTCTTTGAGTTGCCATACCGTCAAGATTCTTCTCTGTTTTCTTGCAAAAGACAATGAGGACATTCTTTCCTACTGCCTCACCTCCTACCAGTGCCATTTATTTGTTTTGAAATGACACAAGCTGTCATTCTTCTGTTGGCTATCATTCATCTGTTGCATAACAAGACTTTTTGCCTTTTCGGCAGCTTGAGTCAAAAACTGGAGACAAGAGTTCCTCATTTTTTTTCATACCAAACTGAGATGCAAATGACAATGCAAACTAAATAATGCAAAATTCCACTTCTTATGCCTCATATGTATCTCCAAATAGAACAATTTACAGGTCATGCTTTTGGCCTTTTACTGATAGATGTCTTGTGGTAAGAGAAAGACACCTGGTCTTGGAAACAGAAAAATCTAGGTTCAAGTTCTGACACTGTCACTTAGGAGCTGCATGACCCTGGGCAAGTCATGTGACAACTCTGTGCCTCAGTTTCCTCAACTGTAATATGAAGATCATAATATACTACTTGTCCCCTATTCATAAACATTAAAACATTATATAAACATCATCAGTTGTTATTCTTAGGGCTAAATACAAAGTGTAAGACTTTAAAACCTCTCTTTAGACAAGATGTCTCTTGCAATATATTAAGATTCTATAACAGAACTTAACAGGCACAGATACACAGTTAACTTTGTTAATGATCCTCTATCAATGTCCTGTATAACATCAAATAGGGTAGTATATGATTTCTGAAAGTCTTTGCCACTATTATGAAGAATAGCTAATGTATCATCCAAATGGAAAAGGGATTCCATATACATAGTGAGGTTCTCCAAATGCTCCTATTTGTGGTTAACAGTGTACTTATTCTACTAAGGCCCAAAACATTACAGGTTAGGAGGATGCTTACCCAAAATAAGATTGGCTGACCAATCCATATAGGAAAGAGCCAAAAGGATATAAAATGTATATCGTTCCAGTTATGACATTCAGTTGGTTGAATGGCACATTGGTCATCACTGCAGATGGACAATGAGATGGAGACATTATTGAATAAGAGGGAGAAAGAAGACTAGGTTGTATTTGAGAAAGTGCACACTACTTTCATTGTTTTCTGAAACAATAACCCATCTTTCATTCTATTTTATTTTATTTTTTGAGGAAGTGGATGGTTTAATTGAGTCTGTGGGACACATGCCTATAAGAGCTCAGAGATACCTCAGTATTCTAGGCAGTTCACCACAAGCAAAGCTCTCCCCTACTTGTTCTGGCAGGATTATGCCTTTTGCATCTGGTATTTGGCAAACATTTTTTCTTTTTTCTTTTTTTATTGAACTTCTGCCCATCTTAACATACAGGGCCTCATTTTAGTAGAAGAATTATTCCCTGTCTATTTAAATATACAGGAAACAGGAAATCATCTGAAAGTACACAGTGATCTCATGGTTATATCACTCTCCCCTTACAAGATCCTGAAACTTTGAGCTCTTGAGTTTTTCAGTCTGAGAGAATGATTGTCCTTAAGTTCCCTGTGATGATTCTTTTTTAAAAACTACATTAAATTTTCCCTCAATTACACATAAAAACAGTTTCAAACATTTTCCAAAAATATTGATTCTTGAAATTTCTCCCTCCATCCATCTCCCCCAACTTCCCATTCTCCTTGAGATGGTAAACAATCTCATATAGATTTTGTATGCAGTCATGTAAAACATTTTTCCATATTAATTCTTTGTGAAAGAAAATTCAAATAGGAAAAAAAATCAGAAAGTGAAAAGAGTTTGTTTTGTTTTGGATTCAGACAGTTATTTTTCTCTGAAAGTACATGACTTTTTCATTTATATATTTGTTCATTCATTAATTAATTAATCAATCAATTAATTAATTTTTTAACAGGAGTCCTTTGGGATAGTTTTGGATCATTGTATTGCTGAAAATAGCTATTATTCACAGTTATTCATTGTAATGTGTTCTTGTCACTGTACAATGCCCTTCTGGTTCTGCTCATTTCACTTTGCTTCAGTTCCTGTGAGTCTTTCTAGGTTTTTCTGAGCCCTTCCTGCTTGTCATTTCTTGTAGTAGAATAGTTTCCCATTATAATCATATACTTTAACTTCTTCAGCCATTCCCTAATTGATGAGTATCCTCTCACTTTCCAGGTCTCTACTTGCCTAAAAAGAAGTGCTTTAAATATTTTGAACATATAGGTCCTTCCACTTTTTATTTTTTAAATCTCTTTTGGATACAAATCTATTAATGGTATTGCTGGATCAAAGAGTATGTGTTGTTTTATAGCCCTTTGGGCATAAGTCCAAATTGATCTCCTGAATAATTGAATCAGTTCACAACTCCCCCAACAATGAATTCATATCCCAATTTCCCCATATCTCTTCCAAATTTTGTCATTTTCCTTTTTTGTAATTATAGCCAACATGATAGGTATGGGGGGGTACCTTAAAATTGTTCCAATTTGCATTTCTCTAAGTAATAGTGATTTAGAGAATTTTTGCATGACTATAGAGAGCTTTAATTACTTTGTTTGAGAATTGCCTATTCATATCCTTTCATCATTTATAAATTGGGGAATGATTTTTATTCTTATACATGCCCTTTTATGCCTCTTTTATGTGCAATAATTTACGCCATTTTTGTTTTCCCCTTCCCCCTCCTCCCAATGCATTCATCTTTCACCTGCCTTTATTTTATTTTTTATATCATCTTGTCATATTCAACTCATACTCTCACCCTCTGTCTATGTTTACTCCTTCTAATTATCCTAATAATGATAGTTTTTTGGCATTATAAGAATCATCTCCCCATGTAGGGATATACACAATTTAACCTTATTGAATGTCTTTTGATTCTCTTTCCTGTTCGCCTTTTTATGATTTTCTTGAGTCTTGTATTTGAGTCAAATTTTTCACCTATTCATCAGGAATGTTTGAAAGCCCTCTGTTTCCTTGAATATTCATTTCCTTCCCTGAAGGATTAAGTTTAGTTTTGCTGGATAAGTGATTCTTAGTTGAAGTCCTAGCTCCTTTGCCCTCTGGAATATCATATTCCAGGCCCTCTGATCCTTTAATGGAGAAGCTGCTAAGTCTTGTGCTATCCTGACTGTGGTTCAACAATATTTGAATTGTTTCTTTTTTGGCTACTTGTAATGTTTTCTCCTTGACCTGGGGTTTTTGGAATTTGGCTGTAATATTCCTTTGAGTTATCCTTTTAGGATCTCTTTTAGGAGGTGATTGATGGATTCTTTCCTTTTCCATTTTGTCCTTTGGTTCTAGAATATTAGGGCAGTTTTCCTTGATGATTTCTTAAAAGATGATATCTAAGCTATTTTTTTTAAATCATGGCCTACAGGTAGTCTAATAATTGCTAAATTATCTCTCCTGGATTTATTTTCCATGTCAATTGTCTTGACTTTGTTTCCTGATGTCTTGGAGTCATTAGCTTCTGTTTGTCTGATTCTAATTTTTAAGGTATGATTTTATTTTATTTTTTAATTTTAAAACTATTTTTACATGTTTCCATATTTAATTTTCTTTCCTTCCTTTCTTCCCTCCTGTTTCTCAAATCCAATAATCCCTTCCACTGGGTTATACAAATGTTATCACTCATACCTATTTCCATATCTTTTTTATTTTTAATTTTAATTTTTAAAAAAGGCATGATTTTCTGAAATGAGCTTTGGTTCCTCTTCCATTTGGCCAATTCTACTTTGTAAAGAATTTTTTCTTCAGTAAATTTTTATACCTCTTTTTTTCAAAAGGCCAATTCTTTTTCAAGAAGTTTTTCTTTTTAGTACTTTTTAAATATCTTTTTCCTTTTATCCAATTCTGCTTTTTAAGAAGTTCCTCTCTCTCTTTTTTATTTTTGTTCCTCTTTTACCAATTGGCATATTCTGTTTTTTAAGATATTAATTTCTTCAGTATTTTTTGTGCCTCCTTTACCAAGGTACTTTTTTTAATGATTTTCCTATGTCATTCATTTCTTTTCCTAAATTTTCTTCTACCTCTTTTGTTTGATTTTTAAAAATCCTTTTTAAGCTCCTCCATTAATTTTTTTGTGTTTGAAAGCAATTAAGATTTTGCTTGGAGGCTTTGGATGTAGAAGTATTGACTTTGTTGTCTTCTACATTTGAAGCTATCCTGTTCCCAAAATATCTTTCTATGTTGAGTTTCTTTTTTTGTTGTTTGCTAATTTTCCTGCTTTTTTCTTTTCTTTTAGTTTAAAAAACTGTTAAAGTTGAGGTCTGTAACTGAGGAAATTTTTCCAAGCTTCAGGATCACTGTGAAGCTGCTTTCAGAGCTGGCACTGGGGATCTATCTGCTTTTAATTCTTCCAGGGTGGTATGATGTAAAAAAAAGTGTGTTTAATGCTCTCTAGGCCTGTGCTCTGATCTGTGAGTAACCACAAGAATTCTTTGGAATTATGATCAGGGTCCCTTGCTCCTCTGTAGCTGGAAGTGTTGGTGTATGCTGGTGTTCCTCTCAGTCTATGACTGAGCCTCAGAACTTCGACATGGTTCTGTGTGTGGTCAATGAGACAAGAGTCTTGTACCCAGCACCAGCAAAGGGACCTCTGTAATCATCTGAGCAGTTGTCTGACCTCCTGTACCATCTCTGACTGAGAGTTCCAGAAGCATTGGCTGCTGCTTCAGTTGCACCCAAAACCTTTTGTCTAGGTGGGGCTTGCACTGGTGTGCTGCGTTCTTTCTCCACCCTAGTGCACCAGATCCCTTATGTTGGTCTTCTAAGTTGTTTTGGGATAAAAAATTACTTTGCCTTCCCTTCCCTTCCCTTCCCTTCCCTTCCCTTCCCGTCTTTTCTCTTCTCTTCTTTTCTTTCCTTGTGACACTTTAGGATTCAGATTTTCTGTCCTCCCACCCCACAATGGTCTGATATAGGTTATATCAGTGCTTACATGCATACTTCCATATTGCTCATGTCACAAGAGAAGACACACATCATAATATAATAAGAAACTCATAAAAGAAATAAAATGGAGGATGGCACACTTTGGTGTGTAATCAGACTCCAATAGTTCCTTCTTTGGTTTGGGATAGTATTTTTCATCATGAATATCTTGTGGTTATCTTGGAAACTTGCTTTGCTCATAATGGTTTAGACCTTCACAGTTGATTATAATATAATATTTCTGTTACTGTATACCTTTTTCTCATAGTTCTGCTCACTTAACTTTGCATTAATTCATATAAGTCTTTTCAGGTTTTTCTGAACTCATGCTGTTCACTGTTACTTATGGCTCATTATAACTATATAGACAACTTGTTAATCCATTCCCCAAGGATAGGACAATTCCTACATTTCCAATTCTTTGCCACTACAAACAGAGCTGCTAAAAACATTTTGTTACAGGTAGGTCTTTTTCCCTTATCTCTGATTTCTTTGTGTTACAGACTCAGTAGTGGTATTACTGGTTAACAGGTATACATAGTTTTATGGTCCTTTGATTATTGTTCTATATTGCTCTCCAGAATGGTTGTATCAGTTCACAAATTGATTGACAGTTTATTAGTGTCCAATTTATCCACATCCATTCCAACATTTCTCATGTTCCTTGTTCATGTTAGCCAATCTGATAGGTGTGAGGAGGTATCTCAGAGCTATTTTTATTTGCATTTCTCTAATCAATAGTGACTTGAAGTATTTTTTTCTTACGACTCTGAATAGTTTTAATTTTTTCCACTGAGAGCTGCCTGTTCATATTCTTTGACAATTTTTCAATTGGGTAATGCTTTGTATTCTTATAAATTTGTCTCAGTTTTCTCTATATTTGAGAAATGATAACTTTGTCAGAGATACCTGGTTTATATCCCTCCCCCCCTACCCCCCAATTTGTTGTTTCCATTCTAATCTTAGCCGCATTAGTTTTGTTTGTACAACCCATTTTTAATTTAATGTAATCTAAATCATCCATTTAATTTTTTGTAATGTTCTCTATATCTTGTTTGATTATATGTCCTTTCCTATAAGTCTCATAGGCAAACTTTTTTATGTTCCCTAATTTGTTTATGATGTCTAGGTAAAGTATCCATTTTGATTTTATCCTAGTGTATGGAGTGATATGTTGATCTATTCCTAGTTTTTGCCATACTATTTTCTAGTTTTCCTAATAGTATTTGTCAAATAACAAGTTCTTGAACACTAAGTTGTTATGGCCACTTACAGCCATGTTTACTTAATCAATTCTACTGATCCACCACTCATTTTCTTAATTATTACCAGCTTGTTTTGATTATTAGGGCTTTATAGTATAGTTTAAAATCTGGCATGACCAAGCTTCCTCCCTTCATATTTTTCAATGATTCTTTTGATATTCTCAGCCATTTTCTTTCTTCCACATGAATGTTGGTGCTTTTTTCCATAGTTCTGGGAAAAAATTTTTGGGTAGTTTGATTGGTATGGCACTGAAAGGCAAATTACTTTAGGTAGGATTAACATTTTTATTATATTGGATCCTCCTACCCATGAGCAATTAATGTTTTTCCAGTTGTTTAGGTCTTATTTCATTTGTGTGATGGATGTTTTGCAATTGTGTTCATATAATTGCTGTTTTTATTTTGGTAGATAACCCCCCAGATATTTCATATTGCCTAGAGTTGTTTTGAAGGGAATTTCCTTTTCTATCTCTTGCTCTTGGACTTTGTTGGTGGTAAATTGAAATGTTGATGACTTGTGTGATTTATTTTATATTCTGCAACTTTGTTAAAGTTGTTAATTATTTCTATGAGTTTTTGGTTGATTTTCTTAGGATTAGCATCATATCATCTGCAAAGAGTGATAACTTTGTTTATTTGTTGCCTTTTCTAATCCCCCAAATTTCATTTCTGCTCTTATTACTATAGCTAGCATTTCTAGCATAATATTGAATATTAGTTGTGATAATGGGCATCCTTTATTTACCCCTGATCTTATTGGGAAAGTTTTTAGTTTATCCCCATTACAGATGTTTGCTAATGGTTTTAGATAGATGCCACTGATCACTTTAAGGAAGGAATAATCCATATTTTAGATGAATATTATTCCAGTTGCTATTTGACTATATATGGGCTGGTAGATGGAGTTCCCACAAAGAGAATTTCTTGTACTAATGAAACCATAGTTTCTTCATGTATTGGGAATGTACAAAGCCACTAAAGCCATCTCATGTAATTCCCAGTATCTGGAAGGAAATATCAGTTTATCAAAATAGCTAAACATTGACTCAGATTGTGTTCAGAATGATTTTTTCCTCTTGATTCATGCAAAGTATATTAACTATTATAGCTGCCTAAAGAATTCAAACCTGAAAGGGGCTTATTAATAATCATGTATAATTTATATGAGCTCGTGGTACTTCTCTTTGTGTTAATAAATGATCTTAAATCCATAAGATTGGTGAATAACTTTTGAATAGTTTAGCATTTTTTGCAATTACTTGTCAATATTGCCTTTTTTTGGGTCAAGATATGACTCCTTGTTTATTTGCATAAGGGCCTGAGTATCCTACCAAAGCAGGAGTGGATATGGAGGCAACCAAGTGTCTACTTTATTTGTCTTAGGTTATATATGTGGGAAAATGGGTGCGAGGGAGAACTGTCTATAAAAGCTGATTGAATTGTGAAGTACACAGCTTATTCATTCCCTGGAAGAACAAGATATTTGGGTTAAAGTGCCAGCTTTGCCATTCACTTTATGTGGGATGCTGCATAAAATACTTTTTCTTAGGAGGACTCAGTTTTCTCATTTATAAAATGAGGTATTAGGGCAAATGAATTTTAAGGTTTCTTCTAGTTTTGTTGTTCCATGATTCTATAACTGAAAAGGGAAGAAAACAAAACAAAACACTTACTCTTGCTCTGTGAAAAGCAACATGCTAAGTTCTAGAGTTACAAATAGAAAGATAAGACCATCCCAGTTCTCAAGGAGCTCATATTTTAATAGGGGGGGATAGTGCACAAAAATGCATCTTTTTTATATTAATTATTTGATAATTTAATGATTTTGTTGGCAAGAATTTTCTTCCATGGGTCTTTTGGATTATTCCTTTCAGCTTCTGGGAGTCACTAAGCTTACAAAACTCTTCTTTTATATATATGAGTTTGGGAGAAAGAAGAAAGTTGTCTTGTGGGAAGATTAGGACTTTGCAGGTGGCAGATCCACTGCACAGAAGTTTAATTTTCAGATGATATGATGCTATATATAGAAAATCCCAAGAGTTTAAAGTCCTCAGAGAATCAACCCAAAACTCAGAAAAATAATTAACAACTTTAGCAAAGTTGCAGAATGCAAAATAAATCACACAAGTCATCAACATTTCAATTTACCACCAACAAAGTCCAAGAGCAGGAGATAGAAAAGGAAATTTAAATTCATGTCATTCTGACTCCTATCAGACTCCCAGAAGTTCAATATCATCTGCAGATTTAAGAAAACTTTGAGAAGAAAAGTGGGCAAATATGGAGGTAGACTTGGAGAGAAATACAAAACAATGTTCATAACCTGTATATTTGAGGCATGAGTGACTACAAGTGAGTTCATGATATATATGACAATAACCTCAAACCATAGAATATTCTGGTCTTTTAAACCATGGAATATCTCCTTAGGGTTAGGAAGTCCTTGAATACTATGAATGGGTCCTGAATGGCTGCCAGGCAAGACAGATCTGAAGTAGCAAAAACTGGACATCTATCTAGAGAGAGGGATGGTTATATATGTTAATGTGTTAATGTGTTTACCTGTATCCTTGGTGTAGAAAAATATGGCCCATGAGTTCAAAGTGGCTTTGTAGTTTCTAAGTCACATTAATAGATGAAAAGATAGCTATATGAGCATTTATCAAGTATGTTTCAGATATTGTGTTAAGGGACAAGAATACAAAAATAATAAAAGAAGATGATCCTTTCTCTCATGGAACTAATATTCTTACAGAAGACAAAACATATAGTGAGCTGAAAAGTGTGTGTGTGTGTGTGTGTGTGTGTGTGTGTGTG